>NW_006922056.1:1825103-1831324 GCF_000298275.1 Orycteropus afer afer | reverse complement strand
TCCCCATGACGAGGGAAGCTTCGTGGGTGCTCTGCCCGGCGCCTCATGAACTGAGGGTAGTGTGCTTCAGGAAAGCAGTCCCATCCTCAGCCTCGTGTCAGCACCAGCCCCGTTCCCTGTAAACCTCTACACGGGTTCTTCAGCACTCCACGGAACAAAGAAATCCCTCTGCAGATCCCAGGGTCATCTCGCTGCTGCTCGCCTTCCTGGGAGCTGGCCCGCACACTCTAGCTGCCTCAGTCTCCCTGGACTCTCGGAGAGTAGCCCCAGGCCTGGCTGGGCCGAGCCCCACGCAGGCCATCTCTGCACGTATGGTGTGGTCCTGGCGCCACCACCTCCGAGTGGCCTCCCTCAAACAGGGGGCCCGCAGGGACCTCACTCCTGCTGCCTGGTTGCTGGAGTCCAGTGCAAGCCACAGCCGACGTGCTGCCCACACGGACACCTGGTGTCCAGACGACCCGGGACTCGCAGCCTCATCTCCAGCTGGGCCCAGATGTTAAACCCTCCCACGGTCGGGAGGCTGGCAGTGACTCAGGAAGGGCGCTGTGCAGCTGGCCGAGGCAGCCCACGCAATCACTTGACACTTGCGCCTTGAGCACCTACTGTGTGCAGGCCCAGGGGTGGGAGCACAGGGGTGAGCAGACTGAGCCCCAGCCCCACCACCAGGAAGCTCAGTCTACAGGGGAGACGACCACAGCCAACGGTCATACCAGAGGCATTCGCTGATGAGTGGTGGCCATGTCAGAGAACAGTGGGTTCTCGAGAGCCCTCGACAGTGACCTCATGCAGACTGAAGCTGAGGAAGTGCCAAGCCTTGCACGACAAGGAGTGGTTGGCCAGGCAAAGGGTCCTGGCTGACATCAGTCCATGTGGGGCAGGCACGATGAAGCGGTGACCTGAGCCTGTCCTAAGGGCCCTGTTTCATTCAGCTGGGGGACTCCAGCGTGGGATTGTTTTCTTTTCCCTTGGCCTCTGGAGTAGGGCTGGCATAGGAGTTTCTCAATAAATACTGAGCCAAGAAAAAATACCCACTGCCATTGATTCCGACTCACAGCAACCCCCATTGGGTTTCCAAGGCTGTAAATCTTCATGGAAGCAGGGTGTCTCATCTTCCTCCCGTGGAGCAGTTGGTGGGTTTGAACTGCCAACCTTCTGGTTAGCAACCAAATGCCTTATTCACTACACCACCAGAGCTCCTAAGGAGAAACAGGTGAGGGACTCATGGTGGGGGCATGAAGCGGGGTCCTTGGGCGGATACGTGGTGGAGCTAGATAAGGGCTGTGGGGTTTGCACGGACACTTGGCAAACACAGGCCAGTGCCCCAGTGCTTAGTGTCTACCTCCCAGGGCACGGTGCCCCCCACCAGACCCAGAGAAGACCCCAACGCAGCCCTGCTGCTGTATCCTCTGCTGGCAAGGCCATCACCGTCCCTGCCCCCTCCGCCCCCCAGGATGCGCGGGCTCTTCCCACTCTGTGCTCTGCCAGGAACACATGTGTGCACTCATTTTCTGGGAGGTTGTCCCCTTGATTTCCCAGAGTGGGTTTTTGGGTTCAAAGGTATGCTCTCCAACACTAAGATCAAAAAAACCAACCAAACTCTGCTGGTGGAGTTGGATCCAACTGATGGAGACCCCTCCTTGAGTTTCTGAGGTGGTACCACTACAGAAGTAGATTGCCCAGCCTTCCTTCCGAAGAGTGGCTGGGGTTTGAACCCCCAGCCTTCTGGTTAGCAGTCAGGTGCCTTAGGCACTATGCCACCAGAGCTCCCAGCACTAAGCAAAGCATCGCTAAACCGCCCTTCGGAGCGGCTACTCTGCCGCCCGCAGCAGACACTGGGTTTGTCTTTTTGGGTGTTGCCATTTTGATCCAGAAAATCGACGTTCCTGGCGGTGGACATGCCTGTTCTCATCCACCGTCTGCCTACCGGAGCGTGGGGACCTCACTAGCCGGCCCCAGGCCAGTGTAGGACAGCCCTCCTGCTGGGTCTCCATCCCCAGAGGCGCTCGGAACCCCGTCCAGTGGGCCCCGGGTGGGGGTCTGGGTCAGGGCCAGCGTCACCAGCTGGCACCGCGATTTAGGGGTGCCCACGCTCAGCAGCTGCAGACGGAAGGAGGTGTCAAGCAGCCCGAGAACCAGGGCTGGCAGGGGTCCGCTCAGGCATCGGCTGGTCGTGGCGGCGGCGAAGAGTGCTCCGAGGAGCGGTAGGGCTGGTCCACGAGGTCGCCCCACGACTCGGCCTTGCACCCCGGCTTCCCGGCCACGACCTGCCGCCTTGGACCCCCACATGAGCGGTCCGCTCAGCTCTGCCCCGCAGCTGATCGCGCATGCGCTCCCGCGCCAGCGCTCCAGGGAGGGACGTATGTCCGGAAGCCAGGCGCCGGGGCCGCTCTGCGCAGACTCGCCGCAGCGCGCCTGACCCGGAAGCAGCCGCCCAGGCCCCGCCCCACGCGCCGATACTGCCGCCGGAAGGCCCGTCTCTTCCTTTCTCTGCTGGCCTTCGGCGTGGTGTGTTCAGGTGGACCGTGGGACGGGGCGCGGGGCGGCCGGGCGGGACCCAGATGGGGCCGGGCGGGTCGGGGGCGGAGCGGAGGCGCCCGTCGGGCAGCGCGCGCGGGCGGCCCGCCGTGGCCGAGGGGTCTCGGGGTCCGGCGGGGCCCGGCCTCACAGCCCGCGTGGTGGCTCGGCAGGCGCGGTCACGGCATGCAGAACGACGCGGGCGAGTTCGTGGACCTGTACGTGCCGCGGAAATGGTGAGCGCCCCTCTCTCAGCCCCGGACGCCCCTCGTTGCCCCCCGCCCCTTCTCACCGTGCTGTCCCCGCAGCTCCGCCAGCAACCGTATCATCGGCGCCAAGGACCACGCGTCCATCCAGATCAACGTGGCCGAGGTGAGCCCGGGGCCGGGGCCGCTGGGAGGGCCCGGGTTCGGCCCAAGGATTCGCTTGGACCCTGGGGACACTCGCTCTTCTCGTAGGTGGACAAGGTCACCGGCAGGTTCAACGGCCAGTTTAAGACCTACGCCATTTGTGGGGCCATCCGTAGGATGGTGAGTACGGTCGGGACCCTCAGCGCGGCGCCGTGCGCGGGACGTGGTGGCAGTGGGCCCGGGCGCCTGGCGGTCCTCCCGTTGCCCGCCTGGGCTATGCACGCCACGCCCAGGCGGGCCGCGTTGGTGCATGCAGCTCAGACACCATCTGCTCGCGCTGTGCTCGCGCTGTGCTCGGGGGTGCAGCTCAGGTACCGTTGGCACGTGCTGTGCTCGGGGTCCAGCTCAGACACCGTCTGCTCGCGCTGACCTCGGGGTGCAGCTCAGACGCCGTCGGCACGCGCTGACCTCGCGGGCCATCTGGGGTGGCCATTGGAAAGGTGTTCACGAGGTTTTCCTTCTGAAGGGCGAGTCTGATGACTCCATTCTGCGGCTGGCCAAGGCTGATGGCATCGTGTCCAAGTAAGCAGGCGAGCCTGGGGGCTGCAGGCGGTGCTTTCCCAGACTAGGTCCCTAACACTGTCTCTGGCCCTTTCTAGGAACTTCTGACGGAGAGAGTCCAGGATGTGGAGCATTGGTCACGAATAAAGAGTAAAACCCATCTGTGTTGGTTCACTTTGTGCTTTGCGGGCACGTCCCTTCTCTGCAGGGGTCAGGGAAGGGGCGGTGGTTTGGCTGTGAAGGGCAGCCAAAGTGCATGGAGGGCAGGTAGCCTGAGAGGACACAAACCAGGAAGCATGTAGCAAAACCAAGTTTTATTCCAAAAGACATTTGTTACCCTTTGAAAACACACCCAGGACGAACGACTACAGCATTGTGACAGCTAGACGGTCAGGGACAGGTTCACGACCCTGACTCCCCAGAGGTGCTGGGGAGCAGGCAGCACGGGGGAGGGGGGGTGTCTGGCCAGTAAGCACTTTACATGCTGGTCACGTGTCTGGACTTGATCGGCTTCATTTTGGTTTAATTGTTGACTTGTGTAGGAAGCCCCGGTACTACATGGTGGCAACTCTTGGCATTGAGGAGAATATACCAGGGGAGGCTTGGGTGGCTGACTGGGTACACATCCATTGGCAGCCATGCTGCCAGCAGCCAGAAAACACCCAGAGACTTGCACCTCAGGGCTACACTGTGACCAAGTCAGCCTGCAACGTTTAACTGGACAGACCCACATGATGCAATGGTGGTGGGACAGATTGCTTTTTGGGAGAAAATGCCCAAGACCGGGACCTGATCAACACATTATAGCAGCATCCCAGGTCCTCTCCCCACTGCATGTTGGGTTTTGGGCAGCCATCATTGGCTTCAGGGGGCTGGTTCACCCACATTGGAGTTCTGTCCTCTGGCTTCGCCATGTGTACTGCTGTTTACTGGTCTGGGGCCAAGTGAGGGCCTGGCCAGCTGACCTGAGTGAAGGAGGCAGGGCAGCTACCCCGCACCCTTGCATCAGTTCACCAGAACGACCACACAAAAGGGATGGGTGTTAGTGGAGGGTGGTTCAGGGGCCCCTGCTGGTGAGACAGTAAAGGACAGCTGTGGGTTTGTGGCCAGTGAAGACCAAATGGTCATTTCTCGGTATGACCTGAAGTGGCACGAGCTGGAGTCGGCTGTGCCGAGTGGGCACTCGTAGACATCACCTGAAGGACAGCACATGGGCTGTAGCTCACGTAGTTGGGTGGATCGGCAGCAGGAGAGCCCCCTCGCCCCCTGGACCCACTTCGGGATCCAGCACGGGCGTTTCAGGTCACAGGATCTCATTTAAACTTGTTAAGACCCACAGAAGCCACTCCTGAAGGATCATAAATACGGGCTGTTTCTCAGTATTGCTTGGGATGATGCCAGCCGGGAAGCTGCCAGCGCTTGGTTTGCTGGGGGTGCAGGGTGCCGGCAGGTTGAGCAGAGGCCCGGGTTCTGGGGCTGCCCTGGTGTGAGGTGGAGGCCGGGCAGTTGCATAAGGTGCCAGCTGAGGTCTGCTCAAGTCCTGGGGGCTGGCAGCACGGGGGGAGGGCCCTGGGAAGGATTTCACAGTGTGACGCGATGCTCGGAAGAACGGAAGTCTGGGAGGAAGAACAAGACCCAAGGCAGGAGGTCGGTCCTGTTGGCTTCACCTGCAGTCAGGAGCTCTCCCTGTGGACACCGGAGGAGGCGTGGGGCAGGGCAGAGGGGAGGCAGGGTGGGGGGCGTCCACTGAGGACTCCAGGTGTCCCGCTGTTAATGCTCAAATAAGTTAAACTTCGGTAAGTGCAGCTTGTTCCGGAAAGCCTGGTGCAGGGCCCGAGATGGGTGGGTGGAGGCTGCTAGTATGGGAAGGGGACAGTGTGGCCGCCAGCAGAGTCCACCTGCAGTGTGTGCAAGGACCTGGCACCAGCCCAGCCAGGCGCAGGCACGTGAAGAACCAAAACCCACATTTTGTTCGTGAAAAACCCAGGAATATTCCTAGAACCGTGGGCGTGTGGCTGCTTTGGAATGGAAGCAGAGGCTCAGATGAGGGGCAGAGCGGTGGTGTGGAGGGGGTGCCGGCAGGCCTCACAGCTCGGGTGAGGGCTGCCTGCAGGGGCGGCCGCCGCTAGAACTGCTGCGTGAGGCGTCTGTAATGAGGTAACACTTGGCTGTCGGGCAGGTACAGGGCGAGCTCCAGAGCCACCAGCACGGTGAACTCAAAGCCGATCAGGTCCCGCCGGTTGAACCGAAACCGTTCCTCTAGCTTCTGTAGGAAGAAGCGCCGCAGAGTCACCGAGAGATGGTCATGGTCATGTCACTCCACCTGGGGCCGGCGGCAGCAGACAAGAGCCCCACGGTTCACGACCCACAGGGGCAGGTGACCAGTGCATCCCGGAGGCCATGAGACCAGGGATGGGGGTGGGGATGGGCAACGTGTGTGTGTGTGTGTGTGTGTGTGTGGCGGGTAGGGGTGCCGCCGTGACTCGAGGGGGTGAGCACAGCAGCTAAAGGGAGCCTACAGAGAGGCGCAGGGAAGCCCAGGTACCGTGGCCATGGATGGGGGACATGGTAGCTGGGGGGAGGTGGGCCATGAGGGCAGACGTGGGCAGGACAAGGTGGACCATGGGGGTGACTGACAGTGGGGAAGGATGATGGTCCATTGGGGCAGGGAGACATGGCAGTGGGCGTTAAAGGGGGGCCGAGGGGGTAAGGTGGACGACTGGAGTGGGTGCAGCGGCAGCGGACCAGGGGGTTAGGGGGATGGGTGGAGCATGAGGTGGGCGTGGGGGCGAGGTG
>NW_006922056.1:1820353-1823788 GCF_000298275.1 Orycteropus afer afer | reverse complement strand
GCTCGTAAACCCCCCAGGACAGCAAGGGGATGAGGGTGCCCACTGTCTGGGAGGGCCTGACGGTGGGCACAGGGCGACCCTTCTAGAGAGATCCTCAGGCGTGGCTCACCCACCACCGGGCTTGGGGGCAGCATGGGACTGGCTGCCCCACCAAGAGTCACTTCTCCCCTAGCTGTGATCCCTGACCCTGTCCCCAGACACAAGCACTCGCCTGGTCTGGGGACACGGGAGGCTGACCAGCACTCCTTGCCCAGTAGCCAAGCAGTCTGGGCCACTGCCACCACTCTCGGCCCCCACTCAGTAAGATCGGCCAGAGACCCGCCGTTACCTAGCTCTGTGCCCGCTGGAGTTGACTTGGTCGGGCCGGGCTTGTATCTCGACCCTGGCAGAGCCCGGGGGATGCTGGACCGAGGCTGGGCCACCGGGCCATGGCCATCACTCTTGGGTGTGACCAGAGCATTGGTGGGGTATAGGAACTTGGCGTAAGACACGACCTGGAGGGAAGTACACTGGGCTCAGTCCCAGGATTGGAGGAGAGCACAGGCTTTGGTTAGACACACGATACCTCACACCAGGACAGGAGTCCCCGCAGTTCTCCAGGGCAGCCTGCAGTCCTGGTCTGGACGCACCCTGACATTAGCATACCCATGTCTGAGAACATTCCAGACTGCCACCCCAGTCACCCATCACTGGGGGCCCATGACTGTGGCCACCGGGTGCAGGAGACTCATGCTGGGGGTGGCCACGTGAGCTCCTAAGGGGGACAATGGCATCTCATCCCACGGCGGGGAGCTGCTGGGGAGAACCACGGCCCCTCAGCTGACGGCTCCCCCCACCTCCCTTGTGCTTCACAAGATTAAAGTGGAAAATACACCTCTCAATGTGGCAAGTGCCCCGGAAGCACCACCCGGGGGGACTCTTGCCTTTCCGTCTGCACCCAGCTCAACGCCTTCTAACTCAAAGACCATCTCAGAAGCCACGGAGACGCCGCCGGACGGGTGCCGCTGCTTCTGACTGTCCACTCTCAGGTCACTGCAGGGGACAGGGGAGTGGGGCCCCGGGTTCACATACAGAGCGGAGTCTCAGCACCGTGGCTCACCCACCCCACCCATGGAGCTGCCAAACCCGTGGGTCATGCAGAGAATCCCAACAAGGCCGTCCCCGCTCTTCACTTAGGACACAGACACAGGAGGCCTCAACTCTGAGAGCTGCCCGTGGGTCTCGCTTCTCACAGTCACTGTAGCTGGGAGTAGACCCTCCTGTTGGGATGCCTGCCACGTCTGCCCGTGAGGATTGGGCAGCCCCTGATGCACGGGCATGCGGCTTGGCTGTCCACGTGTGAGCCCCGGGAACCGACCGTTCTCCCACAGGGAGGGGTGGGTACAGGCAACCATCGATTGCCGTCACCCCAGGTTACACACAGTGGTTGCTTCCCCTGTAAACTGTGTGCCGGGCACAATCGACAGGGCTGATTCCACAGCAGGGGAGGAGACCCCATGGCCACCCACACACATCTGTGCAGACCTGGCCTCCCTGAGAGTGAGTCCCCAGTGCCCGCTTGGTCCCTGAGGGGCCAGGGTGGAGCTGTCCTCGGATGCCCTCAGCTGCAGGCCTGAGGGAGGCCAGGAGCCTGGGAAGACGGCCCGGCCGAAGCACCAGCCTGCTCTCAGCGCCGTCCTCACGGGGGCTCCGTGCCAGGCTCAGGGGACAGCTGCTCTGGACTCTGCCGAGGCCGGCAGGGTGTACATACGTGTGTGTGTGCGCATGTGTGTGTGTGTATGTGCATAGGCTCACCTGACTCGCAGGCCTTCTCCGTAGGGCAGGACTGAAAAGGCTGCACACAGGGACCGCTTGGCACAGATCAGCACAATCCTGCAGGGGAGTGTGTGTCAGGACCCGGTGCAGCACGGTGGGCCTGGGGGTGCTTCCATGGAACATCCTCCCACCACAACCGCAGACCCATCTCTCGCTTTTCACAGTAACAGGGGCCTGGGGCCTGAGGGCCCCTGGGTCAGAGAGCAGTGTGTAGGTCTGGCCCTGGGCCGGGCAGGCTGGTCCCCATGCCCACAGCCCTGGGGCCAGACGCCCTAGAGGTGCTGGATCACGCATCCCGGCAGCGAGCGTGTCTCAGTCCGTGTGGTCTGCCGTGTGTAGCCCAGATACCCAGGAAGCCATCCCCTTGGCCCATGTGGCAGCCAGGGTGGGGGTCTTATGGCTTGGGACCCAGGTCTGGGTGGGTGGGCAGGTGGAGGCAGAGCACTGGAGACCAGGGCAGTTGCAGGGTACGAACTTGCCCCCCATCGTCCAACGCCAAGTGACCTGGGAGGCCCACTCGTTGAGCTCTAGCTGCCAGCCCGCAGCCCTGGAGCTGGAACCGCAGCTCACTCCCTGGGCCTGTCTCTGGCCTGTCCACCGGCCACAGCCTGAAGACCAACACCAGGGGCCAAGGCGGCTCCCTCTGCCCTTTTCTCTGGCAACAGAAGGGCACCAGGACCTGGCTCACACCACGGCAGGTTGTGTCATCATGCCGCACAGGCACTGGGGGACCACCCGTGGGGGGCCTCGGGTGGGGGTGGGTGACAGGAGCAGGCACCCCCGAGGCCCCTCACACTGTGCAGACACTGCCGGCCATGCTCGGGGACAGCCAGGCCCACACTGCACCCTGACTGCCAGCTGCTCTCTGACTTAGAAGGACAATCATGCTCCCCTGTCCCGGGCACAGGTCATCGCTCAGCCTGTCTCATGTCAGAGGTCACTCGGCCAACACTGGAGTCCACTGGGCTGCCTCAGGAGTGCGGGAGGATTTGCCAGCACCCTGCTAACCAGGGAGGAGACAGAGGCTGTGTCGGGAGAAGTTGGTCCTAAAAGGATGTGGAGACGGGCCGGAGGGCAGGCGCCTCGGGACATGAGGGAGGGCTGGGAGTGACGAGGCTGTTGGTCCTACCACAGCACCCACGCCCCGTGAGTGCCTCATCCGGATGCCCAGATGCCATGGGCTACCCGCCCCATGAGCGCCCGGCCAGATCCCACGGGCTACACGCCCTGTCCTGATGCTGTGGGCTATCCACCCTGTGAGCGCCCGGGGCCGGATGCCGCCGGCTACCTGCTGCTCTTAGTGTCGTACTGCCGCATGTTCTTGATGAAGTGGGTCTTCTTTAAGCCTTTGTGTCTTGGGGACCCGGGTATGTGTTTGGTTCTGCAAATCGAAAAACCAGGTCATCTCTCCCTTCCGGACCTCCCTCGGCACCCAGGGCCTCAGGAAGATGGACTTAGGCAAGGCTGCAGGTGGGAGTGAGGGTGGTGAACAGGGCGTTGACAGGGCTGTGGGTGTGCACGGGGGGCGGTGGATGGAGTATGGACAGGGCCGTGGGTGTGCACAGGGCGTGGGAGTGCACAGGGTGGTGGACGGGCGTGAACAGGGCTGTGTGTGCGCAC
>NW_006922056.1:1816022-1817928 GCF_000298275.1 Orycteropus afer afer | reverse complement strand
GTCTGAGCAGGACGTGGACCCCGTGCCCACCTGGCCACGGGACACAGGCCGGACCATTCGTAGAATCTCTGAAGGCGTCCAGATTCCTGAGCTGGTGCAGTAGTGATGGGGTGCACACGTGTACACAGACCCCATGGATCTGTACCTGAAGCCTTGTACCTGGTACGTCCCCACTGGGGGCATCTTACAGAGCAACTTAAAAAACGCTCAAGAATGTACCTTTGGAGAGAATGGCATTTGGGCTTCCCGCAGTCTGGCTAACGGGCAGACACACACACACAGCATGCCCCCTCCCTGGACGCCTGTCGAGCACCAGTCTCCCCAAGCCCCAGGATGCCCTCCCTGGCTGAGGCACGTTAAACTCACGAGGACTAAGAGGCCACCTGCCTTAATGAAGTGGCAGTGACCACCCAGGGTGGCCTGCCTCTGACCCCATGGGAGAAGGGGCCCCGCCCTTTGGACAGATCAGCTCACCAGGACCCCCTCTAAGAACAGGCAGTCGGCTCTGGTGCGTCTGACAACCCCTTATGCGGAAACAGGCGGAGAGCAGATGAGAGAACCACGAAACCACACTTCTACGTTTATGAACTGAGGAGGGGTCACAAGGTGCAAGGCCAGAGGGAGAGCCCGCGCCGGCTCCAGCCGACCCATGGGCTCTGGCCAGTGAGGGACCTGACGCAGCCTGGCAAACCGGAGTGGACAAGCTGGGTGCACGTGTGGCCCTGGCAAAATGGCCGCTGGTTCAAGGGCCCCCAACGTCCAGCCTCAACGACAGGTAGAGCCCGTGCCACCAGGAAGGTCGTCGGAGCTTAGGCTGGTGCCTGGCACCCCACAGCCTTGCACACATGGTCCAGTGGGGAAGTCCTGGGTACCTGGTCTCAGGAAGCCCCGGGCAGGCAGAGCTGAGCTACATGGCCAACTGGGCCCCCTGTGCCTCCCAGGGAAAGGCCTCACGGGGCCAGTGGGGCTCACCTGGCTGTGTCAGGAAACCGCCCGCAGGCTCCTACATGGCCACCCACCCGCAGCTGTTTTCCCCCAGCTCTGGGCTATAAACAAGTTGCCAGCCATTAGGTTTAATCGACTGGGTGTGGACAGGCGCTAAGTGGCCCCAGGTCTGAGTGGAAGCCCCATGCCCCTTCTCAGACCGTCTGTGGCGCAGGGAACTCCTCAGTACGGCCTCCTGGCCTTGGTCTTTGTGTCCTCCACCAGGTGACTGGGTGGGACTACGTGAAGGTGCAGTGGTGCTGCCCATGAAGGGGGCTGGATAGCTTGCTAATAACATAAATGAGGGACATGGTGCCCCTGGGGGGTGGGACCCTAATATGGGGATCAGTCAGTTTCACCATCCTGCTGGGTTTAAAACCAGCTCTCCCAGAGGGGGAAGGGGGACCCCCCTACCATCAACACAGAAGAGCCAGGAGCTGAGCATGTCCTTGGACCCTGGAGCCCTGCGCTGCGATGATGGCAGAGACAGCACGGGAACAGAACCAAGGGATGGCGTGAGACAGGGTGGTAGGCTTCCTGACCCACGAAGGGAGAAAGCTGAGTGCCTTCACGCAGGAGGCTTGCTGGCCATGTGGAGTGCCTCTTTGGCCACTTAATGTCAGCCTTGCCCAGCAGAGACCCCAAGATTCTGAAACACAGCCTGCTCCTGAGTACCAGGTCACCACCCAGGCAAAGTATGCTGATGGGGCCTCAGCTCACCCCAACCTCAGAGTCCTGGGCTAACGGGCCCCCAGGTCACCCTGACCTCAAAGTCCTGGGCTGATGGGGCCCCAGCCCACCCCGACCCTGGAGTCCTGGCCTTGCCCAGCCCCAGGTGACCCTGACCTCAAAGTCCTGGGCTGACGGGGCCCCAGGTCACCCCGACCCCTGAGTCGTGGGCTGACAGGGCCGCAGGCCACCC
>NW_006922056.1:1811236-1814716 GCF_000298275.1 Orycteropus afer afer | reverse complement strand
TCGGGCCAGTCCGCATCCTTAGGGACTTGGCTGTGCTCCTCTCTCCGGTGCGTGTGTGAGCTGTGCCTGCTCCGGCGCCACCTGCAAAGGCCCAGGACTCAGGGGCGCTCTCTCACCTTCTCACTCGGCAGCCGAGGGACCAGAGCCGGGTTAAAGTCCTGAGCTCACTGCCCACCGTGAACCCGCGAGGGACCTCAGGTTTGTCATCTGTAAGCTGGAAGGTGACAGGACTCGCCTTGCAGGGCTTGAGGACAATGCCTTGCTTTAAGGGTGCGAGGTTCTTGGCACACAGATGGTGGTGATGGTGAGTATTCCAGCTAGCAGATACAGGGGTCTGTCCGCCGGGGACCTATGACAGGGGCAGCCCCGGGCCAGCCCTTCCACTGCCCGGGCGGCCAGCCAGGCTGGCTCTGCCACTGCCCGGGTGGCCAGCACTTGCTTCATGTTCCACTCCGCTCAGGCGCCCTCCGTGGCTCCTAGGTGCCAAGCTGGACCTCTGCCCTCTTACTAGGGTCGCTTTGCTCAGACCCTCTTCACTGGACACACAGCGCTCATGGGGGACACTCAGTGCTCCAGGCACAGGAAGTGGGCTTTCCGCTGTCACCCCAGCCGGCCACCACTACCCCACTAAGTGCCTCACTCGCCAGCTGGGTCCACAGTGCAGGCTGTAGGCGAGCAGCCGCAGGGAGCCTGGCCTTCAGGGCAAATGTGGACAGCGCACAGGTTTGGTTTTATTTGATTCCAGGAAAATCAATGCAGCCTTTAACAACTGACTTCACACTCACACACACATACTCTCTCTCACAGACAAACACACACACACACACACACACACACCCCTCAGACTTCAGGTCCTCTTGGGAGTTTGGTCCTCTGGCCGGGTGGGTGAGCTGCCCCAGAGCAGAAGGGCACAGCAGCGAGTGGCAGATGCCAAGCTATGGCTGGAGGGCATGCTGGTGAGGAGGGGGCTCTGTGCCAGGAGGGGGCAGGTGCACGCCACCTCTGTCACTCCTCAGAGGACACACGGAGCCTTCAGCGTCCCACGGACGGGGCAGCCCATCTGTTTTTGTCCTGCACTCTTACGGGGAGCGATCTCCAGCCCCTGGATGCATTCAAGTGCCTCTTCCGTGAGGTGCAGGCAGGAGGCCCGTTCGACCCTGTTCTCGCCAGACACATCCTTCCTATGCACGTTATTCTCTGATTCGGTGGGACTCCAAAGCCGTCTGCCTGCGCCCTTGACGCCGGACGCCGGGAACCCACTAGGGGGCACCCGAGACCACCCGAAGCTGGAGCCCTGGGGTCCGGGAGCGGCAGGGAACAGGATGTCGGGGATGAGGGCGGAGGGCGCTACACTCCCTTCCCCCACTCCCCCGAAAGGAGCAGATGCTGCGGTGAGGGTGGGGCAGCCAGTGGGTGAGGGGCATTTCCGAGATGGATGGGGACGAAGGGTCTCCTCTTGGCTTCCCCGACCCCGAACAGGATCTCAGTCCCAGCGCCGGCTTTGCGATCATCACCCGGAACCAGGCCTGGCTGCTGTGGTAGGTGGGGTGCTCCCTGAGAGCACCTCGCAGCCGCTCCCCACGTGCGGCCTGGCCGGGCTAGGTCTCCTCCCAGCCCCGGCTGCTGGGTGAGGAACCACTGTCCTCAGCGTCCTGCAGGCTCCCAGGCCCCCCGTCCACTGCTGGCGGCTCCCTTGTTCCTCCAGAGGACTTTTTGGGGGCTGTAGGGGATGGGGTGGAGGTCAGTCTGGGCGGCTGGGCCCCTCGAAGTGACAATGGGCAGGTCCTAGAGCCTCCAGAACCACAGTCCCAAAGTCAGGTGGCCACCCTCGGGATGATACCCAAGGAGAGGGGAGTGTCTGACGATTCCTCGGTGAGAGTGGGAATTTCTTGGAGCCCTCAAACTCTCCAGGTCTGTGACCCCAAAGACAGAGTGCAACCCTGCAGCGTCGACCCCTCTGGTCTGGGACGTCTGGGTGACCAGAACGGACAAAGAGATGGCTGAGTCCCGGAGACCTTGACCCAGGACCCCAGGGCACAGGTGCCTGGTCCCTGGAAGGGTGTGTATGTGAGAGAGAGACTGTCCTGGTTGCATCACCAAGCTGCTAGCCCCACCTGCTCTGAAGCTGGGTGGTGGGCTGGACGCAAAGAGCTTTCTGGGTTCTGCGTCAGATGGGTGCAATTTGAATCCTTCCCAGATACCCGCTATGACCTTAAGCATGCTACCAGTTTCCCCACTAGTGACACAGCGACAAACCTACCTCGTGGGCAGGCCCAAAGCAGGATCGACTGAGCCTTCCCCCCTCCAGGGGCAAGGTACAGGGGCATGGCCCGGCACTGAGCCCTGGGGCACCCTGCCTGACTCGTGTTAGACCAGTTCTCACTGATCACCAGACCGGTGACACACGAGTGTTTGTGTGCCAGCTGCTCCCTGACCCCGCTGGGTGCTGGGTGGGAGGACGGTCTCCACCTGCTTGCCTCCTGGGCTTCAGCCACACGGGGGCGCTCAGCTCGGCGTGGGGGCCTCGGGCCGCCCGAGCTCCCCGCGGGCCGACAGCTGGGTGGCCTTCTCCAGGACTACGGGGACCAGGGAAAAGGTACGGGCCGGTCCCCACCGCGGGAAGATGGCTCCTGGCAACACTGGCAGCCTGCCTCGCGGGCCGGCCTGGACAAACCCCAGGGCCGCGCGGAGATGAGGTGCTGGAAGCTCTCGGCGCCAGGAGGCCGCCGAGCTGCCGCCCTGATGCCGGAGCAGGAAGTGAGAGGGCCGGCGGCCCCTGCGTCCGTTTCCGGGGACCTGAGCCCAAAGCACCGCCCTCGGCAAACACTCTTGGAGCCGCAGCCCTGGAGGGCGCACGGTGCGCCCCGGGGCCACCTCCCGCTGCTATGTGAGGGGACCTCCAGGGGGCGGGACAACTAGACCAGAGGCCATCAGTGGGCGTGGCGGTGATGCTGACGGCTGGCCTCGCGCTCTGCGCGTCATCCTATCAGAGCCTCTCGTTAGCTCTAGGATCCGCCCCTTTGACAAGTGAGGAAACAGTCCCTGAGATGAAGGGGTTGGCCCCGCCACCCGATGAGGAAAGGCTGGGGCCGGGGTCTGCTCCCCGGCCTGGCGGGGTCGCTGCTTTAAGGGCCCGCTCCGGAGAGGTGTGAAGGCTTTTGTTTCGGGGTTCGAGTTGGTCTGAGACAGGAACCCGCTCCCGAAATGGGCAGGCGGGTGGGGGTTAACGCTGCAATTCGGCCCCCAGACGCCGCTTCAGCCCCGCCCCAATTCCCAAGCCCTGCCTACTGGCTCCTCTGTTTCCCGCCCCCGGCCCAGGCTCTTCCTTAGGCCCCGCCCCACTGTGATTCTGGCCCCGCCCCCTCTCCGCCCAGCCCCACGCCCCAGCCTCGGCTCTTCCTTAGGCCCTGCCCCACTCTGATTCTGGCCCCGCCCCTTTGCCGCCCCAGCCCATGCTCCCTTTAGGCCCGCCCCCCGTGG
>NW_006922056.1:1808346-1810671 GCF_000298275.1 Orycteropus afer afer | reverse complement strand
TGAGGACCAGAAACCCTGCCCCAGGGGTGCCCTGCGCGATGGCACTGGGGGGCGTGGCCAGGACCCACCTCACTGTCCGAGGTGTCTGGCTCATCCCGTCCGTCAGACTCTGGCCTCTGCACCTCGGCTTTGCTGGACTCTGGGGAACACGGGGTGTGGGTCAGGCCAGCTAGTGGCCTGGGAGTCTGATGACAGCGCCCAGGCACTGCCTGTGAACCCAGAGGAGCAGAGGGTGGGAGCAGCCTGTCCGAAAGCACCCTGCCCGAGGGGGGCAGAGCTGGGATTCGAATCCAGCCCAGCGGGCCCGGGGTTGCAGTATAAGGACCCACCAGCTGTGCCCCCTTTGGCTGCACACAGCCCTAGCTGCTCAGAGGCTCTTTCCTTCACTGTGTGTGGCTGTAGCAGCACCCACCTGGACCCCCAGCTCCATTTCGGGGTGAGCTGAGCCCTGGACCACTGACATGCTCCCTCCCCAGTATGGCACCCCTCCTGGCCAGACCCTCGTGCCCCTGGGAGGGGCTCGAGCTCACCTGTGTGGCCTTCCTCAGGCTGCTGCTGGTGAGTGAGCGGCCTGGGCTTCCTCCTGGGCTCATTCTTGGTCCCACTTGGAGAGGGCAAGCTGGGGTGCTGCCCTGGGAAAGGCTGTGGGGGGCTCTGAGGAGAACCAAGCAAGTGAGTTCATTTGGGGGACTGCCCCCCACCCCCTGGCCCAGCCCAGAACATAGCCTGCAGATCCCAAGGCCCAGAGCCACTCTGTGTAGTGGGAAGGAGGCATGGCCACCCTTGTTCATGGAAACTGGCGTGGTAAGGAGGAGAAAGAGTGGTCCACACCTCATACCCTGGCTAGATGCCAGCCTGGGGCAGGAGGAGGCTGGGGACAGGGGCTGGGCCCTTACCACTGGGGCTGGGGCCTCCTCAGGCTCCCAGGCTTTGGGCCCCTTGGTGCCATTGCTGAGCAGCTGAGGGTTGGGGATCATGGGTCCAGACTGGCCACGTGGCTCGGCTCCCCGGGGTGACTCTGGGCTGGGAAGGTGAGTGCTTGGGGGGCTGAGCGACCCATGGCAGTGGGCAGGCTTGTGGGCATCCCAGCTGCGGCCCCGGTCTGAGAGATCGAGGGGCTGGTCTGGGGCATACTCCTGTGCAGCCATGGCCACCTGCCCCCGGGGGCTGCCTGGGCCTGTGGGCTGTGAACACTGCTCCCTGTACCAGGCTGCTCTGGTCACTGTTGCCCCGGCCACCTCGATGTCCTCGGGGCCCTCGGAGTCTGAGCCTGCAGGCAGGGAGGGTGGCCCGCCCCCCGGCACAGGCAGGCCCTTTGGCCTGGCACTGCCTGCCTGGGCCCGAAGCTGCTGCCGGGCCAGGAACAGCTGCAGGGTGCCCTCCAGCCGTGGGTCCCTTGGGTCCACCATGGTCCCTGGCAGGCCCAGCAGGCCTGTGGGCTCCTCCCAGCCCTTGGCCTCCACGGCCTTCAAGCTCTTTGGCTGGGGGCCCCCGGGGGCCGTGGTGGGGGGCAGGGGGCTGCTGCGGGGGTTGCGGAGGTGCAGAGCCAGGTGGCGGCTCAGGAAGCCCAGGCGGTCAGCCTTCACGGAGGTCTTCAGGGTCTCGAAGGCCATGACGGAGGGCCAGGAGGCCCGCAGGAGGCTGTGGGGCAGGGCGGAGCCACATGAAGGCCTGGGGACCAGGACGGGTCAAGTGGGCCCGGAGAGGAGAGAGGATGGCCACCCACTTCACAGGTGCAGAAACGAAGAGCCAGGGAGGGGCAGGGAGGCCCCGAGGTCACTGGGTGGGGCATGAGGGGGCCTGGACCCCTGCGCAGCTCCTCTGGGTCTTTTCAGGATCTCCCCACAGGTGCCTGTGCCCCCGGAGTACCCCCATCTCCACGTGGTCCCCTGTATTCTCATCAGACACTGAACCGTCTGATCTTAGATCCATAGTTGAGGCCTAACCTGGTCCTCCTGAGAAGGCGCTCCCAAGAGCGGGCCCCATGTGTTACCCCCTTCTCCCCCAGACTGGCCACTCAGGAGGCATCGGCACGGGGACTTCGTGCCAGGCAGATGCCCAGGATTAGCCAGGCCAGGAAGGGGAGGGGATCCTGGAGGGATCGTTGGAGGGGCTTCCAGGCCACTCTCAAGTGGAAGGAGACCAGAGGCTGAGCGGACAGCTTAGGTGAGGCCTGTCCAGGGGGCGGCACTGGAGGGGCCCTCACCTGTCCAGGGGGAAGCCGGGCTCAGAGGCAGGGCTGGGCGGGCTGCTCCTGGGGGGCGGGGGTGTCCCACTGGTGGGGCTGTAGTCGGTGGGGCACGCCCGGGCCCCGGGCCGCACCAC
>NW_006922056.1:1793668-1807676 GCF_000298275.1 Orycteropus afer afer | reverse complement strand
CCTTCCCTGCTCAGGAGCTTGGGCCTGTCTCCGGAGGGGAGGCAACAATGGGGAGGTGAGGGAGGACCACGTCCCAAGATGAGCAGGAAAGCCAGGCACCCTTTTGGAGGTGCTCTCCTGTGCAGGGACCCAGGAAACAGGGAGACCCGGCTCTGGCCCCTGCTGCATTCCACCACCGGCACCCCCACTGCGGGGCTCGGCATCACCCCGGGGCTCTTCTCAATTCACGGGCCCCCAGTAGACCCTTGAGGGTCCAAGCTGTGTCAGGTGCTGGGGACCCGCTGCATTTAGGGCGCCCATTGGGGCTGCTATTCAGTTAGGAGTCTTTCCTTGGGAGATGGCCTCGGGGTCCCTCACCCCTCCTCCTGTGCCTGGTGCCCTGGTTTGCCCTGCACATGTGCCGGGGGCTGTGGGGGCCCTGTGGGGATCCATGTCGTGGCCCCTTGCCCACTCACTCCAGGCCCCGAAGCCGCTTCAACTCCTCCTCCAAGAGTTTCTTTTCCTCCTTCAGCCGGGTCAACTCGGTGGCTGCGGAGGTCCCTGATTAGCGGTGCAGCTGGGGGGGAGGATCAGGACAGGGGGTCCTCACACCCAGGGATGTCCCCCTTGTCTTGTTCCCAGCTGTGTCCCCAGCACTTGGTCCAGGAGGCCCCCACCAGTGTATGCCTGGATGCCAGGAGAAGTGACAGGGCCCTGCTCTTCCCAGCTCTGAGCTTATCCCTGGGGGCTTCAGGGAAGATGACTGGTTCTTTGTTGTAGGCAGGGTCAGGAGGAAGCTGAGGCCCAGAGAGGGGCTGACAGTGGGGGCCACAGCAGGACCAGCCAGGGTCTTGTGCCTGGCGTGGGCCCTGGGGGGGGTCTCCTTCTCCGCACCACGGCACAGGTGGTCCCCTGCTCCCCTTCCCTGCATGGCTGGGCCCGGGCTGCTGCACGTGCTCACTCAGGAGGAAGATGTGCTGCAGGTTCTGCACATGGGAGCTCTCAAGCGCATGTTGCTTCTTCCTGGCCAGCTCCTGGGTCACCACGCAGCGGTCACACAGGCCAGCCCGTAGCCTGAGGGGGGGTGGCGAGAGGCCCGGAGGGTGCAGCCAGCTGCCCCAGCACCGGAAGAGGCCGAGAGCCTCAGAGGGGCTGGACCCCACACCACCCCTCCCAGGATGCCATCCCGTCCCCACACTGTGTTCCATGGAACCCTACCCCATCCCCTACTGTGTGGAGTAAGCGTTCCGTGTCCCGTTGAGTTTGGGGAGGAATCTTGAAAGCGCAGTCCTGCAGTGGAGGACCCTACCTGGTCGGGCCCCCCAGGCGGTCCCCAAACACACGACGGAGGCGTCCTTTCTGCCCCTCCCTGGCCCCTGGAGCCGGCCTCAGGAGGCCCCTCGGGGCTCACCTGTTCTCCAGGACCGTCACGTTCTCCTTCAGCGCCTTCTGCTGCTCCCGGAGCTGGTGGTTCTTGGCGAACAGCTCCTCCATCCTCCGGGCGTCCCTGCGGCGGTGGCAAACCTCACGAAGGGGCTCTTTGGGGGCAGGATTGATGCACACGTGTGCGCAGACCATCCCTGTGCGCCTAGGTCGCCATGTGCATGTGCGTGTGCACCTGTGCGGCTGGAGGCCTCCACCCCGCAGCTGTCCCGGGGGCAGCAGCTCAGGGCTGGGTCTGCTGGGGGTACCCCCTTGCGGGGACTTGTGCTTATAAAGTGGAGCCATGCAAGGGCAGTGCTGAACCCAGCGCTCTCGACCTGGAGTCCTGTGCCTGACACTTGGTGGTGTTTGTCTTGTCCACATAGTGGTTGAGCACTCAGGACGGAAGCCCAGCTCTGCGAGATGTAAGGGGCCAGGTGCCTCCACATGGCTATTGCTACTGGTCACATGACCGCCCTGGGGCATGGAGACGCCCTGTGGGGGGAGCTGCCCCAGTTACGGGGTCTCTGCTCAGTGGTGGCCTTGGAAGTTGACATACTGGGCTCAAGTCCCAGCTCCACTACATACTTGCCCCTCCTGGCCTCAGTTTCCCCATCTGCGTCCTGCGGCCATGGTGGTACTGGCACCCAGGGGGCAGCTGTCCCCGATCCCTGTGCCTGTCTGGCCTGGAACCACCGCAGACTCACCGGCATCTCTCAGAGTTCAGCTCCAGAAGCTTGTTCTGCAGACCTGGCGGCGGGGAGAGAAGCTGAGGGTCAGGCCTATAAGCCCCCGGCCCTGCCCACAGTGGGGCGGCTACCATCATGAGGTGACACGTTCTGCCTGTGGTGTCTCCAGAGCCCTGCCCGTCTGATGCCGGCTCCTCTCCCAGCATTCCTGAGGGAGACCAGGTGACCACCCTGCCTGATGGGTCTGCCTGGCCAGCTGCTAGACGCTCCGGCCTCAGCTCTGCCCAGTCACTGTGGTTCTGTGCCCAGGGTCTGGGCTGAGTGTTCCCCTTCCCATGAGGTCTCAGAAAGTGCGGCATCTGTCTGGAGCTTGGCAGGGACTGTGATGCTGGGAATGACCTGCCACCTTGGCCAGTCCTGGTGAGGACAGCGAGGAGCCAAGAGGGGCCATGGTAGGGGGTGTGCTAGTGTTGAAATCAAGTGGCCTTGGCAGTGGTCCCCACAGGCCTCCTCCTCGCCCTGCTCTGTGAGCCAGCGTGGGTTCCACGGGCCCAGGAGCCCCACTTCTGGTCTTGTCAGAAGTGACCCAGGCCTTTGGAGAGTGGCTGCAGGAGCACAGGCTGGAAAGACTCTTGGGGGCTCTGGGCTGGGGGCTGGAGCAGGATGAGTGGAGCCCCGACCTCCTACTGAGCAGGAGCTGGCAGAGCCAGCGCAGCAGGCATGGGGTGTCCGGGAGGAAAGGGAAGAACTTCAGCTCACTGAGGACCAGCTCCTACACAGGGGTGCCCTCACTTCTGGGCACCCAGACCCCTCGCTGGGGAGTGAGGGCGGGTCAGGGCCTCAGTCCCTGTCCTACTCGCCCCAGACCAGCCTTTTGGGAGGACTTGGCATGGACGAGCCTGGATGCTGTTGGCGGAAGGTGACTGAGGTGTCCCTGACGTCACTCTTGAGTCCTGCATGTGCCCCTCTGGATTTCACTCCGGGTGCTGGTCAGCGCTTATGCCAGGACCGGGCCATGCCAGTGCCCGGCCACTTTGTAGCTCTGTGGCCTGGGCCCTGGCACCCCTTCCTGGGCCTAGAGCCTGGAGGCTGCAGGCAGGCATTCTCTTGCCTGCCCTTGGCCCTTAGTGAGGGCTGTGTGTCCAGGAGGGCTGTGTAGATCCACCCAGTCAAGGCCCCCATCCTTGCTCACTCACCCAGGACCTCCTTCTCATGGATGTCCTTCAGCCTGTTCAGAGACTCCATAAAGCTCTCCATGGCTCCCTGTGGCTTGGCCTCAGCCTGGCCTGGCACACTCAGGGACGCGTGGACAGCTCCTAGCCTCTACTTCCTCTCTATCTCCAGCCTGGGAGGAGGAAGTTGAGAGAAGTCACTTTGATGGTCCCTCCCTCCCTCCCTCGCTTTTGTCCCTGCAGGAGAACTTGGACAGACACAGACACACATGTACACACAAAGACAGTCATGTATACACAAACACAGATATACATATACACACAGTACATGGACATGTATACACAGACATAGATTCACATAGACACACAGCACATAGCTTGTACATGCACAGACAGATGTACACACACAGACATGTGCATACAGACACAGATCCACACAATTACACAGCACATGGACTGGTACACACAGACACACAGCACATGGGCATGTATACATAGACACATATGCAGGCAGGCACAGGTAAACACACACAGCACACAGAATTGTACATACACAGACACATGCACACAGATGCAGATCCACATAGACACACAGCACATGGCAGGTACACACACAGATGAACATGTACACACACAGACATGTACACAGACACAGATCCACATGTACACACACAGACACATGTGCACACAAATACACAGCACATGGACAGATACACACAGACACACATGCAGACAGGCACAGATAAACACACACAGCACACAGACTTGTACACATACAGACACATGCACAGAGACACAGACCCACACAGACACCTAGCACATGGCATGTACACACAGATACATGTGCACAGAGGCACAAATGGACAGATGCAGACATATATACAGGCACACACAGACACTCGTGAGATACAGTCACACAGAAACACACAGGCCCCCCAGCCTCCATTGGCTCAGGCAGTCAGTCCCCATGAGAGGTGGAAGGCTCAAGGAGGGTAGATAAATATGGGCTGGGGGACCCACACATGCCTCCCTCCACCTCCTTCCCCTTGTCTCCCTTTCAGGTCCCTGAGGCCTGGTGAGTCCCTGTGGCTGGGAGGGTGGGCCCGCAGGATGGGGACCACTGCTCCTCTCTGCGGCCAGGACCGGGCCCCAGTTGATGCTCCACGAGCCCCTTGGTGGGAGTGTGTGAACACACAAAGCCTTCTGGGTAAGTCTGTTGGCTCCTGTGAGCTTGGGCACCACCTGCAGAGGCTCCTGAGACTCCCACCCGCACCTGGAGCGGGGTCAGCACCCTGTCCCTCAGGTTGGACTGGCACTGAATGTAAGTGTGAGTGTGTAAATGAGTGATAGTTAATGTGAGTGTGTGAGCGTGCACCTGAGTGTGCATGTGAGTGTGAATGTGCTCATGCATGACTGTGTGCATGTGAATGTGTGAATGTGTGCCCGAGTGCATGTGAGTGCGAATGTGCTCGTGCGTGTGTGCAAATGAGCAGGTGACTGAGTGTGCATGTGAGTGTGCATGTGCTCGTGTGTGTGCACATGTGTGAGTATGCACATGAGTGTGAGTGTATGTCAGGGAGTGTGCATGTAGGTAAGGGGAGTGGGTGTGAGGGTGTGAGTGTGAATGTGTGAGTGGGTATGCATGTGAGTGTTCATGAGTGTGCCAGTGAGTGTGCATGTTGGTTAATGGAATGGGTGTGAGTGTGAATGTGTGTGATTGTAAGCACAGGTATGTGAACATGACTGACTAACTGCAAGTGAAGGAGTGTGCAAGTGTGGGTGTGAGTGGGTGCCAGTTGGTGTGTAAGTCTGTGAGTGTGTGTGTGTGTGAGTGACCGAGTGAGTGTGGGGCAGTGGTGTCGGTGCCCAGCACCCCTCCTCCCTGTGCCTCCGTGTGACTTTCCCTCCGGCCCATGTCCGTGGGGCTGGTGCCACCTATCAGGTCTCTGTCCTGGGCTGTGGTATCCACCCACCTCCTTCATACATAGGAGACCTGGAGAGCAGGGGCCCAAGTTCTGACATGTGTCCTCCCCGCCAGGCGCCTGGAGTCCTCCCTGGCCCTGCCTCCACGTGTGCCCCTGAAGGGAGACCCTGGAGCTCTGCCCCTGACGCGCCTCCCACTCACAGCCCTCCTGCTCTCAGGGAGGGAAATCCAGAGCATTTGCACTTGAAAGTCGGCTCGCAGCAGCACTTGTGGGGGTAACCCCCACCCGAGCCCCCAAATGCTCACCACCCACCCATGGTCCCCACAGCGCCATGGCCGCGCAAGTCTTGGTGACAGGGGCAGACATCAAAGCAACCCCGCCATGCTCTGGGTCCTCACGTGGGGGCCAAGGGTCAGAGGTCAGGGCGCAGCTGGGACAGACACGGCCGCCCTGCAGTGGCAGGTGGCCCAGAGCGCTTAGCTGGGGTTCTTGTGAAGCTGGGGTGCTTGGAGCTAGAGCTGGCTGGCAGGGCCTGCTGGGATGTTGAGAGGATGAGGCCCACAGGAGATGGGGCTCCCCTGACCTGTTTCCCAGACCTGGCTAGGGCAGGACTCCCCGGGCGAATGGAGGCCACTGTGTCGAGGCCAGGGTTCTGGGTGTGAGGAGGCTTGGGAGGGGCCTTCAATGGGAGCCCAGCTGGAGCTCCCCTGGGACAAGCAAGAGGTGGAATGCCACACGTGGCCGAGGCAGGCGTGCGGCCTGGACCCATGTTGGTAATACTTCAGGCTACCGTGTCCTGGGCACAACTATCTGGCAAGGACCCATTCTCCAGAGGGAAACGGAGGTTCAGAGAGATCACGTAACTGGGACATGAGGCGTCAGGGTTTGAACTCCATTCCCAGGGCTGCAAACTCTGTGTGTTAGCCCTGCGTGGAGCAGGGGTGTCTCCCAGGGTCCCCATGTGCCCTTCGCCAGGGTCCCCATGTGCCCTTCGCCTGGGTCCTCACATGCCTGTCTCCAGGGGTCCCTGCCTGCTTGACCCCCAGGGTCCTTGCATGCTTATCCCCTGGGGTCCTCACATGTCTGTCTCCTAGGGTCCCTGTCTGCCTGTCTCACGGGGTCTCCACTTGCCCATCCTCTGGGGTCCCCACCTGCCTGCTCCCCAGGCTCCCTGCCTGCCCATCCCTGGGAGCCCCGCTTGCTCAACCCCTAGGGTTCCCACGTGTCTGTCCCCGGGAGTCCCTGTGTTCCTGTCCCCAGCAGTCCCTGCATGTCTGTCCCCGGGAGTCCCTGTGTTTCTGCCCCCAGCAGTCCCTGCGTGTCTGCCCCCGGCGTTTTTTTTTTATCTGCTCCCCGGGATCTCTGTGTGCCCATCCCCTGGGTCCCTGCCTGCTGGTCCTCTGGGGCCCTGTGGTGTGCCGACCCAGCCTGCTGGCCCTCTGGGGAGGTAAGAAGTGGAGTTAGGCCTGGGGGTGGGGAGGGGCTGAACCTCGGTAACAGATGGGTGGCTCCTTCCTGATCCCAGCACTTCGTGGGCCAGGGCTGACGAAGCAACCCTTGTCCTAGGTCCAGTCTACGTGAGAGGTGGGCACTGCCCTTGATGCCATCATGGTGCCAAGCTGGTGGGACCAGGCTCCCTCCCTGGGCCGCCCCTCAGCAGGCCCCTCTGTGCTCCCAGCACCAGGCCGTGAGGTCCTCCTCACACACGGTGCATCCTCCCTGCCTGCCTGCCTGTAGGGCCGCCGTCACACACTGTGCATACGGGGCGGTGTGCAGAGCCCTGTCATTGGAGCACATGGTGCTCTGGCAGGTGCCGCTCTCTGAGCTGGCCCCGTACCCTGGCAGCCGCCTCCCAGGTGATGGCGGCCCCATTCACAGCAGGGGGCCCGAGGCCCAGGAGCTCATGTACCTGGGTGCACTCACTCAGCAGAGGCTTGTCTGGGGCTGCCCTGTTTTCCCTGATCTGATGGGGTACCCCCCTTGGGACCGCCTCCCAGGGACCCCTGGCGTCTATTGCTGCCCCCACCCCCCCAGCCAGCCCACTCATCCTTCTGTCTCGCTCGGCCCCGACACCTCCCCTCCTGCCGAGTCAGTGAGCTGGGGGCAGGCAGAGGGACTGGGAGAAACGCTGTGTCTTGCTAGACAGCAGAAGTGTCCTGAAGGAGGATGCAGGGGTGAGAGAGGATGGGCTGCATAGGTGCCGCCCCAGCCAGAGGCAGGCAGGCCCTGAGGGCAGGTTCTCAGGGGCTCCCACCTTGGAGCTGAAGGGTTTCCCTGGGCCACTGTGGCACTGTGACCCTCATGGAGAGGGGCGTAGAGTGAGAGGGTGGCCTACCCCAGCAGGGCCTCTACCAGCAAGGCTGCCCTGGGCGGAGGCTGGCACTGTGGTCTGCTCAGGTGTCCACCAAGAGGGGTCCCTGTGGGGCAGTCTCTGGCATCCACCAGATGTGATGGACTCATGACATACCTGTGCACACGTACAGGATGATGCCACACTGCACAGCTGGAGAAACACACCTGGCACATATCCATACACCCCTAGCACACACCAATACAACTCGTGCACACCCACACATACCAGGCACACACTATCACACACCAGTGCACAAGCCACACACACTTGTGCACACACCCACACACGCAACACCCACACCTGTCCACACACCTACACATACTCTCACATGCCTGTGCACACACACAACACACCTGTCACACACACCTGTGCACACATCAACACAACTAATATAAACACACACCTCCACACACACCCACACAACCTGTGGGCACACCCATACACAGCTGTGGGCACACCCACACACCCCAGTGCACACGTGTGCTTCCCTCAGCTGTCCTTCCCCCACCATTCACATGGCCCTGAGTGGGCATGAGGCCAGCTGCACTCATATTACACAGCTCATGTCTGTACACACACACACACATATGCATGTGCATGCATGCTCAGAGGGACACGGCTGGTTCTTGGCTGGGCCAGGCAAGGTGGCATTCGTGGGTCAAGTAACAACAGCCTTGAAATTTGACTCCCCAGGTGGGCAGGGCACCCACCCTCCAGTGCCCGCTGTCCCTGCTGTCTGCCCTGGCTGGCTGCCTGGCTGAGGCCAGTGGGGAAGGCAGGCACAGGGCCGAAGGTGGCTGTGTGTTCACGGTACCCAGTGCTGAGCAGTGGGCGAGGCATCCTCACCCCCTTGTCCCTGCCGCACTCTGCCCCTGTGGCCCAGGCAGTGGGGCAGGTCCTGGATGAAGTGTGTGGCCGATGACCCTTCCTGGTGCCCCATGTCCCCTCACCAGTGTCCCTTCAAGTGCAGCTTCCTGGTGCGGTGGGGCCAGGCCTGAGTCTCTCTGCTCCTGGCCCCTTGCCCCATCCAGTACCCCAGAATGCACTGAACTTCTCCCCGGCTTGGTCCCAGGCCCAGGCGCCCCCAAGCAGGTGGCAACGTGGCTCTCTTGCCGTCCAGTGGGTGAATACAGTCTGGAGGCAGCCCCCGCTCCTGCGCGGGAACGGACCTGGGCCTCCCGCCTCCGTGGCTGCCCCCACCTGCACAGCGAGCCCAGCTTCTGGCCCTCGGCTGAGCGGCCCCACCCCGGCCAGGCAGGCAGCACGGGCGTCCCCGGGGTACTCACATGGCCCAGGTGGTGCCGACCCCCATGCTGGAGCCCGGAGCCGTCCGCACCGGATGGAGCCAGAAGTGAGGAGTGCGTGAACCTGCACGGGGAACAAGACATGATTTTGGCCAAACCCGCTTTACTGGTTTTCTCTTCTCCCAGCCGAGCAGCAGGGAGGCAGGGACCCGCTGAAGCTGCCCAACGAGTTCTGCTTCCTCACACAAGTGGCAGAACGGGTTGGGCCTGAGCTCACACAGAGATCGGATTGTTTCCTGTAACCGTGGCCACTGTTGGCCTGAGCGAGCGGTTCCTGAGGAGGAGCTGGGGGCCGGGCCATCTGGGGGGCGGTGGGGCATGTGGGGGCCGCAGGGGGAACCAGGCCCAGGGCTTCCTGCCCCTCCTTGACGGCCATGGCTGATCCCCACTGGCTGAGCTGGTGGCCCCCGTCTGGCCTCGGTTTCCTTGTCTGAATTTTAGGTCAGGCACAGACTCACCGTCTTTTGGATGGAGGTGTGGCCCCAAGTGGCCTGCTGGGTCTGGGGAACATCTCCTGCCCTGCTCCTCCCAGAGGTCACTTGCCCTGGGGGCTGCGGGCACCAGGCCCCTGGGCTGCATCCTCTGCTCTGGGCTCTGGGTGGCCCAGTGGGTGTGACAGGTCAGGCCTCAGGTGGTGGGATCTGGCCAAGCAGGGGTGCTGAGCGGGGCTGGGGCAGTGTAGTGAGAATATGGCAGCCTCGCTCAGGCAGAAGGGGACCTGTCTCTGTGGGCTGTGCCACCCTGCTGCCCCCCATCCTCTGCTAAAAGTGGGGAAACTCCCGAGTGCATGGCCCCCAAAGCCAGGGAGGAGTGTTCCATGGCCCCCACATGGACCTGGGACAGCCTAGGGCTCTGAGGGGAGGCCAGGGTCCCACAGGCAGGGGCCAGGAGGGCCTTCCTGCCCCCTGCCGAGGCCCCTGCTGACAGCTAATGGGCAGGCCCTGGGCTCTGGGGTATAGCAGCAGCATCGTGGGGCCTCCGGGGCTCAGTGGTGGCCTTTTTCTCCCTCTTTTATTTATTTATTATTGTGATTTGGGTGAAGATTTAAGAGCAAATTTGCTTTCCATGCAGCAGTTCACATACACTGTCTCATGACATTGACCACAGTTTACCCCAATGCAACAGCTCCCCTCCCACTTCCTCCCCACAGTTACCTCTTCCCTGTATCCATCCCTCCATGCCCTCTTGCCCCCTGAGCTGTCTCCCTGTGCATAAGCAGCCCTTCTTTCTCCCATGATTGTTTGCTCCAAGGAGTGTATCTACCTCAGGTACATGTTCAACTCATATGCCTGTCTTTTGTTTGGCTGGAAGCCACAGGTACGGGTTCAATTCCAGACCTGAAGGGCAGCTAGGGGCCATAGTCTCACTGGTTCCACCAGGCTCTGTCGGACCAGCAAAGATGGTTCCTCCCCTTTTTTTTTCTCCAAATGATTTTGAGTTTTGTCCACATTGTTCTCTCTCTCTATCCAGGATCTCCTACATAGATCCCCTTCCAAGTGGTTGAGATTGGTAGCTGGGTACCATCTAGTTCTTCTGGTCTCATAGTCGTATAGGCTGCAGATTGGATGGTGTGCCAATTGCTAGGACTGATTGTATCCATGAATTTTTGGTTTTCTTCATTCTTCTTTGCTCTGGACGAGGAGAGACCAGTCGTTGCATCTAGATGGCAGCTTGCAGGCTTTTAAGATCCCAGTTGCTACTCGCCAAAGTAGGAGGTGGAACAATGTTTTGTGTAGTATGTTATGCCAATTGAGCTTGATGTCCCCTGTGACTGTGGTCCTGAGCCCACAGGTTCAACTACTCAGTCCCTCTGGGTAGCTGGCTGTGACCAAGCAGTGACTGCCACCTTGCCTCTTGTCAGCTCTACTATGCATCTGGGAATTCAGATCACACACATAAACTTATAGGATTGTTGTCTGCCAACCCTATACATGTTCTTGGGTACACTTCCTGCTTCATAGACATACCTACTAGTTCAGCCTGTCCACCCATGGTGGTGGGCCTTTGCAGACGCCTCTCCCATCAGGCCTTCCTGTCTTGTCCTGGGGCCCTGGTGGCGGTGTCTTTCTGCTGCCAGAGGCATGTGGGGGGGTGTTCGTGTGTGTATAAGTGTGGCCAAAGCCACTGTGTGGGAACCATGCGCACATGTGTGCAGGTGGGTGAGTGCACGTGGAGTGCACAGTGTGTCCTTGCCTGTGCTGTGTGTCTGAACACGGTCGGCAGGTGTTACCTAGCATGCTGCCTGCTGGCATGTGTGCGGATGCTTGAGCATGTGTGTGGGGGTGTTTGTGTGTGTATCAGTGGCCACAGCCACTGTGTGGGAACCGTGCGCACATGTGTGCAGGTGGGTGTGCAGGTGTGGGAGGCTGGGTGCGTGTGTGCATGAGGGTGTGCACGGGCTTACATGATACTGTGACTCTGTGTGTGCATTACAGGGGGTGTCCCCATGGGGCAGGCAGAGGCAGGGACAGCATCAGATCCCCCCTCCACTAGGGCTGACCCTTGACCCGTGTCTACCTCAAGAGACTGGAGCTGAGGGCTTGGCCCCTGTTACTCTGTGTCCTCTCCCCCTGCCCCAGTCAGATTTGACTCCTGACTCTGCCCCTTGTGAGCTGGTCCACCTTGGGCCAGGAACCTAGCCTCTCTGAGCCCAGAGCCTTCTCTGCAAAGTAGAGTTCATGATGGAGGGTTTGAAAGGAGCTGGGAGGTTGGCCAGCACAGATAAGACTTGGCCATGCTCTGCACCCAGTAGGTGCTCAAAAGCAGAAAAAAGTCTCAGCAGAATTACATGACACAACAAATCCACTCCTAGGTATATCCCCAGAAGACTTGAAAGCAGGGCCGCAAACAGACACACGCCCACCAGTGTTCATTGCAGCATTGACCACAACCATCCAAAGGCGTAGACGTGGCAAGTGCACATCAACAGATGAATGGATCCACACCATGTGGTCCAAACACCCAACAGGTGAATGGATCCATAACCCGTGGTACAAACACTCAACAGGTGAATGGATCCACACCATGTATGGTACAAATACACAACAGGTGAATGGATCCCACGTGGTACAAACACACAAGGGAATACAACTTCACCATAAAGAGGAACATACTAAAACCACAGAACCAAACTCTCTGCCATCCTGTTGATTGGACTCCTCCCTCTCCCCTTCTCCTTCTTGTCTTGTCTCCTGCTCCTCCTTCTTCCTCCCTCCCCCTCCCTCCCTCCCTGCTCCTCCCTCCTTTCTCCTCTCTGTCCTGGGGGAGCCAGAGGCCAGCATATGGCACAGGGCCTGTGATCTGAACTAGTGCTGAGAGGGTAGGTGGATGATTGGGGCTCTGGGGACACAGCAGAGACCCAGCACAACTGGGCGCTCCATCCTTGGAGCTGGGATTGGAGGACTGAGTGCCGGCCCACTGTGATACGGGGCAGGGCCTATGCATGGAACTTCCCCTTCCATCTGGTGATACACAGAGCGCCTCTTTAGTCCCTAGTTATACGGGAAGGGACCCTATTCACGGGCTCCCCTTGTGTGCAGGCCCCTGTTATGTGGGCTGGGGGCCCTCTAGTCACTGAATGCCCACTGTGACCCTGGGTGGCTTCCCCTGGGCTCCTGGTACAGGTCCGGCTGTGAGCTGGCACATCTGCCCCTGTTTTAGGGATCTTCAGTGGGCACGGTTGACACACAGTGGGCAGTCTGAGCTTCAGTTTCCTTATCTATAGCCCAGAGACAGTGACGGCCACCTGGCAGAGCAAGATGGAGCCCTGGCTCACACTGGCTCCCTCACTTGCTCACTCCCTCACTCACTCGCTCACTTACAGGTTCACTTGTCACTGGCTGTCAGCCCCCTGGAGCTGGGTGCTGGGCAGGACCCCTGGTGCTGAGGAACAGTGACCCTGTCAGCTCTCCAGGGCAAACCAAGCCTGGCATCAGAGTAGGGCTGTCCCACTGTCCCACTGTGAGCTTGGTAGCTGGAGTCCCAGGCCAAGTGGGGCCGGCCTGAGGGGTGCCGGGCCTGGGGAGAGAGCACAGACGGTGCATGGCTCCCCTGGCCCCAGTGCCTGCTTCCTGGGCTCCAGGGAGAGACGGCTCCACTTTCATCCCAGGGCTGGGAGGGTGGGTGATAAGGCTTCAAAGACCTCCTGTTGTAAACCACCCTTAAAAGCCTGTCCTGCCCAATGTTTGTGTTACTGGACGGGTAGATAAGGGGAGGGGTGGGGAAGCAGCCGAGCTGGCCCCCAGATAAATGGGTCACTTATTCATTTGGCTCGGCAGAAGCGGGGCTTACAGGGCCCCGCCCCACCCTCCCCACCCTAATGAGCGGCTGGGGGCTCCCCGAAGGCGATGGCGGCCAGGCCCTGTGCTGGAGGGCCACATGAAGAGCAGGAGAGGCCTGGCCTGGACAGTGGGGGGGGGGCAGAGGGGGCCTTGGAGGGAGAAGAGCGGGCCCCCGCCCCAGAAACCTTCCTCCACAAACCACAGCACCAGGAGCCCTGTTTTAAAATGTCTCGATAACACAGAAACTACAAAAGGACCCACCTCGCCAAGCACCTGCCACACACGGCCAAAGTCCCTCCCTGGGCCGCAGCCTTGCCGTGCCGAGTGTCCTGCGGGCCTCCTCTGGGCAGCCCCTAGCGGCTCGAGGCTCTGGGGAGACCAGCATGGTGGCTGCTGGCCGGCTGTCCTCTAGAGTGTTCCAGCACCTTCAGCTGCCTCTTGTTGGCTCGGCAGTGTCCTCGAAGGTCTTTCCTTCTAAAGGACTCCGAGGCACACCCCGAGGCACAACGCGTCTCTGGGGGTGCTGTGCCAGCAAGGTCCACGCCACACCCCGGGTCAGCTGGGGCTGGTTTTCACTGTGGTTAAATGCATGTAACAAAACCTGATCATTTTCACCATTTTAAAGTGTACAGCTCAGTGACCTCTAATACATTCATGACATGTGACCATCACAGCTCTCCAGTTCCAGGTGTCTTAGTCACCTTGCAAAGAAACCCAGTCCCCATTAGCATTCTCCCCGCTCCTCTCCCGCAGCCTCTCACAATCACTCACCTGCGTTTGGTGTCTACGGACTTACCCTTCTGGGCATCGTGTCCAAACGGAGTCACACAACATGTGAACTTTGTGATCGGCTGATGCCGCTCATTTTTTTTTTTTTTTATTAG
>NW_006922056.1:1773668-1788568 GCF_000298275.1 Orycteropus afer afer | reverse complement strand
TCTTCATTTTGTTTTGATTTTTTTTCTGATTGATCCTTTTGCAAAGAAGTATTCAGGTATTTTTCTTCCATCTCATTAATTCTGTCTTCCATCGTGATGCCGCTCATTTTAACGATTTGGAGGTTCATCCTTGTGCCGTGCACCAGGACTCCATCCACTTTATGGCTGAGGAGCTCTGGTGGCGGTGGCTAAGGCATTTGACTGCTAACCAGAAGGTTGGTGGTTCAAACCCACCAGCCACTCCACGGAAGGAAGACAGGGCAATCTACTTCCATAAAGATTTACCACCTCAGAAGCCCTAATGGGGGTTGCTATGAGTCAGAATCAACTCAATGGCAGTGAGTTTATTTTTGGAGTTTAATACGCCGCTGTGTGGATGGCCCACATCTTGGGCCAATGTTCATCTGCGACGGACACCGGGGCTGCTCCCACCTCTGGCTGTTGTGAAGAACGCTGCAGTGACCACTGGCACACCGCCTTATTCTTTACGCCAGCTGCACAGTTGCCGTGGATTGAATTGTATCCCCCAAAATATGTTGTCAACCCTAATCCTTATGCGTGTAGATGTCATCCCATCTGGGAATAAGGTTTTCTTTGTTATGTTAATGAGGCCTATCAGAGCCAATCACTGCATGAAGGGAATGATTGAGGGAAAACTCCGGGCCAGGCCGCATGGAGATCACCAAAGGACCAAGGAACAGTGGGAAAAGACACAAGGATCTTCCCCTGGAGCCAACAGAGAGCCTTCCCCAAAAGATGGTGCCCTGAACTTGGACTTGTAGCCTGCTAAACTGTGAGAAAATACCTTTCTGTTTGTTAAAGCCACCCCCTTCTAGTACTCCTGTTACAGCAGCACTGGAGACAGCAGTGTGATGGTTAATATCGACGTTATGTGTCAACTTGGTTAAGCCATGATGGATACTCCACACCATCCTCTGTTTTGTGATCGGACGTGAGCAGCCAATCACTTGGAAGGGGAGTTTCCTTGGGGGCGTGGCCTGCCTCCAGTATACAAATGGATGTTCTGGCAAAGCCCACTCTCTCGCTCACTCTTGCTGTCCTCTGACTTCCAGTTTGTGGAACATGGGAAGTCTCAGCCTGCCGCTTGATCTGCAGATTTTGAATTTGCCAGCTCCTGCAGTCCCATGAGCTGGGAGTTGCCAGCCCCATAATCGCATGAGCCATTTCCTTGAAGTAAATCTCTCTGTTTATATATATGCTTCACTGGTTTTGCTCCTTTAGAGAACCCAGCCTAAAACAAATGGTGTCCCAGGTACAAACAAAGGTCCCTTTCCCAGGCGTCTCCGCTCATGACAGTGGGCTGGCTTCTCTTTCTGTGGTTTGTCTTTGGCCGATCAGAAAAGTGCCGCAGGCTTTCCTCCTCTACGCCAAGCAACCGGTTCTTCTGGAAAGACAGGAGAGGTGGAATTTCTGGGAGCACTAAAGGGCATCCAGGCTGTGGGAGCACGTAGGAACCAGCCCCGTCCACAGAGACCTCAGGGTCCGAGGAGGAGGGGATGGGGCTCAGTAGGAACCAGCCCTGTCCACAGGGACCTCAGGGTCCAAGGAGGAGGGGATGGGGCTCACGGTGCCGGGAGGGTCTCTACCCCAGCCCAGGTGAAAGTGAGCAAGTGAGGCACTTGTGAGCACGACCTCAAAGAAGGAGTCGAGACTCGACAGTCAAGAGAAGTAATGTATGTTTTTCTTTTCCTTTTAATTGAATTTTTTCTGGAGATAATTGTAGATTGACATGCAGTTGTAGGAAATAACACAGAGATTGCAAGTACCCTTCACACTAGGGTGTCACCCAATGGGAACAACTTTGCAACATTATATTACAATATCACCACAGGATACTGGCTTTGATACAACCTGCCAGCACCTTTGTGATCCCACCACTTGTACTTTTGTGTGTGAGTGTGTGCATGTGCATGCTTGTACATGCATATGTATGTGCAATTTTTTTTTTTTAAACTCACTTCTTTCAAGTCAGATCTGCCTCATAGTGACCCCTCCTTGGGTTTCCAAGGTGGTATCACTATGGAAGAAGATTGCCCAACCTTCCTTCTGAGGAGTGGCTGGTGGTTTTGAACCGCCAGCCTTCTGGTTAGCAGTCAAATACCTTAGGTTCTACCCGACCAGAGCTCCCATCCCATATAATTCCATCACTTGTGTGACCTTGTGTACCCACTGACACAGTTACTGAACCCCTCCTGTGACCTTTTATGACTCTGTGATGGTTGAGGTTGTGTTAATTTGGCTGGGCCATGACTCCCAGTGGTTTGGCAGATATACATAATCATCTTCCATTTTGGGATCTGATGTGAGTAGCCAATCAGTCGACAGGAGAATTTCCTTGGGGGTGTGGCCTGCAGCCAGTATATATGGACATTCTATCAAAGCCCTCTCTGGATGCTGCATCTGATTCATCATCCTCCGACTTCCACTTCTTAGGATGTGAGCCAGCAGCCTGCCATCTGACCTGTAGATTTTGGGTTCATCAACCTGTGTAACCACATGAATGAGGGGAAGCCTCCAGCCTGACACCTGACCCAAGGATTTGAGACTTGCCAGCCTCCACAACTGTGTGAGCCATTTTCCTCAACTCAAGCTCTCTGTCTGTCTGTCCGTCTCTCTATATACTTGACTGATTTTGCTCCTTTAGAGAACCCAGCCTAAGACAACCCCATGCTCCCTTCCATCCTCCTCCCTGACTCTGTAAGCAACTAATCTGTTCTCCATTCCTAAAATTTGTCATCCCAGAATTATTGTAGGGACTGTAATCAATGTCATGAATCAAAAGGTGCATGGATTATTGAATGGAAAACCAATTTGCTCTATAAACTACCATTCAAATCACAATAAAAAGTTTAAAAATATATTGCATCAATCTGATTGACTTTTCTTTGCTCAGTATAATTCTCTGAAGAACCTCCTGATTATTTTGCGTATAAATTGCTCATTCCTTTTATTACTGATTAGTATTCCGAGAATTGGACATTCAGCCATTTCAGGAAGTAGTATATGATCCAGAACAGAAGGTGTTGAAGGAAGACGTCCAAGCAGCACTGAGATGGTGGCAAAAAATAAAGCTTCAGGAATTGATGTCCAATGAGATGTTTCAACAGACAGATGAAATGCTGGAAGCATTCACTCATCTATGCCAAGAAATTTGGAAGACAGCTACCTGGCCAATTCACTGGAAGAGATCCATACTTATGTCTGCTCCAAAGAAGGTAGTCCAACAGAAAGCGGAATGATCAAATATCATTAATATCATGTTGTTGTTGTTGTTATTTGCCGTCGAGTCGGCCCCGACTCATAGCGACCCCTCCTTGGGTTTCCGAGGCAGTATCACTACAGAAGTAGGATTGCCCAACCTTCCTTCCGAGGAGTGGCTGGTGGGTTTGAACCGCCAGCCTTCTGGTTAGCAGTCAAGTGCCTTAGGCACTATGCTACCAGAGCTCCCCATTAATATCATACACAAGTAAAATTTTACTGAAGCTAATTCAAAAATGGTTGCAGCTGTGTATCAACAGGGAACTGCCAGAAATTCAAGCTGGATTCATAATAGGACATGAGATATCATCGGTGATATCAGATGGACCTTGTCTGAAAGCAGAGGATACCAGAAAGATGTTTAGTTGTGTTTTATTGATTATGCAAATGCATTTGGATCATACATGTGGATCATGTCAAGTTATGGATAACATTAGAAGGATGGAAATTCCAGAACGCTCAACTGTGCTCATGAGGAACCTACACATAGACCAAGATGCAGTCATTCAAACAGAATGAATGAATACTTCATGGTTTAAAATCAGGAAAGGTGTGCATCAGGGTTGTATCCTTTTACCATACTTATTTAATGTGTATGCTGAGCAAATAATCCAAGAAGCTGGACTATAAGAAGGAGAATGTGGCATCAAGATTGGAGGAAGACTCATTAACAACCTGTGATACACTGAAAACACAACTTTGCAGAAAGGGAAGATGACTTGAAGTACTTACTGATGAAGATGAAAGACAACAGTCTTCAGTGAGGATTACACTTCAACATAAAGAAAGCAAAACTCCTCACAATCAAACCAGTAAGCAGCATCATGATAAACGGAGAAAAGATTGAAGATGTCAAGGCTTTCATTTTACTTGGATTCCACAAGTAACACTGATGGGAACAGCAATGAAGAAATCAGATGTCATATTACACCGGGCAAATCTGCTGCAAAACAACTGTGTTAAAGAGCAAAGATGTCACTTTGAAGACTAAGGTGTGCCTGACCCAAGCTATGGTGTTTTCAACTGCCTCATAGGCACACCAAAGCTGGACAATGAATAAGGAAGACTGAAGAAGAATTAATGCCTTTCAATTATGGCATTGGTGAAAAATATTGAAAACACCATGGCCTGTGAGAAGAACAAACACATCTGTCTTGGAAGAAGTTCAGCCAGAACACTCCTTAGAAGCAAGGGTGGTGAGACTTCACCTTGTGTACCTTGGACATGTCATCAGGAGGGACCAGTCCCCGGAGAAGGACACCATGCTTGGTAAAGTAGAGGGTCAGCAATAAAGGGGAAGACTTTCAATTGGGTGGATTGGCACAGTGGGTCCAGACACAGCCACTCATGTGAGGATGGTGCAGGACCATTGGACACAGGGTCGCTGTGAGTGGGAACTGACTCAATGGTTCCTGACAGCAAGAGCAACTCCCTGGCATGGACGTGTCCGGGTTTGTTGATCCATTGCCCCACAGAGACATCTGGGTCGGCTGGTGTTTTGGATTGTGATGAATGTTGTGTTAGGTGCCGTTAAGCCCGTTCTGACTCATGGTGACCCTGTGGACAACAGAATGATCCACTGCTCAGCCCTGCTGCCCTCACAATTGGTGTGGTTGGAAGGCTTAATCCCATCATTGCAGCCTCTGTGTCAGTCCATCTTGTTGAAGACCTTCCCTTTTCTGCTGACCCTCCAGTTTACCAAGCATGATATCCTTCCCCAGGGAATGATCCCTTTTGACAAAATGACCAAAGTACAAGAGACTGCCGTTCTAGCTTCTAAGGAGCATTCTGGCTGCACTTCCTCACACAGGTTTGTGGATTCTTTTTTTCTTTTTTCCATTGTTCTTTAGGTTCAAGTTTACAGAGCAGAGTTTGTTTTACATTCAACATTACGTGTACGTTTAGTTTCACTCCCCATCTACCACCCCCAGCCCTAACCCAGTCTCCTCCTCTTCCTGCCCTGTAACCCCCCTTCTCCCTGTGCCCCTCATAGTTATTCTTTTGATGGCCCATGGTATTTTTAAGATTTTTGCCAACACCACACCCAATTCAGAGGCGTCAATTCTTCTTCAGTCTTCCTTATTCATTGCTCAGCTTTCACTTGTATATGAAGCAATTGAAATGCTCCGACTAGAATCAGGCTCACCTTAGTCCTCAAAGTGACATCTTCAAAGAGATGTCTTCTGCAGAAGATTTGCCTAATGCAACACATCATTTGATTTATTGACTGTGCAATCTACTTCCGTAGTGATGCTGCCTCGGAAACCCAAGGAGGGTCGCTATGAGTCGGGCCTGACTTGGCAGCAGTGAGTTGGTTTTTGTTGTCTTTTTGCTGCTTCCATGGCATTGGTGTGTGGATCCGAGTAAACCGAAAACCTTGACGACTACTTCAGTCCTTCCTCTGTTCATCATGATATTGCTTATTGGTCCAGTTGTGAGGGTTTTTGTTTTCTTGATACTGAAGGTTGTACTCTTTCATCGTCTTCAGTAAATGCTTCAAGTCATCTTCATTTCAGCAAGCGTGCCATCTGCATATGTTGTTGTGTTTTGCCGTTGAGTCGGGCCCGACTTCTAGCGACCCCTCCTTGGGTTTCCGAGGCAGTATCACTACGGAAGTAGGATTGCCCAACCTTCCTTCCGAGGAGTGGCTGGTGGGTTTGAACCGCCAGCCTTCTGGTTAGCAGTCAAGTGCCTTAGCCACTATGCTACCAGAGCTCCCATGCCATCTGCATATAGCAGGTTGTTAATGAGTGTCGTAGTTAGGGCTGGGCATCACTTGGCTGGGTGGTGATTTGAGTGGCATGGCAGCCGGATGCAGCTATTGTCCATGATGAGATTGGACGTGGTGTCATCACCTCCATGGTGGAATCTGCTGTGAGATGTTCATCAGTGGAAGGGGAGAGGCCTTTGGGGTGTGGCTGCTTCTAATATATATGAAGGAGTTTTGGGAAAGATCCTGAGCTTTTTGGCACATTTGGATCCTGCATTTGGCCGAGTCTTTATTTCCAGTTCCTGAACTTGAACCAGTGGCCTGCCATGTTGCCTACTGATCTTGGGGCTGTGCCATTTAACCTGCTGACCTTGGGTGCGTCAGCCTCAGCAGCCAGCAGCTGCCTGAGTTAGGAGATGCCTCCAGCTCCTGTGGGCCTGGAACAAGAGGCAGAGCTAAAGTCAAAGATTGAGCTGGGACCAAAGATTCACCTGACCTTAGAGCTGGGACTCTGAATTCAGGTTTCTAGCCCCCTAAACTGTAAAATAATAAATTCTTGTTTATTAAAGCCATCTGCTTGTGCACTTCTGTTACAGTAGCTCTAGACAATGACTCTTCCTCCAATCCTGATGCCACAGTCTTCTTCGTATGGCCCAGCTTCTCAGATTATTTTGTCAGCATACAGATTGAATAAATATAGTGAATGGATGCAACCCTGATGCACACCTTTCCTGATTTTAAACCATGTGTTGTTGTGGTTGTTATGTGCTGTCAAGTCGGACCCAACTCATAGTGACCCCTCCTTGGGTTTCCAAGGCAGTATCACTACGGAAGTAGATTGCCCCATCTTTCTTCTGAGGAGTGGCTAGTGGGTTTGAACCGCCAGCCTTCTGGTTAGCAGTCAAGTGCCTTAGGCACTACGCTACCAGAGCTCCCTTAAACCATGTAGTATCCCCTTATTGTGTTTGAATAACTGCTTCTTGGTCTATGTGCAAGTTCCTCAGGAGCACAATGAAGTGTTCTGGAATTCCTATTCTTCACCGTGTTATCTATACTTTGTTATGATGCACACAGTCAAACGCCTTTACATAGTCAATAACACACAGGTAAATATCTTTCTGGTGTTCTTTATTTTCAGCCAAGATCCATCTGATATCAGCAATGATATTCCTTATTCCACATCCTCTTCTGAATCCAATTTGAATTTCTGGCAGTTCCCTATCGATATACTGCTACAACCATTTTTAAATTATCAGCAGCAAATTTTACTTACGTATGATATTAATAGTATTGTTTGGTAACTTCCTCATTCTGTTGGATCACCTTTCTTTGGAATGGGCACAAATATGGACCTCTTCTAGTTGGTTGGCCAACTAGCTGTCGTCCAACTTTTTGGCATAGACGAGTGAGCGTGTCCATCTGTTTCTTGGGACATTTCAATGGGTGTTTCGTCAGTTCCTGGAGCCTTGTTTCTTGCCAATTCCTTCAGTGCAGTGTGGACTTCTTCCTTCAGTACCGTTGGTTCTTGATAATATGCCACTTCCTGAAATGATTGCGTGTCGACCAATTCTGTTTGGTCCAGTGACTCTTCTTTGGATGTTTCCTGCATCAATATTTTGCTCATAGAATCCTTCAATATTGCAACTTGAGGCTTGGATTTTTTTTTCTTTCAATTCTTTCAGTCAAGAAAGGACAAGCATGTGCTTCTCCTTAGTTTTCAAACTCCAGGTCTTTCTACATTTAGTATCATGCCTTATGCTATCCTCTCAAGCTGCCCTTTGAAATCTTCTCTTCAGCCCTTTTGCTTCATCATTTCTTCCATTTGTTTTAGCTACTCTCTGTGCAAGAGCAAGTTTCAGAGTCTCTTCTGACATCCATATTAGTCTTTTCTTTATTTCCTGTCTTTTAAATGAGCTTTTGTTTTCTTCATGTATGATGCCCTTGATGTCATCACACAACACTCTGGTCTTCAGTCACTGGTATTCAATACATCAAATCTGTTATTCAGATGGTCTCTAAATTCAGGTGGGAAATACTCAAGGTTGTATTCTAGGTCTTGTAAACTTGTTTTAATTTTCTTCGGTTTCAGCTTAAACTTGCATCTGAGCAGCTGATGGTCTGTTCCACACTGGCCCCAGCCTTGTTCGGACCGATGATACTGAAATTCTTCTTCATCTGTTTCCACAGATATAGTCAATTTGATGCTTGTGTGTCACGTATGATATGGTCCACGTGATAGTTGCCGTTTATGTTTTTGAAAAAACATATTTGCCATGAATAAGTTGTTGGTTTTGCCAAATTCTATCTTGGGATCTCCAGCGTCATTTCTATCACCAATGCCATTTGCCCATCTACCAATGCTTCTTCTTTGTTTCAACTTTTGCATTCCAGTCACCAGTGATTACCAGCACATCTTGGTTGCATGTTTGGTCAATGTCAGATGCAGAAGTTGGTAGAAGTCTTCAATTTCTTCATCTTTGGCTTTAGTGATTGATGTGTAAATTTGAGTAATAGTCTTATTAACTGGTCTTCCTTGTAGACATGTGGATATTATCCTATCACTGACAGCACTGTACTTCAGGATACATCTTGAAACATTCTTTTTGACTCTGAATGGGACACTATTCCTCTTCAATTTGTCATTGCTGACATAGTAGACCATATTATTGTCTGATTCAAAATGGTCAATACCAGTCCATTTTAGCTCACTATTGCCTAGGATATTGATCTTTATGCATTTGATTTCAATATTCCTAGATTCATACTTTGTACTTTCAGATTATTATGGATGTTTACAGCTATTTCTTCTCATTTTGAGTCATGCCACATCAGCAAACGGAGGTCCTGAAAGCTGTACTCCATCTATGTCATTAGGGTCAACTCTGCTTTGAGGAGGCAGCTCTTCCCTATTTGTATTTTGAGTGCCTTCTAACTTGAGGGTGTCATCTTCCAGCCCAGTATCAGAAGTTTCACTACTGTTCATGAAGTTTTCAGTGGCTAATTTTTTTTCAGAAGTGGACTGCCACATCTTTCTTCCTAGTCTGTCTTAGTCTGGAAGCTCTGCTGAAAACTGTCCACCATGGATGACCCTGCTGGCACCAGTGGCACAGCTTCTAGCATCACAGCAACATGCACCAACCACAGGAGGACAAACTGTGATGAATACAGCTGCTATCAACATGCATGTACAGATCATGTGTGAACACAAATTTTAATTTCCTGGCATAAATGGCCAGGAGTACAACTGCTGGGTCATATGGTAGATACATGTTTAGCTTTTAATGAAATTACCAATAATATTTTAATGAATGCTTTGGTCAAGAACCCAATAGATGGATCCTGATCAAAAGGAGGGAAATTACAAAACAGAACTTCAATCTTATGTGGCAACCAGACTTACTGGGACCATTGAGAGTGGAGGGACCTTCGAATCCATTGCCCTCAAAAGATCTTGAGACCTCGAACTGAAACTGTCCCATGAAGCCATTGCTACACTAAACAACAATTTAGCTCAGTTAATGAAGAGTGTTTGCTCTGAGCATGGCGCTCTTGTGAAGAACTATCTCCGTGACTTGGAGCTGACAACAGTCAATCTAAAGCACAGAGGAGAACTTCAGGGGGCAGAGGCGATGAGACAGTGTAGGCAGAAAGAGGAAGATTGGGGACCCAATGTGAAGAATGTGACCAATGTCACGCACAATTGTTGAATGGGAGTATGGTTGGTTACGTATGTTGCCACCAAAAATAAATTAGAAAGAAAAAGAAAAAATTAAAATGAATGCCAACCCCCCCACAAGGAACAGAACATTGAACATCAAACTTTTAAATAAAGACAGGACTGGGGTGAGGCGACGAGACACTCACACTCAGGGCTGTGCAAGTTCAGTGGCCCCCAGGCCCTCACGGTGGTGGAGCACTGAGCACAGACCTGGGCAGCAAGGTGAGGGCTCGGTACCTGGTGCCTTGGAGCCGCTCTTGCTAATCTATGCCTCCACCTCATCAGGTTGCTCGAAAGATGGGATACGTGTTAGGCAGGTAGCCCAGGGCTGAAGCCAGGGTGGGGGTCCCTTCTCTGTGACCTAGGCTGTCCCCTGCTTGCCACCAAAGGTCCCTTGGGCTAGGTTTCTGGTTGTCACCCTGAGTCTTGGGTCAGGGGTCCCAGTGCCCACCCACCTGGGACCTTTGGCAGTCACCTCTCCCCTCTCATAGCCAATTCCTGTGCATCCTGAGGTCTTGGCTGAGGGGTCACCTCCTCAGGAAAGCTTTCCTTGGCTGCAAATGGGCCAGACCCTCAGAGGCTTATGTTAAGGGCTCAGGTGGGTGAACACCTGTTGATTAGTGGCTCAACTTTAGAACTGTCTCCCTGAAGGAAAGGATGATTGCCTTGTTCACTGTGATATCCTGCCATCTGGCACGTGACCAGTGCTCAGCAAATACTTCTTAAGTGAATGAACGAATGAGCAGGACCTGAGGAGGTTCCAGCCCCAAAGAAACAATATGAGAAAAGTTTCCCAAGTTGAAAGACATGGACGTCCACAATGAAAGGGCCCACAGTGCCCAGAGCAGGCAAATGAACAAAACGCCACACCTGGGCACCATGAGGAACACATCAGTGCACCTGGAATAAGGAGGCAATCCTGGAAGCTTCCAGGAAGAAGGAAAAAGTCCATGGGAAGAGGGTTAAGATCAGCGTTGCGTCAGACTTCTCCTCGGCAGCCCTGGGGCCTGGGAGGCGATTGCTTGTAGAGGTTTAGCTCAGCAGGTCTGGTGTACAGACCCTGCACATTCCAAGAGAAGGGCTGGCCCTTGTCTGGCTCTGGGGAGGTGACTTCTAACTAAGGCCTTGGAATGTCCTGCCTGACAAGAGGGTCTTTGTTTTCCGGGGCCTTGCCTAGGCCAGGTAGTCTGTGCTCACAATGTGATTTGCGACGGGACCTTGAGGCACGTGGTATCACTTTGACCTCTGGGGGGCTAAGGACTGAGATCAGCCATGTGGGGGTCAGCAAGGCCTATATGATAAAACCCAATAAAAACGCTGCACAGTGGCCTCAGGGGAGCTTCCCTGGTTGGCAATCCTCCATATGCGTGGTCACACATCACTGCTGAGAGATGTCAGTATTATCCGTACAGCCCCATAGGGAAAGGACACCCAGATGCCTGCATGGGGTCTCCCCTCGGCCCTGCCCCAGGTACCACCCACCTTTGCTGACTTTAATCTGTGTCCTTCATAAACCATAACCATAAGGATGAGCTCTGTGAACCTTCTGTTGAATTGTTGAAACTAAGGGTGATCTTGGGAACCCCCGAAAGTGGCAATGGTGAAGGCAGGTGATTTCTACATGCCCCACAAACTACCACTCAGGTGTGAAGATGGAATCAAGAGAGGGTGCCACAGAGGTGGGCTCCAGGGGAGAGGGGAGGGTGTAGGAGACAGCACCACACTCTGGGTGTTGGGCCAGCAGGCCAGTGAGGCAGGGCAGACGGCCTAGGAGGAGATTGTCGAGATGGACTCAAAGCAATTGAGAGGAGATCTAGACAGTTGGAGGTGAGTTTGGGGATTAATTACTCCTAGCCATCAGTTGATTCCGACTCATAGAGACACCCATTGAGTTTCCAAGGCTGTAAATCTTTAAGGGAATAGATTGCCCCATCTTCTCCTTGGAGCAGCTGGTGGGTTTGAACCATTGACTTTCTGGTTAGCAGCCAAATACCTTATCCACTCCACACCACCAGAGCTCCTTAAGAAAATGGAGCAGGGAGACAGCCATTCTGTAAAATGCCATGGTAGCAGCAGCAGCAGATCCGTTAATCTCACTCACAAGGAGGTAGGAGAACCGTTGTCAGCATCAACAGCCCAAAACTGATTCCTATGAGGTGGAGCTCAGACATACTTGCTTTCTCCAAGGTGTTTACCAATTCTGACACCAGCCATCCCTCCACGGCACTTTCTATTTCTCTACCGAGTTTGATAATTCATTGCAATGGCCCCACAGAACTTGCAGAGCATACTGATGGTTATGAGGTGTGGTTGTTAAAGTTGCGTGTCAACGTGGATGGAGCATGCTTCTCAGTAGCTTGGCAGTTATGCTGTAGTCACCCCGTGATGGGATCTGATATAATGTAATCACTTTCATGATGAGATCTGATATGAGCAATCAGTTGAAAGGGAGTGTCCTTCAGGGTGTGCCTGCTTCCAGTATATATGGAAAAATTTTGGGAAAGGTCTCTGGCTTCTTTACTGGATCTGGCTTCATCATCATCTGCAGTCCCTGGACTTGAATCAATGGCCTGATGTATTATTGACTACCAGTCTTGGGCTTGTTGCTGTCACAGCCTGAGTCCACAATCTGTCACTCACCTGTTGATCCTGGATACATCAGCCTCCATCAACCTCCTAAGCCAGCAGCCTGCTAAACTGCCTGCTGATGTTGGACTTGTCAGTCCCAGGAGCTGGGTGAGTCAGAGATGCCTCCAGTTTGACGTTGGACCCACAGTCTTGGGACTCTACAACCGTGTGGGCCATTTCCTCGAGGTAAATCTCTCTCTCTCTCTCTCTCTCTCTCTCTCAGCTTCACTGTTTTAGCTTCTCTACAGAACCAGCTTCAGACATGGGGTTCATTAGGGAAGTAACAGGTTACAATTCAGGATCAGAAACAACTCAGGATGCAGTTCTTCGATCAGGCCAGCCTCCTCTTGCCCTCTGCTTCTGGGCCCTGCTCAGGCCCTTCTTGGGCAAGTGTCACAGAGCTGTTTAGATCCACCAAGAAGTGCCCAGGGGCGCCTCACTGTTCCTGCCTGAAGGTGCTAAGCTCTCTTCTCTGTGGGCCAGGAAGCCCACCGCACAGTCTCCTGGTTCCGCTGCCTACGCTGCCACCATTTCTCTGTGGCTGACTCTGGCTGTCTCTGCCATCTCCTGCATTACAGCTCTCTTCTGTTTCCTAAGTCTAGGAGGTTCCCAGTGCAGGGGCCCCAAACCAAAGTATGTGCTCTGCTCCTGTCTCATCTTCTTGGTAGTACTTGGGTCCCCCCTTTCCACCTCTGAGATGGCTCATTTTAAGCCTAACAGGATGGCAATACTGACCAATCCCCTCCTTAGGGCTCCATGCACCTTATTTGCATGGTCCCACCCCCACAAGGGTGGCATGCATTTTATTTACGTTGGTAGCAGCTACCGTAAACATATCATTGTATAGTCCTACCCAGTCGTTTTGTGGGAGTTACAAAGACTAAGGCTAGAAGGGCCATATTAAATAATTCACCGCACTACATATTAACTTCAGGGTTTCCAAAAAGTTGTGCAAGAAAGGAAAAAAAAAAAAAAACCAAAACTTGGTAGACTCTGTGGCTCAGCTCTGTGTAATGTTTATAGTCCTGCTGACATGGACGTTGAGTGTTGTTCTGAAGCCTTTGAGGGGTGAGAGGGCAGCAGTGAGCAGCAGGGACATGAGAGGTACGTTTTGTTGTTAGGTGCTGTCAAGTCATTTCCAATTCATAGCGACCCCATCCACAGCAGAACGAAACACGGCCTGATCCTGCACCAACTCCACTATCCCTGCTATACTTGAGATCACTGCAGCCACTGTGTCAATCCATCTCGTTGAGGGCCTTCCCCTCTTCCATTGACCCTCCACCTTACCAAACATGACATCCTTCTCCAGGGAATAGTCCCTTCTGACAACATGACCGAAGTAGGTGAGACAAAGTCTGGTCATTCTTGCCTGTAAGGAGCATTTCGGCTTCACTTCCTCCAGGACAGATCTGTTAGTTCTTTTAGCAGTCTATGGTACTTTCAGCATTCTTCACCAGCACCACAACTCAAAAGCATCAACTTTTCTTTGGTCTTCCTTATTCATTGTCCAGCTCTCACATGCATACGAGACAATTGAAAATATCATGGCTTGTGTCAGGCACACCTTAGTCCTCAAGGAGACATCCTTGCTCCTCAGCACTTGATACAGTTCCTTCGCAGCCGAGCCCAGTGCACAATGCCTAGTGTTGTCTAATGTCCTGACTGCTGCTGTGAGGAAGAGCTCAATCCTCATCTTCTGTGATGTTGCCGTTGGGTTGATTCTGACTGTCAGCAACCCTACAGAACAGATGGGAAATGTCCCACAGGGTTTTCTTCTCTGTCATCTTTATGGGAGCCGATCATCCAGTCTTTCTCCTGTGGAGCTGCTGGTAGATTTGAACCACCCACCTTTAAGTCAGCACACATGTGCTTAAACGGTGCATCACCAGGACTCCTTCATCTTCTGCAGGAGAGCTCAATAGGTTGCATCTTAACCAGAAAGCTCTAGTTTAGAGATAAGAAGGCACCTAAAGCATCCAATGAAAGTACTAGAGGTGACTGCCCTCAGGTGGTGGGAACTTGGGTGGATTGTGGGTGGGGCAAGGGTGCTGTTTTTCCTGTAAGCCTTACAGGACTCTGTAAATGACACTCCCATATGTTATTGTTGTTGTTAGAAGCCATTGAGTCAGTTCTGGCTCACAGCCACCCTGTGCACAACCACATAAAACACTGCCCGGTACCACACCAGCCCACAATCCTCCTGTTTGAGCCATCGCTGGCCTCATTGTGTCGGTCTACCTCTTTGAGGGTCTTCCTCTTCTTCTGCGACCTCGACCTTACCTAACATGATGTCCTTCTCCAGGGACCGGTCCCCCTGATAACATGTCCACAGAACATTAGAGAAAGTCTCACCACCCTGCCTTCCAAGGAGCATCCTGGCTGTACTTCTCCCAAATTTGTTCATTCTTCTGGCAGACCTAAGAGGCGGTTGAAAACACAATGGCTTGGGTCAAGTGCACCTTAGTCCTCAAAGTGACATTTTTAATCTTTTAACACTTTAAAGAGATGTTTTACAGCAGATTTGCCCAATGCACTGGAGAAAAGATTGAAGTTGTCCAAGGC
>NW_006922056.1:1771146-1772448 GCF_000298275.1 Orycteropus afer afer | reverse complement strand
GGTGCGGGATCGGGCAGTGTTTCGTTCTGCTGTGCATGGGGTCACTATGAGTCGGAAACGACTCGACGGCACTTAACAACAACTACAACTGCATTGGACAATATTTTCCCCACTTCCTCCCTGCACCCACCCATTCCCTTTATTTTTCCTTCCCACCCTCTCCCACCTTCCTAGCTCTGCCCCTGGGTCAGTGCTGTCCCCTTGATCTCATATGCTTGATTGTTCTCATGAGTGCAGACCCTCCTGATATTCCTGTCCACCATGTTATTGGTCTGTCTATCATGTGGCTGACAGTTGAGTCATGGGGGTTAAGTTCAGTTCCTAGCTTGAAATGTGTCTAAGGGCCACAGTCTTGGGGGTTCTACCAGTTTTCATCGGACCAGTAAGCCTGGTCTTTTCATGATTTTGAGTTTTGTTCCACATCTCCCCCACCCTTATTGTGATCCTTTCAGAGGGGTCAGCAGTGGTGGTTGGGCACCATCTAGTTCTTCTGGTCTCAGAGGAGGGTGAGGTTCATGTAGCACATTAGTCTTTTGGACCAATTGTTTCCTGAATCTTTATTTTCTTCATTCTTCTTTGCTCTGGATGGAGAGAGACCATTAGGTGCCCCTCAGATGGCTGCTCACAAGCTTCTAAGAATCTGTTCACTAGTCACCAAAGGAGGATGCAGAACAATGTCTCTGTGGACTGTGTTACGGCAATTGACCTTAGTGTCCTCTGAGATGATGGTCCTGAACGACAGCCAGTGACCCATTCCCTCAAAGTGTTTACTTGTGACTAAGACACTTTCATGACTGTCCCCTGTATGGTCTGCACATTCCTGGATATTTGCAGCATGTCTGAGTACAGAGGTAGAGCTAACCTCGGTCAAGCCTATATATGTTTGAGGGTGTAGTTCCATTCCCCTTCCCACCCCTGCTCAGATTGTCTGTGTCCACTTACACATTACTGTTATCACGGTTACTGCAGGGTTCTACGAAACACTACTCACTTTGGTTGGCTTTCACTCTTGTGTTCTCCCAGGGTTTTGTCTGCCTTGAGCAGTTTGTGCTGACCTCCCAAGTTAATACTCTGTACCCTTTAGCTGGTGATTGTCCCTACCTCTTCCCTCAACCTTCAAAGAATGATTCTGTGTGGAAATCTTTTCTTAACTTTTTACAGTGTGGTCTTCTTTGGTAATTGTCCTTTTATGATGGATGAGTTTCACTCAGCATAATGCCCTCTCAGTTTATCCATGTTATGAGGTGTTTTGCAGAATCACCATTATTCTTTAAAGTTGTGTAGTATTCCGTTGGGTGTGTG
>NW_006922056.1:1732563-1768483 GCF_000298275.1 Orycteropus afer afer | reverse complement strand
AACTTGTTTAGCTTGTTCACCTATCTATCCGTCCATATACCCATGTTTCCAAAGCTGTTTCTTATATGTGGGAAGCAGACCACATCCCTAAAGCAGCTACTCAGCTGCTCACAGTAGATTCCACCATGGAGCTGATTGCCAGTCTCATCACGGGGGATAGCTACTACATTCAGCTGCCCAGCCACCCAACCAGGCCCAGCCAAGCTGACACACAAACTAAGCCACCACACTTGGTACGGCTCCTCTAGCCGTGGTCTTTGTGACTCCCACCAGATGAGTGGGTGTGACTGTGCAAATGCGAGGTGCTTGTGACCCACCAAGGGGACTGGACAGCTTGTGAATAATGTAAATAAGGTACATGGCACTCTTGTGGGGGTGGGGACATGCAAATAAGGCGTATGGACCCCTAATGTGGGGATTGGTCAGTTTTGTCATCCTGCCAGCCTTAAGGTGAGTGTTCTAGAGGCAGAAGTGGGGGGATCTCACTGCCATCAAGAGACATGACCCAGAGGTGGAGTGGAACATGTCCTTGGACCCATGATCCCTGTGCTGGACCTCCTCGACAGAGAGGATGGCAGAGAGATGACAGAAAGTCGACAGAGAGACAGCAGCAGCAGAACCAAGAGACAGAATGGCAGGCTTGCTGGTTCACAGAGAGAGAAAGCTGAGTGCCTTTGGGCAGGAGGCTTGCTGGCAGAATGGAGTGCACTGTTGTTGTTGTTGTTAGGTGCCATTGAGTCATCTCCAACTCATAGCAACCCTACGCACAGCAGAATGAAACACTGCCCGGTCCTGAGCCAGCTCCATGATTCTTGCTACACTTGAGCCCATTGCCACTGCCACTACCTAGGTGCACCGATTGGCAGATCTTGAATCTTTACTTTTTCCTTTCTTCTGGTGACTTTTTTTTTTTTTTTTTGCTGCTCTTTTTCGGATTGTTGGAGAGGTTGGGTTAAGGTGTTAATTTGGGCTTTTTTGGTGTGTCATTTATTGCTATAAATTTCCCTCTGATCACTGATACCGAAAATCTGATCACTGAAAATCTGATACCAAGATTTTGGTGTGTTGTGTTTTCATTGTCATTTGATAAGAAGAATTTTTTTAATATTCTTTTTTTATTTCTTCTATCACCTAGTTTGGTTAGCAGTCAAATACTTTAGGCACTACGCCACCAGAGCACCCAGCAGTTTTTAAGGAGGGTGTTACTCAGTTCTCATGTGTTTGCCTGTTTTCCCCCTTGATCTTCTTGTTGTTGATTTCTAATTTTATAGCATTGTGATCTGAGAAGATGCTTTGAAGTATTTGGATATTTTCACATTTAATTAAGCTTGCTTTCTGGTCTAAGATATGCTCTTTCCTGGAGAATGTCCCATGTGCCCTGGAAAAGAATGTGTATTGCACTGTTGTCAGTGAAGTGCTCTGTCTACAAGGTCAAGGTGGTTGATTGCATTGTTTAGTTCTTCAGTGTCTTTGTTGGGTTTCTTTTGAGTTGTCCTATCCTTTATTGAAAGTGGTGTGTTACAGTCTCCTACTGTTATTATGGAATAGTAGGAGTCTGCCATTTGTTCTTGATCATAGGCTCCCTCTGGTGTGCATCTACGTCTGTTAAAAATAACTCAAAATAGGAAATGCATAGGTGCTTAGCCTTTGTGCAAAAGTGAGGACGAGTCCCCTGGGCGTTGTCCCACAGGTAAGGTTGTGGCTGCCTTGGGTTTGGGGCCATGCAGAGCTGCACCAGAGCACCTTCTGGGGGTGCAGGACTTTGGGTGAATGTGCAGAGGGGTCTGGGTGCAACCAGCAGGGCTTCAGCTGTCCCCCACCCGTACCCTCTCTGCTTCCTCCCAGGACAGTGGAGCCCCCTTGTGTTGTCTCCTGGGGGGCTTGTGGGGGAACTCTGCTTCCCTACCATGGCAGGGTGAGACACTGACCCCAACAAGCACTTCCTGATGGGCACTTTTTGGGGTTCAGTGGCTGGGGAGGACACAGATTTCTCAGACTCCTGGCAGGTGGGCTGGCAGAGGTGAAGTGGGTAGGGTGAGTCAGCTAGCAGAGGTGAGGTAAGGGGAGTGGGCTGGCAGAGGTGAGGTGGTTGGGTGGGAGCAGAGGTGAGGTGGGGGAAGTGGGCTGGCAGAGGTGAGGTGTGGGGTGAACAAGCTGGCAGAAGTGATGTGGGTGGGGTGAGTCAGCTAGCAGAGGTGAGGTGTGGGAGTGGGCTGGCAGTGAGGCCCCTTTGTTGGTGGAAACAGCTTCCTGATACACTCTCCCCCTGGAGCTGAGCCAGGCCCAGCCAGGTTTTCCATGGCTTAGCTCTGGGAAGCCGAGAACTTGTTTTTCTGTTTCTTGGCCCCTGGACATGAACAAATGTCACAGGGATGCTGTGTGGTGGCCAGGCCCTGGATTTACAAGGGCATACAGAGCCCTCCAATATCCTTGAGCTTCAGGAATTCCTGCCAGCATCCGGAAAAACTCAACCCGAGATGTTCAGCGAGGAAGGGTGGGCTGGGGCGAGAGGAGGTGTCCATGATGGGGGTGACCCTGCACTCGGCCGGGCTGTCTGCAGGATCCTTGCAGATAATAAAGCCACATCTTCTTGCAGGGACAGGGAGACTGTGTCAATAAGATGTGGTAACCAGTGTCTCGCAGCCAGGAGGGCGGCGTCAGTCAGGGCCATGCGCAGCGCGTCCCCCGCACATCGTAAAGATATGATAATGGTCTACGTGTCTTTGCAGAAATACTAATATTGCTGTTTGATGGGAAACAAGAGTTGGCAGTATTGAAAGTCAGAATTTTATGGCCTAAATTAAGTTAACTGAGGAGGGCCAGTTAGAAGTTAGAAGGGAGGCCAGCGTGTCTGTCACTGCCAATCGGCATCCTGGAAGGCCAGGATGGGGGTGGCCTGTGGTCTTGAATGAACTTGGCCAGCCTCCACAGCCTCTCTGTGAACCCTGAGGAGGTTTAGTGCAGAGGTACCAGTAGGCGTGTTTGCTGTGGGAGCCCTCCTCATGGGCCTTGCAGCAGGAGCCTCGTCTGGTCTTCAAGATCTGGGGTTCTCTGGCCTGGGGTGTGGAAGGGGTCACTCAGAAAGCTTGCTCCACCCAGCTCTTTCTAGAAGGAAGTTCTGGGGCTGCTGCCCTCATCAGAGGCTAGTGCCCAGTGCTGTTCAATGTCACTGTCTGTTCCTAACATGTGCAGAGAGCGCCTGGCACCTACCGACCCGGTGCTGTTGGGCAGACCCTGGCTCACGGATGCCCTGCGTGTCAGAGTAGCACTGTGCCCACGGGGTTTACAATGGCAGAGTTTTCAGAAGGAGATTTCAGGTCTTTCTTGTGAAGCACTGTTGCATGGACTTGAACCCCTGACCCTTTGGTGAGCAGCTGAGTGTGTTCACTGTTAGTGTCACCCATGAACGAAACCTTTATCTCGGGGACCAGCCTGAATGACCCACCACCAAGGAACAGTTAAGGGATGGTCAGGACGTTGGCGTGGCTTTGTTGGCAGAATACCCGGCCAGCCTGAGACCACGGAGCCCTGGGCTGCGAGCCACTGAGCACAAGGACCAGCCCTCATTCCTGCTGGAGCCTCCGTGCTGCCGCAGCCGGCGGGTAGGGGCATTGTCTTGGGGACTGCCTTGTTCCCCAGCTGTGTCTATCGCCCTGTGAGGTCTGCGAGAAGCTCACTCTGGGCTAGGATGAGAAAGTGCCTGTGTGGCTGGGAGAGGTGCCCGGGGACAAGGATGCCCAGGCTCAGGGTCTTCCAAAACTCTCTGAGTTGTTTTTCAGTTGACATGAAACCCACACAACATAAAACGAGCCATCTTAAAGTGGACAATCCAGTGGCACTCACAAAGCCGTGCGGCCACCAGCTGTACCCGGTTCCAGAACTTCCCACCACCCCAAGTCAACCTCCACGCCCAGTGAGCAGGCCCTCCTGTGCCCCTCTCTGCCAGCCCTGCCTAACTGCCAGTCATAAAAGCCCAGACTTCCAGCACTGAGATCCCTCTGTGCCGGCCCCATCACCACAATCTCTCCTCCCAAACCAGGCCATCTGTGTGGCACCACAGCCCCCCTCAGGGTCTGGCTCTCTGTCCTAAATGCACATCGGGACTTCCAGTCCCACCCACCTCTCCAGTCCCACCACCGCTGTGCCAAGTGGGTGGTGACCTGCCCCAGGGCCTTTGCAGGGGCCACTCCCTCTGCCTGTTCTCCAGCCTGCGTCCTCCTCCTCCTTTGGGACGATGGCCCACCAAGTCCTCAGGTTTAGTCTGTGAACAGTGAATTGAAATGATTGCTGGTGGCCGCTGATACCTTTTTGACTAAAGGATGGAAACCAGGCCTGTCTGGGCCCCCAAGCCCCTGCCTGGGCCCCCAAGCCCCTGCCTGGGCCAGGGTAGCATGTGGCAGGTGAGTCTGCTGCCAGCGAGCTCTGCCCGGAAGCAGACTGATTGAGGGCCTCTCTGGTACCTCTAGCTGGACCCTAGAGCTCCCAGGGCTGAGCCCTCCTCCAGGGTGACCCCAACCCTAGTCTCCACACAACCCCCGGAGACAGGAAGAGGCCAGGGCTCCTGCCTCCAGAGAAGGGAGGGTTATGAGTGGGACCCTCCCAAACCTGGGGGACAAGGACAGTGGCACCCACCCAAGACAGGCTGTGAGGCCTCAGTGAGGTCCCCTAAAGGGAAGAAAGTGACCCTCCACATACCCTGAGTTTTTGCTTTAGAGTGGGAGTTGGGTGGACACCTCTCTCCCTGGAACCTGGTTCTAGGGGGCCACAAAAGACCCCAGGGATGGCAGCCCAGCTTCATGAGGCAGGGAGGGGAAGCCCTGGGAACAGGGGCCCCAATATGCCCCAGCAGGCAGGGCCACCTCCCTGACCAGGCAATGTGGCCCTGGGCTCTGGCCGAGGCCTGTGTGGTCCACTCCGTTGCATGTTGCTTTTCCAACACGCAGTGTTACATAAACCGTGATAACACTTCATAAACATTGTTGGAGCATGCGGAATGTTTGACATGAATTTCAGCTATTTTAGAACTAATAAACAATTGTCAATGTCACGGCCGACGGGGAGCAGAGCGAGCTTTCTGGAACATCAAAGCCACCAGCAGACATCTCCCTGCTCTTTAGAGAGAGAGAGATGGAGGAGAGAACCCAGCCTGGTCCTTCTGAGGGCGGACAAGCTTCGGAGCAGAGCTGAAGGCCCAGGGAGAGTTGGGCTGGGAAGGGGCGCTGCGCCCAATTCCCGAACGTTTCATCACCATCCTCACTCGTCAGCCACCCTGCCCCCAGCCCCGGAGCCACTCGTCTGCGTTCAGTCTCTGTCTTTGCCTTTTCTAGGTGCCCATGTAGGTGGGAGTGCAAACTACTCCTTTTGTGCCTGGCTTACCTGATTCAGCAAAACGTTTTGAAAGTTCCTTTATGTCCTGACGTGGATCAGCATTTCCCCTCTCTCTTCATTGTGGTAAACACACAGGTCGCAAACATCGGCCAATTCCAGTCTTCACATGCACAGTTCATTGACGTTAAATATGTTGTCATGCTGTTCAACCTGCACCATGAACCTTCCTGAATTCGTCCGTCACTCTTAACAGCAGCTCCGTGCCCCTAAAGCATCATGTCTTCCTTTCCCCCGGCAGCCGCTAGTAAACCGATCTCCATGGTCCTTCTCCATCTCTAGTGCCTACTCCAGATTTTTCATGCAAGTGGGATCATACATATCTCATTTATACGTACAGTACCCTTTTGTGGTTGACTTATCCCACTCAGCCTAATGTTCTCAGGGCTGTCCCTGTGTGTACCGGGATTGAATGTCTTCTTATGGGTGAACGCCAGTCCATTGCATGGCTACACCAGCTCACACGTTCATTCACTGATGGACACTCGGTTATTCCCACTCATTATTGTGAATGAAGTGGCTGCAATCATTCGTGTGGAGGTTCTGTGTGGACGCGTGTTTTCATTTCTCCCGGGCAGACACCAGGAGGCGAATTGCTGGGTCCTGTGATGACCCTGTGCTTTCCTCCTAGAGGCTGTCAAACTGTTTTCCAAAGTGGTCACAGGCCAAGTGGTGTGCACACGTTGTCTATCTGCGCTGTCACAGCTGCTCAGGGAGGTCCAATTCTCTGGTCACGCCCACTTTACAGGTGGCCACACCGAGACTCAGTGAGGTGATGTCACTGGCTCCAGGGCAAGACCCTCATGCTGGTCCAGGCCCTCTCTGGGGCCTACTGTGTGGTTAGTGCTGGTTGTTTTCCTTTCCAGGTGGTCTTATAAACACCACCATAATGAACATCTCTGTGTGGGACTCTTCATGCACATCCCACCCAAGGTTGTGTTCTGGGAGTACACTCTGGAAGTGGGTATGTGGGGGACTTGCCCCTTGCAAAAAGAGTGTGGTGGTGCCTGATCGCCTCTAACTTCACAAGAGGGGAGGAGGATCACCACCAACAACCCAAGACTAATTCCTATGAAGCAGATGTCAGACATGCCTTCACCCCCCCAAACTTCTTACCAGTTCTGATTCCAACTGTCCCTACCACGGCACTCTCTTCTTCCTGGCTGGGCTCCATAATTCATTGCAATGGCCACACAGAACTCAGCCAACACTCACTATTATGGGGTTTATTAAGGAAGTAACAGGTTGTAATGTGGGATCAGGAACATTCAGGATATAGCTCTTTGATCAGGACAGCCTTCTCTCAGCTGTGCTCTCTCTGACCCCAGGCCCTTGGCCTGGCCTCTGGCCTGCTCAGGTAACTGTTACAAAGATCTTTAAGCACAGCCAATAGGTACCCAGAGAATCACCTGACTCTTCCAGCAACCTCCTGCCTGAAGGCACTCAGCTTTCTTGCTCGTGGGCCAGGAAGCCTGCTCCTCTGTCTCATGTTGATCTCTCGGTTCTGCTGCCACCACTTCTCTGCCACCGATTCTTGGCATCTCTGGTGTCACAACCTTGTCTCCTGGACCAAGGAAGTTCAGTGCAGGGATCTTGGGTCCAAGGACATGCTCCACTCCTGGCTCTTCCTTCTTGATTGTAGAGAGATCTCCCTTTCTGCCTCAGGGATGACTCATTTTAAGCCTAACCCACCCCCCAACCACTCCTCGGAAGGAAGGTTGGGCAATCTACTTCTGTAGTAATACCACCTCGGAAACCTTACGAGTTGAAATTGGCTTGATGGCAGTGAGTTGGTTTTGGTTTGGTATTGCCATCGAGTTGACTGTGACTCATACTGACCCTAAAGGACAGAGTGGAACTACAGAGTAGAAGCCTATAGGGTTTCCAAGCCTGTAAATCCTTACAAAAGTAGACTGCCTCATCTTTCTCCTGCAGAGGAGCTGGTGGGTTCAAACTGCCAACCTTTTGGTTAGCAGCCAAATACTTTAACCAGTGCGCCATAATGTTTCCTTCATTTTAAGCCCAGTGGGATGGCAAAATGGACCAATCCCCACCTTAGGGTTCAGTACGCCTTTCTTCATGGGCCCATTCCTACAAGGTGCCATGTACATTATTTGCATTAGTAGCAAGCTATCTAATCCCCTTGGTGGGACAGAAGCACTCATTTGCATAGTCCCACCCATTGAATTGGACAATCATATTGTCTACTATGGGAGCTCTGGTAGCGTAGTGTCTAAGGCATTTGACTGTTAACCAGAAGGCTGGTGGTTCAAACCCACCAGCCACTCCTTGGAATGAAGACTGGGCAATCTACTTCTGTAGAGACACTGCCTCGGAAACCCAAGGAGGGGTGGCTATGAGTCAGGTCTGACTCGATGGCAGTGAGATGGTCTGCTATGCTGAGAATGACAAATCGAAGAGGAATGGTGTTGCATTCATCATAAAAAACTAAAACTAAAAATAAAAAAATTCGACATCAGTCCTGAAGTGAAATACCGTTAGTGATAGGATAATATCCATACATCTACAAGGAAGGGCAGTTAATACCACTATTATTCAAATTTACACACTAATCACCGAAGCCAAAGATGAGGAAATTAAAGAATTTTTACTAACTTTTGCAGTCTAAAATTGACCAAGCATGACAATCAAAATATATTGATAATTACTGGTGATTGGAATGTAAAAGCTGGAAACAAAGAGGAAGCATCAGTGGTTGGAAACAATGGTGTTGGTGACAGAAATGATGCCGGAGATCTCATGATAAAATTTTACAAGAGCAATGACTTACTCATCACAAATACTTTTTTCCAGCAAAATAAATGGTGACTATACACTCTGCCTTGGCCAGATGGAATTCACAGGAATCAAACTGACTACATCTATGGAAAGATTCAACAGATGGATGTTTCCCTGGGGGTACTTACTCATCTATGTGAAGAAATTTGGAAGACAGCTACCAGACAGCTGACTGGGAGAGATCCATATTTGTACCCATTCCGAAGAAAGGTGATCCCACAGAATGTGGAAATTATCAAACAATATCATTAATATCACATGCAAGTAAAATCTTGCTGAAGATAATTCAAAAATGGATGCAGTAGTATACTGACAGGGAATTTCAGAAAGGCAGAGTGGATTCAGAAGAGGACGGGGAACAGGGCTTATCGTTGCTGATGTCAGATCGATCTTGGCTGAAAGCAGAGAATTCCAGAAACTTGTTCACTTGTGTTTTATTGACTCGCAAAGGCATCCGACTGGGTGGATCTCAACAGAGCGTGGGTAACATTGAGAAGAACGGGCATTCCGGAACACTTAATTGTGCTCATGAGGAACCTGTAATAGACCAGGAGGCTGTTGTTAAACACAACAAGGGGAGAGTGCATGGTTTAAAATCAGGAAGGAAGTGCATCAGGGTTGAATCCTTTCACCAAACTTGATCAATCTGTATGCTGAGCAAATAATCCAAGAAGCTGGACTACACAAAGAAGAATGTGGCATCAGGATTGGAGGAAGACTTATTAACAACATGTGATGTGCACATGACACAACCTTGCTTGCTGAAAATGAGGATGACTTGAAGCACTTACTGATAAAGATTAAAGACTACAGTCTGCAGTATGGATTACACCTCAATATAAAGAAAATGAAAATCCTCACAATGGGACCAATAAGTAGCATCACAATAAATGGAGAAAAGATTGAAGTTGTCGAACACTTCATATTACTTGGTCCCACCATCAACACCAAGTAAGGCAGCAGTCAAGAAACCAGAAGTTGTATCACACTGAGCAAAACTACTGCAAAAGACCTCTTTAAAGCATTGAAGGGCAAAGATGTATCTTTGAAGACTAAGGTGTGCCTAACCCAAGCCATGGCATTTTCAATTGTTTCATATGCATGTGAGAGCTGGACAATGAATAAGGAAGACTGAAGAAGAGTTGATGCTTCTGAGTTGTGGTGTTGGCAAAGAATGCTGAAAGTACCATGGACTGCCAGAAGAATGAACAAATCTGTCCTGGAAGAAGTGCAGCCAGAATGCTCCTTGGAAGCGAGCATGGCCAGACCTCGTTTCACCTACTTTGGTCATGTTGTCAGAAGGGGCCATTTACTGGAGAAGGATGTCATGCTTGGTAAAGTGGAGGGTCAGCAAAAAAGGAGAAGGCCCTCAACAAGGTGGATTGACACAGTGGTTGTAATGATGGGCTCAGGTATAGTGGGGATTGTGAGGCTGGTGCAGGACCCGGCAGTGTTTTGTTTTGCTGTGCACGGGGTCACTATGAGTCAAAGCTGAATTGACAGCACCTGACAATGACAAAAGCAACATGGAAAGAGACAATGGATAAGCTTAATATCTTCAGTCAAAACAAGGCCAGCTGCTGACTGTGGAACAGACTATCAATTGCTCCTATGCAAATGTAAGTGGAAGCTGAAGAAAATTAAAACAAGTCCATGAGAGCTAAAACACAACCTTGAGTATATCCCACCCGAATTAGAGACCATCTGAAGAACAGATTTGACACACTGAACACCAATGACAGGTGACCAGATAAATTGTGAGATGACATACAGGAAATCACACATAAAGAAAGCAAAAGGTCATTTGAAAGACAAGAAGGAAAGAAAGGACCAAAATGGATGTCAGACTCTGAACCCTGCTCTTGAACAGAAGCAGCTAAAGCAAATGGAAGAAATGACAAGACAAAAGAGCTGAACAGAAGATTTCAAAGGGCAGCTCAGGATGACAAAGTAAGTATTGTAATGAAATGTGCAAAGACCTGGAATTAGAAAACCAAAAGGGAAGAACATACTTGGCATCTCTCAAGCTGAAAGAAGTGAAGGAAATACTCAAACCTCAAGTTGCAATATTGAAGGATTCTGTCAGCAAAATATTGAACAATGTGGAAACATCAAAAGAAGATGGAGGGAATACACAGAGTCACTGGACCAAAAAGTTTTCATTGATGTTCAACCATTTCAGAAGGTAGCATATGATCAAGAACCAATGTATTGAAAGAAGTCCAAGGTGCACTGAAGGCAAAAAACAAGGCTCCGGGAATTGAGGTTATACCCACTGAGATGTTTCAACAAGTGGCTGCAACGCTGGAGGCACTTATTCATCGATGCCAAGAAATTTGGAACACAGCTACCTGGCCAGCCAACCCAAAAGATTCATATTTGTGCCCATTCCAAAGAAAGATGATCCCACAGAATGCAGAAATTATCAAATTAAAATTATATGGAAGTAAAATTTTGCTAAAAATAACTTAAAAATGGTAGTAGCAATACATGGTCAGGGAGCTGACAGAAGTTCAGGACAGATTCAGAAGGAGACATGGAGGAAGGGCTGTCATTGCTGATGTCAGATGGAGCTTGGCTGAGAGCAAAGAATACCAGGAAGACGTTTACCTGTGTTTATTGACTGCAAAGACACTTGACTGTGTGGGTCATAAGAAATTATAGATAACATTTCAGAGAATGGGAATTCCAGAACACTTAACTGTGCTCATGAGGAACCATAGACCAAGAGGCAGTCATTCTAACAGAAGGGATATTGCATGGTTTAAAAGCAGGATGGGTGTGCATCAGGGTTGTATCCTTTCACCAAACTTACTCAATCTGTATGCTGAGCAAATAATCCCAGAAGCTGGACCATATAAAGAGTTCGGACCAGGATTGGAAGAAGACTCATTCACAACCTGCAATATGCAGATGACACAACCTTGCTGCTAAAAGTGAAGACGACTTGAAGCACTTACTGATGAAGACGAAAGACTACCACCTTCAACTTGGATCACGTCTCAACACAAAGAAAACAAAAGTCCTGACAACTGGACCAAATAGCAACATCATGACAAGTGGAGAAAAGATTGAAGTTGTCAGGGATTTGATTTTACTTGGATCCACAATCAACCTTCTGAAAGCAACAGTCCAGAAATCAGATGATGTGAACATACACACTGCCATCAAGTGGGACCTGACTCATAGCGACCCCTCCTGGGGTTTCCGAGGAGGTATCACTACGGAAGTAGATTGCCCAACCTTCCTTCCGAGGAATGACTGGTGGGAGTGAACTGCCACCCTTCTGGTTAGCAGTCAAGTGCCTTAGGCACAACACCACCAGAGCTCCTCAGATGATGTATTGTACTGGGCAAACCCACTGGCGTGAAGTCAATTCTGACTCATACCCAATAGGGTGGAGTAGAACTCCCAGAGGTCGACTGCAGGGTTCCAAAGCTGTAAATTTCTACAGAAGCAGACTGTTTCATCTTTCTCCTGCAGAGCAGCTATTGGGTTTGAACCACTGACCTTTTGGTTAGCAGCCAGAGCTCCTTCTTTGCAAAGGACCTCTTTAAGGGTTAAAGAGCAAAGCTGTCACTTTGAAGGCCAAGGTGCACCAGACCCAAGCCATTGTCTTTTCAATAGCCTCATGTGCACGTGAAAGCAGGCAACGAATGAGGAAAAACAAAGAGGAAATGATGCATTTGAGTAGTGTTGGCAAAGAGTACGGAGCATACCACGGACTGCTAAAAGAATGACCAAATCTGTCTTGGAAGAAGCATAGTCAGAGTGTTCCTTAGAGGTGAGAATGGCCAGACTTCATCTCCAGTTCTTTGGTCATGTCCCTGGAGGGGGATGTGGTGCTCGGTAAAGTAGAGGGTCAGCAAAGAAGGGGCAGACCCTCAACGAGATGGGCGGACACAGGGCTGCAACGATGGGCTCAAGCCTGGCGAGGACTGTGAGGCTGGCGCAGGACCGGGCGGGTTCGTTCTGTGATACGTGGGGTCCCTGTGAGTCGGAACTCGGAACCGACGTGATGGTACCTAACAACCCAACCACCCCCCAGGCATCTGGTGGGGGTCACAAAGACCACGGGAGGAAGGGCCTCGTTGGACAATGCACTGCACCCATCCCTCTGTCTGCGGACAGGTCCAAGAGTGCCTGTCTCCACACCATCATTGACAGCATAGTCATCTCTCGGGGTCCGTGGGGATTAGCTCCAACACCCCTGCTCCCCCGACAGATACCAAACTCTGAGGATGCTCGAGTCCCTAACATAAAATGATGTGGTATTACGTGCACCAGCTACCCTCTCTGTGTACCTGAGATCTCTAAGTGACTGACCACGCCCAGTGCCACGTAAACCCCACGGGACAGCACCTTTGCTCCCTCTTAGCCTCGGAGGGCTGCCTTGACCCCTGAATTGCCCCTACCCCGTTTTGACCTGCTGTTGGCTAGACCCGTGGACACAGAGCTGTGGAGCCAGAGGCTCGACTGTGCAGGCTTTGTGAGGTTTGCCCGCCGTTAGGTAAAGTGGTGTCTTGCTGTCACTTGATGCCATTTGATGTGGGCACCTAGAAACTTGTGGTGCTGCATGTCCTGTTCACCCGTCACTCATGTTTGGCAAGTAACCTCTGCATGTCTTGTGTCTTCTTCCTGATGAAATTTTCCTGTTTTTCTCAGCTATTGGTAGGGCTCAAGCATGTTGTCCATCAGCCCAGCCTGGGGGGTGGGGCAGGGCGGAGGACTTCCGGCCATCCCCTCCGAGTTAAACTTGCTGGCTCCAGGCTGAGGCACCTCCCCTCCATGTCTTCCCAACCCCTCTTGGTCTCTGCTGACCATCAGCTTGAGAAGCAGGCCTAGGAGAGGATGAGCGCCCCCTCCACCAGCGGGGCCTCACAGCCCTGGTCACATCGCTCCCAATGGAAAATCTGAGCCTGCCTCTTATGGCTGCTGGCTCCTTACCAACCCCTTCCTCGCTGGGCATCAGCAGACACCTTGGGACCCTCCTGGCAGCAGAGCCTGGCACGGCCCTGTGACTGTGCCACCCGGGTGCTTGGGGGGCCGAGTGGAAAACCCACCCCATCTATCACCGGGGGCTACTCACAGGGCTGGGGTTCTGGTCTAAGGAGCCTCGTCTTCTCAAAGCCTGGGCTCACCCCACGTCTGGGGCTGGAACTGTGATGGTGGGGGCTGGCTGGCTGCTAGCCCTGCTTCCCTGCCGTGTTTCTCAAAGGGGACTGTGGGGTTGGGCTCCAGGTTCTCCTCCCCTCCCCTCCCCTGAGCCACCACCCACTCTCTGCTCCCCGTCCCTGCCCCGTCTGCACGTCTCATTCCCACCTACACCTCGGTGCCAGCTGCTCCCCAGACTCCGAGCCACACCGTGGCCACAAGCCCAGCTTGGTCATAGGACACTGGTCCCTGGGGCCACTCCCACTCGGCAGACAGGCCGTGCACAGAGTGCCTCATACTCTCCCTGGTTTGGGAATGAAAGCAGGGATGGAACCAGCAGGCCATCCCGAGTCAGGGTGGGCCCTAAACCCGGTGGCTGGTGCCCATACAAGGAGAAGGGACACAAAGAGGAGGAGGCCTGGCAGTGACGGGGGCAGGGGCAGAGTGATGGGGCCACAGATCAAGGACCGCGGGCAGCCGTGGAAGCGGCAAGGGGCAGGGAAGGGCCTCCTTCGAGCCTCGCCCTGCCGCCCCTGATTTGCTGCTCTGGCCTCCAGATTGGGAGCGTCCGCCTCTACCGCGTGAGGTCGGAGTGTGACCCTTTGTCACAGCAGCCCCAGAGCACGTACACACGCACTGCAGCCTGCTTCCACCGCCTCAGAATCCAGAGACCTTGGGAAAGCAGAAATGGCTCGGGCCTCATTCCCACTCCCCAGGGAGGCCCAGTGCCGGGGTGCCTGGAGCCCTCCAGGGAACACTGGCTGCCCGGCTGTCCTAGTGGGACTATGCCCCTGCCCCAGCAGTCTCGTCCTGGCCCAGTGGCCACGCGCTGAGCCTCCTAGAGAGGGGCCCCTGGCCAGCCCTGCCGGGGAGCACCCTCCCATCCTGTGCTCACCCCCACCTGCCCCGGGTGCTGTCTGTGACCCATGTCCCCCGCACACTCTGCCCTTTGGTTTATGGCTGATTCCTTTTTGGGAACTTTTGCCCCAAGATCTCCGCTCACCGAGAGGTGGCAGATGTCTGGGGTCATTTGCCTCTGGTTGTGCCCCCCGGGTACATGGACAGGTCATCCCTCCCGACCACCCAGCTCTGGGCTGACCTGAGAGTGGGGCCCAGGTGGGGGCCCTGTTTCTTGAGACCATGGGGATGAGGCACCGTGGGCATAGCTGGCTGGCACTGTGGAGACGAGCAATCGTGGAGAGCCGCTTCTGGGCGGGGAGTGAGGCTGACAGGGCGGGGAGGGAGACCTGCATTAGCTGAGGGGGGTGACTCCCAGCCTAGGGTTCACCAAAGATGGGGCCCTGGGGTACCCACAGGGAGGAAGCCAGGGCCCAGCTAAAGTCCTTATACGACACAAGGACATGGGTAGGGGCAGGAGGCCATGCTGGGTTGTAACAGGCAGGGCTGGGTAGGGCTGAGGGGAGCAGAGGCTGTGGAGGGCAGGGTGGGCAAGGCTGTGGGGGGCAGGGCTTTGGGAGGCTGGGGGGGCAGGGCTGTGGGGGGCAGAGGTTGTAGGGGTGGGGCTTGGGGGGCAGGGCAGGTACCCTTTATGCTTTGCTCCTCACTGAGCTGTGACCTTTAACCTCTGTCTGAGCTGGGTCAGCTGCCCTGTTCATAGCTCAGCCAGGCCGGACATGGCGGCGGCAATGGGGTATTAGTAGTTCCTGGGCCCTTGGAAGCACCTGGTGCAGGTGCCCTCAACTGAGGGGACACTCAGGTGGAGCCTGCATGACCTGGACACTTGATAGAGTCACGCTGAGCACCTGCTGTATGCCAGGCCCCATGCCAGGGCCAGGGTAGGGTGATGGAGGTAGACACGAGACCATTCCCCTGGAGTTGGGACTTGGGGACAGTCACTAATTAGCAGTGACACAAATGACCAAGTGACTGTGGAGTAAGATGAGCCTGGGGAGACATGAGGCCTCATGTGGATGTCTGCTAGGCTGTGCTGCCTTGATGAGGGTTGGGGCACCAGCCAGACAGGGAAGGAGAGGAGAGAGTGCCCCAGGCCCAGGGGAGCAGGGGTCCTGAGGGGAGGGAGACAGCAGGCTGCCCTGGCTCCCCTGGCTGGGACCGCATATGAGGACACAAGGAGGAGGATGAGGTCCAGGTGGGGCCTGTGCTGAGGGCGGAGGCGGAGCCTGGAGGGATACCCACGAGCCCTGGGGAGCCACAGAGACACACACACACACAGAGACAGACAGACAGACAGAGAGGATGGTGAGGGGACTCAGGCAGGCAAGGAGCAGGAGCCTGCTACCGTCCCCCAGACAGGGGTGCCCTGGACCACAGTGGTGGAGGGACGGAGCCCAGTGCGGGAACTGGACTCTGGGGGCAGAAATGGCCAACCAAGTCTGACGGGACCTCAGGATGACCCCAGGATCCTGGGGGAGCACGTGGTGGTTCTGTGCCTGGTTGGGCTGCCGATGGGGACATGTCGCGGCAACTGCCCTGGCCACATACGTACGTCCTAGTGGCCAGAAGAGAGGTAGTCCTGGCCCCGCCCGGCCGCCTGACCTGCCCCAAGGCCCTGGCTCTCAGCTGGCCAGGGACCCTGTTTTTCATTTGCCTGTTTTTGGCTTGTAGCTGGATTTAACTGCACAGAGCAATAAATCACGAATCTGGATAAACATCCCCCTGTCCCCACAAAGGCCCTTGCTGTCCCCAGATGATGAAGAGCTCTGGATGAACGTTGTTCTGTATTTATAACTTCCGCCGGACAGAACCGACAGATGTCCTGGCAAATCCTGCCTGCCACAGGAGTATTTTTAGTGCCTATTGTCTGCCTGACAAGGTTCTGTTCGACGTGGCTTTGCTAAGGCAGGGAGCGTGAGAGCCGCTTGGGTTTACAAGAGGGACCTGAGGGTACCAAGCCCTCTCTCTGCAGGACCGGAGGGGGCTCTGGTGCTTGCATCGGCCATCAAAGAACCCCCCCAGGTTGGTCTTCATTGAGCACCTGCCATGTGCCCATCTCTGCCCTGGGATTTGTGGGGGACATGGCAGGGGGAATGGCAGGAACACCTGCTTTGTGTGGGGGTTGAGGGAAGGCTGGCAGGGGAGCCGAGACCCAGGGAGGGGATGAGCAGGGCCAAGGGTTGGGATGGCATCCCTACAGCACGGAGCACCTTTGGGGGGTGGGGAGGGCACATTCCTTTCTTTCTCCCACCTCAGAGCTCTCATCTGGAAATCTGCACACAGAAGGAAAGGAGAAGCAGATCAATTTACTACAAAATAATCAACTAAATACAGGAGGCGGTAGCGGAGGAGATGATGGATGTAGGTGTATGACACACAAGGAACAAACAATGGCACAGCAAAAGCAAGCCCTTCCTCATTAAATGTAAATGGGCTAAACTCACCAGTCAAAAGGCAGGGATGGGCAGAATGGAGTCGAAGGTCACCCACAATATCCCATGAAATAGTAATCAAAAGAGGGCTGGGAGGCTGGATTGTGAACCAAACACACCTGCTCCTCCCTTACGACAGTCTTGTTACCAGACATTGTGCATTTACAGACACAGTGAAAAATCTCCATCCGATTACTCTGCTCATTGATGACACGCATCTGGCAAGACAGACATCAGTCTGTGAGGCAAGAGTGACTCGGGCTGTGACGGTGAAGGCTGTGTGTCAGCTTGGGTGGGCCCCGATTCTCAGTAGGTCAGCAGTGAAGTTCTAGTCATCTCCCACAATGAGATCTGATATAATGTAATCACCCCCATGATGAGATCTAATATGAGCAGCCAATCAGTTGAAAGGGAGTTTCCTTCCGGGTGTGGCCTCCTTCCAGTATATAAGGGAAAAAAAAAAAAAAAAACCAAACTCACTGCTGTAGAGTCGATTCAACTCATAGCAACCCCTCCTTGGGTTTCTGAGGCAGTATCACTACGGACGTAGGTTGCCCACCCTTCCTTCTGAGGAGTGGCTGGTGGGTTTGAACTGTTAGCCTTCTGGTTAGCAGTCAAACGCCTTAGGCACTACGCCACCAGAGCTCCCAGATAAGGAAAAGCTTTGGGAAAGGTCTCTGGCTTTCTGCTGGATCTTGATCCTGCGTCTGACTCATCATTGTCTCCACTTCCTGGACTTGAACTAGGGGCCTGCTACATCGTCTGCTGATGTTGGAGCCCGTGAGCCGTCAATCTGCCCTTTGACCTGCTGATCTTGGATACGTCAGCCTCTGAAGCCAGCAGCCTGCTGTATTGCCAGGTGATCTTGGTTTATCAGCCCCAGTAGCTATGTGAGTTAGGAGAAGTCTCAGCTTGATGTCTGACCCACAGACTTGGGACTTGCCAGACTCAGAAACTACATGAGCCATTTCCTTGAGATAAATCTCTGTCTCTCTCTCTGAGCAACACTGGTTTTGATTCGCTAGAGAACCCAGCCTAACACAGATGTAATTTGGCAGTTAATGATGTTGGCGTCCTCCATTTTCCCTTAACATCGATTTTTGCATAAAGACCTGGTTTTTGGAACATAACCATGTCGATGAGTGAGGAGTGGGTGAAGACTTTAAGTAAAAATCAGTTATAAAAGATAAAGAAAGGTATTATATATATCAATAAGAGGGTCAAGCCATCAAGATGATGTAACAATTACCAGCATATATGCACCTAACAACACAACCTCAACATAGGAAGAAAGGAGAAATAGTTCCACAATAAGAGTTTGCGACTCAAAGACTCTGCTTTCAATATATAAGAACACACAGACAGAAGATAAATCAGGAACTATAGGCTTTGGACAGCACTGTAAACCAATATCCCATTAAGCAACGCTGAGTAGACCCACTTTCCTGGGTCCCAGGCATCTGGACCCTCCACGGGCACCACTGGTCCCTGGGTGTGGTCAGCATTCCAAGAGGTGGGGCAGAGCTTGGCATGGCTAGTGAGTTGAGGAGGGCGGGAGGAAGCTCAGGGCTTCCAGGCTAGGGTCAGGGGAAGGCTGGGCGAGGGGGTCAGAGATGACAGGAGCTGGGCGTTGGACAATGGGAGGGGAGGGTCCAGAGGGGCTGAGGGTCTCCGGGGACACTGAAAACAGGTGTCTGCTCATGAGGGCAGCGTAGTGGGCTGATTTGGGCAGCAGAGTGGACAGAAGCCAGAAAGAGAAGCAGGGATTCCATGACCCATCGTAGGGGAAGCAGGACACAGCCCAGAGGGAGGGGTGGGATGGAGCACGGGCCAATGAGCCCATGGAAGAGGCAGGACCTCAGAAAGAGATGGCGGGTGAGTACCACAGTGGGAGCCCATGGTCAGAAGGTGGACTGCAGCTGCAGACAGGCCGTGGGGTGGGCTGTGGCAGAGAGGGCCAGTGAGGGTGGCAGATGGAGTGAGCAGGGGTGTCCTTGAGGGTGTGTGAGCAATGCCCCCTCCAGGGGCTGTAAGTCTGATCCTCCTTCTGGGGCTACCGGGAAGGACCAGGAAAGTGTTATCCTTCTTTGCCCACCGTCAGCCCCGACAGGAAGGTCTGGGGGCCAAGGCATGGCTGGCACCAGAACCAAGCTGCCCTAGGCTGGCTCAGCCCCCTGGCAGGCCCTCCTCAGGTGAGAAAAACCAGGAAACAAAGATGGTTCAGGGTTTGGCTGTTTTCTCCAAAGACAGAAACGCTATGTAGCCCTTGTGAAAACCGTCCCAAGGACACAGATGAAGGTCACAAGGAAAAGCAGCTGACTGCCCCTGGACGCAGGGCCAGGTATGTGCTGCTTGCTTGGCCACCACGGACCCTCACGCAAGCACGTGGCGGTATCACTGCAGTGCCTCTCTGCAGGTGACAGGCCAAGCACAGAGGGCCGCAGGCTCACCACGGCCGCTGTGATACAGGGCCGAGCGGGGCCTGAACCCAGCCCAGGTGGGTCTTCCTAATGTCACCCATCAGAGTCACAAAGCCTGGTGCCTGCCCCCCACCGCTGGCCGATGTCCCCCTCTGGGTCTGTGCCGTTCCCTCCTGCTGTTGCCCCAGCTGTGCCCCAGCCTGCCCAGAGTCAGGATTTGGGGGTGCTCTAGCTGTGGCTGGAGCCTCCCTCATACTCCCCTTGGGGCTGGTTGTAAATTTTCCCGCGGGCCCAACGGGGAGGCAGGCCTTAAGTGTCTCGTGGCCTCCTGATGATCCACGCACAGCTTTATTTGAGTCTTTAATTTCCTCTCTCATTCATAAAGTAAACAGGGACAACTTCTTGGGAAGTGGCTGTAAGCGCCTTCAGGCTCTGCCGTCGGGACCAGCGCAGTAAATTGCCTTGGAAACCTGACCTGGGGAAGTGTCTACTTTTAAGGGATGCCCGGGCAGGAAGCAGTGGGATCCTGTACCTCAGTTGCGAGGGGATGTGTCTGGGCAGCCGCCTTCCACCTCCCACCCAAACACCGGGGGTTGGGGAGCAGGTTCCAGAAGTGCCCACCAGGGAGAAAGCCTGGGAATCCGTGCATGTGGTGCTAAGCGCTTTCTCTATTCAGTAAAAAATCTTCAGACAAACTTGTACCCGAGTTGGGGCAGCCAATCTGGTTCTGGGGGCGCTTTCCCGAAGCTGCGACTTGGGCTTCAGGGTGGGCGGGAGCGGGGGCAGGCTCCAGGGACTCCGAAAAGTCTGTCTGCTGAGGCTGTTGGTCAAGGCGTGTGTGTCTCCCACCCTCTTGTTTCTGGAACCAACATGGAGGGTTACTGAGGGGAGGGACCCTCAAAGGCAATTATAATGGGGTTGGGGTGGCCTGTCTCGGTTCGTCCTCTGACCTGGAGGCCCTGGAGGGTGCAGACTGTTAATGTGTCAGCTGTTCACCAACAGGTCGGCTGTTCGAGTCCAACCAGAAGCACCTCAGACAGGAGGCCTGGGCATCTGAAGAGTCAGTCACTCCACCCCCGGAGTCCAGCCCTGCTCCGACCCACCCGGGCTGCCGGGGTCAGGGTCCACAGCACTGGGTTATTGTGGCTGGAGCCCCCAGTTCCCCTTCTCTCCGCTTCCCCCCAGGCCTCCATCCTGAAGAACAGGAAGGTGGGCCAGCAGGTGCCACGTTCCAGCTACAGGCACTGGCGGTCCTGCCTCCCACTCACCCCAGCCCAGGGCCCCAGCGCTTCTTCACTGAGTCAGGTCGGCGCCCAGTCCCGGCGCTCAGCCCCGAGCTGGCTGTGCTGTGTGTGACTTCTGTGTTCTGCTCAGAGTCAGGGCACAGATGCCATCACCTCTCGGCCTCATCAAAGCCACAGCTCTCTGTTGGGGAGGCCTCTCTGGGAGCCTGGGCTGGGCCGTCCATGGGGTCACGTGAGGACTCCATGTGGGCCTGGTTCTTGACCTCCAAGCAGGACCTGCCTGAGGGAGACTTTGTGGAAGGTGGCAGGTGACCTCCAGAGGGACCCCCGTCACTGGATGCACTGGGGGAACAGCAGGTGGGAGGCCCAGCAGTAGACATGCTCAGCCTGGGGCGTGTCACTCTTACCTGAGGGGTGGGCAGGTGGCCTGGGGGACCGGAAAGCGGGCCCGGCTGCTGGGGAGGACCAGAGCCACTGGGGTGCTGGACTGTCATGAATGGGGGTGGGGGTGGGGATGTTGGCTCGAGTTGCATCATGGGAAGTCTGAGCTTGGGGCCAAGTAGGGGGGCAAGGTGGGCTATGGGGTGGGCTGTGGCAGGAATTCCAGAGGACAGAGGAAGGGGTTTCTGGGGATTAGGGGTGCAGGCCGCAGGGGACGCACACAGGGCCCGAGCTTCTCCGGCCCGCTGGGGGAAGGGGAGAGGGGCAGACTCCTTAGTGCTCCCTGCTTGGGCTGGAGGAGGGCTGCTGTGGCCGGCCCCCACCCCTCCACTCTCCTCCCTCCCCCAGGCCCGCCGCCCAGCAGGGCCAGACGCCTGTCCACTGCGGTGCCGAGAGCGTTTTATCAGATAATAAATAAGACGGCTGGAGCCGCCCGTGTCAGCATCTTGGCGGGCAGGCAGGGCACGGGGAGGGGGCGCCTGCCTCGGCCCCCTCATGGCCCTCAAGGGCTGTCCCACATGGGTCTGGGGGCCTGGCCCCACCAAGGTTTGCATTGGGTGCAGCCTCGGGGCGGGGGGGTCCTGGCCTCAATTGCGGGGACTGTGCTGGGGGGCCTGGGTGCGGAAGGAGGGCCCCTCGGGCACATGCCCAGGGAACAGCAGGAGGGGTTGGTGCCTCAGGTGCTTGGTCCTGGGACCGTGCTGTCCCCGTGGAGGCCAGGACTAGGGAGCCCTGTCTGCTGCCTGAGCCCCTACCATGTGTCTGGGGGGCCAGGCAGTGTTGGGCCACGAAGAGTGGGCCCCCTGCCCTGGGCCCCCACATGGCCTGGTGGATGTCACTGGGAGGGGTGCTGTTGGTGGCGCCATGAGTGAGAGGTCCTGCAGGAAGGGGAGTCGGGTGGGGGTGGCCTTGGGCTGGGCCTTGAAGAGGGCAGGGCTGGACCAGGCGGAGTGCCGAGGGGTTATTCAGAGCCCTCTTCTCCTGCCCGGGCCAAGGCCCACCCAGTGACAGTCCCAGCCCCCACCACAGGCTCTCAGATGAGGACACAGACCACGGCACCCAGGACCTGCCAACACCAGGGACACAGAGGTGTGGCCCTTAGACTCAGCAGCCCAGTGGGGTGGGACCGGGTCCTCCAGCTGGGCCCCCGCACGTCCATGTGGCAGGCAGCTGGGGTGGACCTCAAGTTGGGGAGCAACCCCTAACTGCAGGTCTGACCCCCCCAGGCAATGGGGCAGGGCTTTAGGCTGCAGAGCCCGGCATCCGAGGGTGGAGGAGCCGCCAGCAGCCCAGGGGAAGCCTGCACTGGGGCTGGCCACACAGCTACCATCCCTCAGCCTCCTGCCTCCGTTCCAGCCGGCCTCCCCGCACCCCAGGCCCTTAGCTAGTCTGGTTCTGAGTCACCGTCTCGAGGCCCCTGAGCCCTAGTGAACGCTCCACCCTCCGCGGGAGAGGGGCAGAGGAAGAGCTGCGAGGGGCTGGTCAACGTGGAGGCGTGAGCTGACCACCACGGTGGTGAGTGGCCCTCCACGGACGAGGCCACCCAGCCATCTGGTGGCACAATGGGCGTCCCTCATGGCGCCAGTGATGACGGGGTTTCTAAGAGTCGTCCTTATTTGCTCAGCTACAAAGTCGGCACCCTGTGTCTCTTCCCCAAAGAGCTGTCTTCCCTTCACGTGCTTTCCAACAGGGGCCTTGCGGGACGATTCGTCATTTGCAGCGAGTGGTGACAGAGCCAGCCCGGAGCTCACAGGTGAGCACAGTGCGATGCGGCCGCCCTTGCTCGGGTTCAAGCTCGTGCGGGCATCTCGTGGGAAGCAGTGCTGATGAGCCAAAAGGACCGGGGCAGCCAGGCTCCCGGCATGCGCCGTGAACACACACCTGATGAGCGACGTCGAGGTTCAGGGGAGGAAGCTCGGCACGGTGAGCCCAGGCTGGGTACCGCAGCCACGGACAGAATCCCGGGGCCGTGTGCGTGTGTGCGCGCGTGCGTGTGCGTGTGTGTGAGAGAGAGGGGCCTTCTCCGGGGCCAGTCCTGCAGGACGGGTACCCCAGGGCCCCTCAGTCACTCACTGCTCGGCCTTCGGGAGGGAAGCTGTGAGCTCGAGCTCCCAGGGGAAGCGGGGCAGCGGCGGTTCTGCGGTGGAAAGCCCACTTCCCTCGTAGGAGGCGCAGGTCCGACTCCAGCCGCTGTGCTCCCTGTGCAGCTGCCGGCAGCCCCAGTGGAGACTTGTGTGCGGAGAGGACACCGAGCTGGTTTCAGCGGAGCTTTCAGACTCAGCCTAGGACGTAAGGCCTGGCAACCTCCTTCGAAAACCAGCCAGGGAGAGCCTCACGGGGTCTGACCGCCAGCCGGTCATGACGGCTCGGGCCCGAGCAGGTTTCCTTCAGGTGCGCGTGGGGGCGCCGGAAGTCAGCTGTGGGTGGGCTGTGTAGAAGCGTTCTGGTTCCCACTGGCAGGGAGCCTGGGGCCCTGGCCCTTCCTGGGTCCTCCCTTTCTGGAGGGTCTGCTCCTTCCCAGGTGCCCATGACAGGGCCAGTGCCAGTACGGCTCAGTGGACACTCCCTAGAGACTGGAGGAAACGGTTGTGGGGTCCCCTGGGGATGTCAAGGTGCTGTGGTCCCCTGAGTTCTCAAGGGGAGATGATGTGAAATGAGGGCAGCACGGGGCCTGACAAAGTGGCCTGTCCGTCAGTCCTGCTTGCCTCTGCTTGTTTATGGCCGGCGGGCAGAGCACTGGGTGGGCGAGGGGAGGAAGGGCTGCAGGAAGGGGGTGCCCAGCGGCTATATTAAGGCCCTGTTCTGACGGCTTCCGGCCCTAAGAGGCACTTAGGAGAAAGGCTTAAATTTAGCAGCCACGACCGTGCCCCGAGGTGGAGCCCTCAGCCGCCTGTCCGGCACATCCTGAAAAGGAAATAAAAATGCGGCAAAAGGGGCGTTTCCCTAGTGACCCTGCTCCCTGGGCCGGGCGCCCTCCTTCCCACCTGCCCGGCTCCGGACCCCACTGCAAAGCCCCCTGGGGTTGTACTGGCTTCCAAGTTGCACCTCCAAGTGCTGGGGATGCCCAGGGACGGTTCCCCTACTCTGCTACCTGACCCACAGACAGACACGAGCTCCCCCCACCCTGGGGGGAAACTGAGGCATGGTGTGGCAAGGGTGCCGCTCTACACTCGACGCCTGTCCTCATGGGGCCCGCTGTGACCCGGGACTTCTCCGAGCCTGAGCCATTCTCCTCCAGAAGGAGCCTCAAAGCTCCCTTGGAGGAGAGTTATGGAGGGATGGGCAGAAAGGGCCCATGAGGCCAGGGCTCAGGCCGCCAAGGGCACAGGTGTCAGGGTGGTTTCTCAAAGCAAGGAGGGCAACCTGTGCATGCCAGGTCGCTAGGGGTGCACAGAGGGGACCCGGGGCAGGGTCGAGGACGGGGGAGCCCAGGGCCCCAGGGCAGGGCCGAGGACGGGGGAGCCCAGGGCCCCGGGGCAGGGCCGAGGACGGGGGAGCCCAGGGCACGGCCGAGGACGGGGGAGCCCAGGGCCCCAGGGCAGGGCCGAGGACGGGGGAGCCCAGGGCCCCGGGGCAGGGCCGAGGACCAGGGAAGCCCAGGCACCCTAGGTCAGGGCTGAGAATGGGGGAGCCCAGGACCCCAGGGCAGGGCCGAGGATGGGAGAAGAGGGAACTAGGTGGCAGGTCTTTATTTAACAAGGTCTTAGTAACCTTTCTTACTGCATCATTGATCTTAAAAAAAGACAACATCATGGAACTCGGGCAGGACCGACAGACCCATTCCAGAAGCTGACCCAGAGACAGCCGCTTTCAAACACCAAAGAGAAGGGTGAAGCCGCTGTTTTTGTTGGCTCATGTGATATTTTTTAAAAAGTTGAATTGTGAAATTGGAAAATAAAAAAAGAAAAGAGAAAGCTTGACATTGGAAGATTTCACTCAAAAGAAATCCAGATTGCTGGCTTCCCTGAAAAGCCAGGTACTGCCAGGGAGAGGCGGCAGTGGGCGTGTGGACGGACGAGGCCCTTCCCTGGGCTGCACAACCGTCACTCTCTGTCGCCTCCCTGACAGTGCTCACCAGCTCTCCTGGGTGGGGTCGCCCCAGCTAGCGTTACCAGTCAGTCTGCCATTCCGACTGGGATTGGGGGCCTTTGGTGAGTGGGAAAGGCGCAATTCATTCATCCAGGATGACAGGGCTAACTGGGGTGGCCCAGAGAAGGTGGGACACGTGGCCACCCCCACGAGCCCTGCCAGCGCCTCATTGTAGGTCAAACGGCCCCAGCCACCATCCGTCTGAGGGGCACGATCACAGCGCAGATTCTGTCAGGACAAAGCCCTTTACTGCGCCCCTGGGGAATCCATCCCAATAAACAGAGGCCCAGACTGCCTCCTGCGGATGCCCCGTCAGGCCGAGCCCTTGTGCAGACACTCAGCCTCCGTTCTGCAGCCTGGGCTCACAGGAGGGAACTTCTCTGGGCCTGGAGCTCGTGTCAGTGGGATGCAGGGCAGCCCGGGGTGAGGCCTTGGGGCCCCATGTCCGCCCCCTTCCTCGCCGTTCTGCCACCTGCCCAAGCAGTTCCACAGCACGAGGTCAGGGCTTTCTTAATCGCAGAGCCAGTAACAGCGTCGACCCAGAATTCAAGTTGGTGGTGGGTCCCCAGGTGCACAGGGATCAGCATGGTCCAGAGCTCTGTGCAGCATTTGGGGGTCACTCTGCTGCCCAGGGGCTCGGGCCCTTCTCCTCACAGCCTCCTCAGGCTGGGTCTGAGCACAGGGGCCTCTGCCCGAGGGCCGAGGCACAGCCAGTGCTGTGAGCTCCTGAGGCGCAGGAGGCCAATGTCTGGGTAGCAGGCGGGTGGGCTGGCGGACTTAGCTGTACCCGAGCCCCTGGCAGCGAGGCAGGTCACCGGGTGCCTTCTTCTGGGGAGGCACCCCAGACGCCACACGCTTGGGGCCTAGGCCAAGGCCAGCGCACACCAGGCCTCCTGGCGCAGGGCCCCACTGAGGCCAGCCTGGGGAGCCAGGGCAGCAGATGAGAAGGCAAAGTCCTCAGGCTCGAACTTGAACTTCAAGTGGCTAGGGGGCAGGGCCTCGTCCACCTGGCTGGGGGCCTGCAGGGAGGATGGATGTACCGGTGAGCCAGGCCTCCCGCCTCACGCAGCTCTGAGCCGGGAAGGCTCTAACGGGCGAGGGAGGTGGGGAGTCGGAGAAGGCTTCCTGAGGAAGAGTCGGGGCTGGGCTCGGGTTCCCCACCCCACCTCGCCCCCTCACCTGGGAGGTGGTGCTGAATCCGGGGCACGTTGAAGACACCAGGCTGGGTTCGGGCTTCAGAACAGCTGCTGAGCTCTTAGAGTTGGGGACAGAGGACAGGGAGGCTGTGGTGCTCATGACAGACCCTGCGTGGAAGACAAGCGTTTACAGCTCTGACCACACCTTCTTCCTCCTGCCCAGAGAGGTACCAGGACTCCTCAAGGTCACACAGCAAGTGAGAGGGTGGGTGTGGCCAGCTCAGCTGAAGCTCCTTGGAGCCCACTCTGCCCGAGGCTGGGTGAATACACACCACCCTGACCCTTTCCCAACCACAGTCCCCACAGGGCACAGCTGGGAGCATCTGTATTTGGGGGGAGGGGATGTTGAAGCCAAACATATGAATCTCTAATGGTCAATTCCAGACACTAGAAGGGGCTCCATGAGGAGAATGTACACATGGCCGGGCGCCAGCCTTGCCCGGCTGTGCACTGACCCACCCGATGGGCCCTTGGCCTTGGCGCTGCCCTTGGGCTTCCTCTTTCTTGTCTGGATACTCTCCTTCCTCATCGCCAGAGGCCGTGGCACCTGGGGGGGGTGACAGGGGCGCTAGCTGGGCCCAGTGCCTGCTTGCCCACCACCCTGGGAGCTGCCCGAGTTTGCACAGCCCCGACTGGGCAGCACGCACCCGAGTTGGGCACCTTCCTGCCTGGCGTGCCAGGAGGGGCCCATGCAGCTGAGACCGAGGTGCTCAAGGTCAGTGGCCCCGTCTGGACAAGGAGCATCACCGTAGGAGGCTCTGCTGCCGAGCGCGGGGTGGGCGTCGGGGGGTCACTGCCGGCTCCTGCGGGCCCTGGTCTGCCCGTTCCCGCCTGCCCGCCGGTGGCCCGCTCACCCCGTGCAGCTTCATGTAGAGGCCACAGGCGTTGCACACAGGCTCCCCCTCCGTGCTCCGTCGCCACAGCGTCGTGTTGGTTGTACGGCAGTTGGTGCAGCAAAGTCCCGCCCGGCGGGAGGACGACTGTGGGGACAGCAAGGCTGCTCAGAGCCCAGACGAACAGCGGGGCAGAAGCCAGACCAGGACTGCCTGCCAGCCGGGCTGGGACCTCACGGGGTGGGGCAGCCAGCGTGTGAGGGTGCTGAGGTCGGGAGGTCTGCCCGGACTGGCCTTGCAGGCTTCGGAAGACCCCGGGGCCTGTCATGCCACGCGTTCTGGCCTGTCTCCGCATCAGTAAAATGAGATGGTGAGAACCCTCCCAGGCTGGCTGTGGGGTTAGGGATGCAGCCCGGGAAGGGCAGGGCCCAGGGACGCACGGTGAGATCATGCTACTGTCTTCCTGTGGTATAGCCATCAACATCTGTCCGTGGTGGGGCAGCCCCCAGAGCCACAGACCCCAAGATCAACGTTCGGGGCACCAGTCTCCCTACCAACACAGGGGACTCCGAGTCCACTGCTCCATTCTCAGTAGCAGTACCCTCAGCTCAAGAACTCCCCATGGCTCCCACTGGCTGCCGGACAGAGGACCGAGGGCGCCAGGCCCTGTCTGCCGGGGCCTCCCCTTGCTGCTCACTGCATCCCTACACTGTCCACCCCTCCCCATCTTGGCCTCTGCTGGAGGTCGGCCTTTGACCCTGCAGATCTGTCCTGGGACCTGACCCCAGTACTAGGAAGCTCCCGGGGCTTGGTCCAGCCCTAGCTCCAGGGTGCTGGCGGTGGGTCTCGTGGCTCCAGGACTCTGGATTTAACCTGCTGGGAGGCCCTGGGGCTCTGACCTACTGGCTGGCTCAGAGGCCCGCTGCTGGATGGCTGTTCAGGAGCTCCCCAGCTGCCCATGGTACCCTGCCTCCCGCCAAGCCACCTCTCTCCGGGGTTGGAGGAAGTATGGTGGCCTCCCAGGCTGGGAGCTCCACAGCAAAATGCCGCAGACCCAAAATCCCCACCACCTGGCGGCGCCATCTTGCTGGTGACTACTTGCTCCCAGTCACACTTGTCCTTGGAGGCTGCAGGCTCTCCTAATCCCCCTCACCATCACCAGCCCCCGCCTGCAGACGTCTGGCCCCATCTGGCCCCCTCCTCCCTTTGCACAGCCCCCACCGGGCCGCTCCCTGGCTCTTATCATGGGATCACGTGGTGCCCCTGTGATGTCTCTGGCCCATCCCCCTGCTGCAGGAGCCTGGACCCCAGCCCAGGACGAAACCAGAGGGCAATCAAGAAGGGGACCACCAGAGCTGCACGCGCGCATGCATGCCAGAGGACTCCACCCTGGGCTGGAAGGCCGACACGGCTGGCCTTGGTTTCCCCTTCTGCCCTCAGTCCCAGCTCCCTTCCTGCTGCCAAGGCCAAGCAGCACTGCTGCCCCAGGCTGTGGTCCTCTGGTCAAGGGCGCAGGCCCGGATGCCGGGGTTTCCCGTGATGGCCCAGAAAGAGGCAGCTCTGCGTGGCAGCTGGGTGTGGGGCCTGCTGGCCACCAGCTCAGTCACCCATCACCCTGCCCCACAATGCAGGCAGCCCTATGAGGGGTTCCACAGAACTCCGTCCAGTGGGATCTGGGGCTTGGTGACACCCAGCCCTGGACCCAGAGCAAAAGGCTGAGGGCAAACGGAGGGACCAGGTGCCTGTGGGGGCTGCAGTGGCCAAGGCAGCCCCAGAGGCTGAAGCCCTGGTCTGGCCAAGAGGCAGGGAGGATGGTCACCCGTCCCCAGGCTGAGTCGGCCCAGTGTCTCCGCTTGGAGTCACCTGGGGTCTCTGGAGGTGCTGGGGGGACTTGAGCCCCAGCTGGAGTCACCTGGCATCTCTGGGTGGCATCTGAGCCCCAGCTTTGAATCACCTGGGGTTTCTGGGGCTCTTGGGGGGACTTGAGTCCCAGCTAGAGTCACCTGGGGTCTCTGGGGGTACTGGGGGGACTTGAGTCCCAGTTTGGAGTCACCTGGGGTTTCTGGGGCTCTTGGGGGGACTTGAACCCCAACTGGAGTCACCTGGGGTCTCTGGGGGTGCTGGGGGGACTTGAGCCAGGCTGATGTGGGGATCGTTGGGCCCAGACAAGGATCCAGTAAAACAGAAGGGGGTGACTACAGCCGCTGGGCAGCTGTTGGGTGCACTCTGAGGGAGGAACACTGGGCTTCAAGTCAACTGGGGTCCCAGCCCCTGCCTCCCTGGCAAGTGTGGACCCAGTCCAGAAGGTATTGGCTTTCACTGGACCTGACTCTGTGTGTCCCCTGCCCTATCCACCTGGCCCAGAGTCCTGGCCCTCTGGGCCCAATGTCCTGTGCTCCCAGCCCTGTGAGTCCCACATGCCGCAGCCCTGACTCCTTGATCCCCACCATCCACCTGTCCCAGCCCCGACTCCTTGACCCTCACCGTCCGCCCATCTTCCTGAAGGGGAGCTGGCCTTGGGCCCTACCTGGAACCACCAGGTTGAGCCAGCAAGGATGTCAAGGGCAAGTGGCCTTAAGTCTGCCCTCCCTCCCTCAGCGGGGACCCTGGCCTGAAGCCTGCCCTGTCTCCACAGTGGAGACCCTACCCTGAAGCCTGTCCTCCCCTGCAGTGGGGACCCCCAGCCTGAAGTCTGCCCTTTCTCCACAGTGGAGACCCTGGCCTGAAGCCTGCCCTTCCCCTCAGTGGGGACCCTGGCCTGAAGTCTGGCTACCCAGTGGGGACCCCAGGCCTTCTTGTTGATCTTCGCTCACTTGGAGTTCACGTAGCCATCCCCATTCCAGAAACACGTCAGTGTCCTTGGAACTCCATGAATCACAGGATAAAAATGCTGCCTCCTCTGACCTTCTGCCATGTCCTCCTAAGGGTCCTTCCTGCAGCCACTCCCAAGGGACAGGACACAGGCTTGGGGTGCGGCAGCAGGAGTGCTGCTGTCATCAGCATGTGAGTACACATGAACACATACATGCACACAGAGACACATGTCCCCACACACATACACATACATACATGTGGACACACATGCACGCACACACATACACGTGCACCACGAACATGCATATGTGTGCATGCACACAGATGCAAGTATGCACATGTACAGCACACATGTACACACATGCCTAAATGAGCACACCTGTGTGCACATGTACACACATAACACATGTACATGCACATGTGCACATGCTCACACAAATACTTGCACACCTACCTGCACATGTACACAGAGATACAGGTATACACATACACACATACACAGATATACACACATGTATGCACTGGCACACATGGATACATGCAAATATACACACATGTAAACACATCTGCACATGCACACACAGATACGTGCACATGCACACAGAGGCACAGACACACATGCACACGTGCACACACACACACACACACACTGCCCGGAGAGGAGGCCCCAGACCGTCCTCACAGAATGGCTTGTGGAAAGTGATGAGGCCTGGGGTCCCATGAGTAAAACATGTGCAGGAATGGCTCCACAGCACGCATAGCTGCTGCCGCACACCCTGCGTTCAAGGAGAAAATCCGGAAGCCACGTTTGACTCTTCTGACAACAAGCACGTTCCACTTTTGCGAACTTAAGAACGTGGATGAAAAGGATGAGCCTGTAAGATGTCCTGATGCTTCCTGTGGCTGCTTCCTGGGACCCTCCAGACGGCCAGGTCGCAACAGAAAACAGGCTTGGAGGTTCCAGACGGCCATGTCGTGATGGGAAACAGGCTTAGAGGTTCCAGATGGCCATGTCACAATGGGAAACAGGCTTGGAGGCTCCAGATGGCCAGGTCGCGACGGGAAACAGGCTTGGAGGAGCCATGGGACCCAGGAAGCTGTGGGGTGCAGCCAGCCTTCCCTGGCCAAACATGCTTTGAGGACGCAATCTTGGTGCCCTCGGCCTGCGCTGGTATCCCAAGCCCTCCACACCCTGCCACACACACGGGCCTCCATCTGCCCTTCCTCACCGCCCAGACAGGATCAGGCCTGGCCGAGCTCCAGGCCCCCGCACGCCAGTCCCTCCCAGCTGGCTTTCCTTAGTCTTGTCTGCTCTTCTCCAAGGGAGTGGGCCTTCCAAGGCTGCGGGTGACCCAAGCGCCAGGCCCTGTGCAGTGAGACCCAGATAACCCCGGGTGGGGCTGGTGCCTGATGTTGGGAGGTACGGGGAGCCGGGAGTGGAGCTGGCGTGGAGGGATCAGGCAAGCACACAGAAAGGCACTTTGGAGAATGCAATGTTCCAGCAGCCTGCAGCCTTCTGTGGGACCACAGCCTGCCCCAGGGTCCAGCAGACATGCTGAGGAGGTGGCGGTGGCGGCACGGGGTCAGAGCCTTTGGGGATGGCGTCTGGCCGGGATGGCCCTCAGTTTCTGCAGGATGCTCTGGGAGGGGCGTATGGCTGACATTAACCATGGTAAAGCCCCCGTGTCCTCTGCCTGACAAGGCAAACGGTGCTAGGGCACAAGCGGTCACAAGTGAGTGTGCAAGATGGAATAGGAGGCGCTGAACAGCAAGGTCTGAGTTTAGTCAAGGACTTCTTGGCCACACGCAGCACTGAGCATTCCCAGGCTGGCACCAGGGTGGCCTCGGGATGACAGGCCTACCCCATCATCCACTGCCGTCCACTCTGACCTTGGCTCCAGTGCCCAGCAGGTGGGCCTGAGTGCAATAGGGGACCACCAGCAGCCATCCACTCTACTGTCTACACTGACAAGTGGTCAGGGGGCCACCACCAGCCATCCACTCTGCTGTCTACACTGACAAGCGGTCAGGGGGCCATCACCAGCCATCACCCTGCTGTCTACACTGACAGGGGGTCAGGGGACCACCACCAGCCATCACCCTGCTGTCTACACTGAGGGCACAGCATGCACTGGAGGGGCTGGCCGGAGTCCAAGCCCCTGTGGGCTGTGCGCCCCACCTCACCGGGGCTGCTGGGAAGGGAAATAAGATAGAGTCCCTGCTTGCCTCACCCCTAAACCAGCAATGTTCTGGTGGGCCTTGCGAGGGGAGGGGACAGGCGGCGCCCTCCAGGTCCTGCTGGTCTGCACTGTGTCCTTGGGACCCAGGTCAGGGTTTGTCTGGCTGGGAGTGGGTGGAGCCAGGGCTGGAGCCTGGGGGTGCTAGTCCCCTCCCTGCTCAGAAGGGCCACACCAGACACCAGGTCACACTGCACGCCCAAGAAGCGAGGGGCCATCACAGGGGCAGACGGGTGTGGGAAGAAGCCAAGGGTGTAAAGGGGGAGCTTGCGGGACCCGCAGCCTGAACTCTCAGCCCGCTCCGCTCCGTGGAAGAGCGCCTCTGCCCCAAACAGCCCGGCCAGTCGGCCCCCTGGGGACTCAGTGTGGGTGGGAGACTCTCCTGGAGGCTCAGGGGTGTGGCCGACTGAGAAGCAATTCCGAGTAGCGACCTGGGGGCCACGCAGGCTGTAGGGCAGGGACGGGGCAGAATTTCTGCCCAGCCAGCACTCAGGGCTCGCGCTGGCAGGAGACCAGAGGGCCTGACTGACTCCCAGCCCTGCCAGCACTAAAGCACACTGCCCACTCCAAGCGACCTCATGGGACCCAGAGAACTGCCCCGGTGGGGTTCCAAGGCTACGGAAGGAAGTCGATTGCCTCAGCTATCGCCTGGAGTGGCTGGTGGGTTCCGACAACCACCTTTGGATCAGCATCCAAATTCTTGAACCACTGCGCCACCAGCTCTTGGGTCTCGCCAACTTGAACTACCTTTCAAAGGAATCCAGGCCCCTCAGAAGGCAGGATGGGGCAGGAAGGAAGGATGAGGGAAAAGGGGAGCCCAGGGAGGAAGTGGGAAGAGAGCTGTCACACCATAGGGACTGTAACCAACACTCCAAAACAAAGGTGCGTAAATCCTATGCAAAACTTTTACAGAAAACCAGCTGAGAAACAGTGTAGAACCAAGCTAGCTAACTAACACCCATGCCAGAGGCTCTCTGCCCTGCTTGGGCCAAAGTCGGGGCACCCCAGTCTCCACGCCCTGCTCCCCACCTCCAAGCAGCAGCAGGAACCAAAAGTGAAAACAAGTTTTCCCCAGGAGGCAGGAGAAGGCAGATCCAGTTTTCTTTCCTTCTGTGTGGGACAAGCCCCCCAAGGGGGCAGGCAGGCCCAAAGCCCCCTCCTGTTGCAGACTTAAATGCCCCCCCCCCCCAGCAAGCTGTCTACCCAGCTGTCCCCATCCCCGGTGAAGTCACCTCCTCTCCTCCTGGGTGGCAGTCCCAGAATGCAGCAGAGTTCTATCCCTTCCAGGACTTCTTGCCTGAGGTCTAGGGACTCCTTGAGGCACCGCAGGACCCCAGAAGAGCTGAGCGTGCCCACTGACCCAGCCTGGGGCTGTCCTGGTCCCATTTCCCGCCTGGCTCGCTACCCCTATAAGACTCCCCTACCAACTTGCTAGGTGATACCTGGTGGGTTTGAGACGCTGAGCTGGAGGGGGAGGGGCATGTGGACCCCATATCCTGGCTCACTCCCCTCCACCAGTTCCCCAGTGTCTGTGCGGTGCCCCCAGAATCGGTACAGAGGAGCTGGAGGCTGCCCCGCAGAGGGACACCCCCTCTTCCTCCCGTCACTCCAGTGCCATGGTCTCCCCGCCCCCAGTCACTCCCTCGTCCCCAGGGTCACAGTGGCCGAGCCCTGCCCCCCCAGCGCTGCACTCACCAGGCGCTTCTGTGGCTGCACCAGAGGCCGGTTGACTCCGTTCATCTTGTGATAGAGACCACAGGCGTTGCACAGGTAGTGGCCTGTGCCATCCCGGCGCCACAGCGGTGTGGACAGAGCCCCACAGTTGACACACTCACGGCCCTCACCAGGGAACTCTTCCAAGAAGTCAGGCACTGGCGGACAGGCGGCGAGTGAGGGCCCTCAAAAAATGCCTACTGCCCCCTACACACTTATTTTTAGTTTTACTTTTTTTTTTTTTTTGCCTTAAATTTGTTTCATTTAAAATGAATCAGTTAATTAAACTTAATTTCGTTTTTAAAATTTAAATTGACCCCCCAAACAAAATTACGTACAGCAAAATATGTGCTCAGCTTAGAAGACCACGAAAGACGCCTTTACAATCCCAGCTGGGGCCCTGGGGTCCCTCTCCTCGAAGCCCTCCCCCAGCTTCCCTAGTTTGGCCCACGGGGGAGGGGGGAGGTGGCGGAAGGGCCAGAACCAGGACAGTGGCACCTCTGCTCCAGCAAAGGGCCGTGTGCCCCTCCCGCCTCACCCCTGCCCTCTGTAGCCTGGGAAGCTCTGAGTGGGCTTTGGGGGCCAGTCAGAGGACACGCACTCCCGACAAGGGAGGGAGATTGGTACAGTTTTGCTGGCGTGGTCACCACCCCTCCCTCGCCACCCTCTGGGGTGTCGCACATGGGATCTAGGGTGGGATAGCTCTGGGTCCTTCTACCTGCCGGCAATGCGGCTGGGGTGCCTGGTGTGGAAGGGCGCGGGGTGGGTGCCAGGCATGGGGCTGCTGGAGCAGCGGGGGGCAGCGGGTCCCAGAGCCTGCAGGACCCAGGGCCGAGGAACTGGCTCCAACCAAGGCTGGCCTGGAGCTGGGCGGGGAGGCCTGGTCCCAGGGCAGCAAGCACACAGGGCGTGGCCCTCGGCTTGGACAGCAAAACCGGTGGCACCGACCGCTCAGAACCTAGCTGGGGCCAGGAATTCGATTGGCCAGATCGACCCTCCTAGAGAGTATGTAAACATTCCGGATCGGGGGCGACTGAGAGGATTAGTCAAATCAACGGTTACTGCAGCTTTACGCTGGTCCTCTCCAACACCCGGCTCAGAAAAACGTTCAGAACCCGCTCCAGGTCGCTCGGATCCAGAATGCAGGTTTGGGTTGGGATGAACGGGAGGCAGGGGCAGATACACTTTCTAACGTACGGAAACACACGCTGGTTCGGTCCTCCAGGCCGCGGGTTCGAGCCTGTCCGGCGACCCGGAGTACAGCGCCCTGGCGGTGGAGTGGCCATTTCGCAGAGTGCGGGTTTGCGCCCCGCGCGCCAGCACCAGGACTCACGCCCGCACTCACCGAAGGAGGCTCTGCGGCCCGGGAGGACGCTGGTGTCGAAGGGTCCGGAAGCCCAGGTCGGGGCCACATCGGAGCTCACGTAGGCCGGGTAGGCGCTGCCGTATGAAGCGCCCACAGGTCGCCCGAGCGGGGCCGCGTACTGCTCGCGACCCAGCAGCGCGCCCTGGTAGGCGCCGCACTCCCGGCCGCCCGCGCCGCCGCCCGGCCCGGGAGGGTTGTGCACGAAGGGGAAGGCGGCGGACCCGGGCGGCTGCGCGGGCGGCGGGTGAGGGCTGCCCGCTCCGAAGGCGGACGAGTCGGCGGCTGCCTGCGTCCAGCCACGGTGCGCGGCGAGTGCGGGGGGCTGCGGACCCGGCTCGCATGCGGGCAGGTAGGGCAGCAGGTTAGACACGCGCGCTGGCGGCACGAACACGCGGGAGCCAGAGCCCGGCGCGTGCAGGAAGGCGCCCGAGTCGGCGTAGGAGGCCTGGCCGGGGCTGGAGGCCAGCGCCAGGCTCTGGTACATCGTCTCCAGCGCGGCCTTGACCTGCAGGGAAGCGGGCCCGGCGGCAGCGTCACGCCGGGGTGCAGCCCTCGCCAGCGCCGGCGCTCGTCCCGGCAGGTGCCACCGCCCGGGCCGCGCGGCCGGGTCCCCACTCTGCGTCCCAGCTGCTCCCGGTGCGGCTTCAGGGCCGGCGGGGGCGGACCCAAGCGGCGCCCCCAGGGCGGCCCGGGTGCCCAGCCCACCGTCTCCACCGCCCGCCGTCAGGGGTCCCGGGTGGGGGACTCGGCGGGGGCGGGGAAGGCAGGCCGGGCGCATCTGCGGGGTGGAGGGCCTGGGGCGCGGGGCCAGGCACTCACCCGTGGTCGCGAGGGCCGGGCGGGAGCCGGAGAGCGCGGCGCGAGGGCTACAGGCCGAGGGAG
>NW_006922056.1:1724843-1732344 GCF_000298275.1 Orycteropus afer afer | reverse complement strand
GGGGGAGTCGGGCGCGGACGCTTCTGTAACTTAGTTCGGGGACTCGCGGGTCCTCTCTGCTCCTCTGTCCGAGGCTGGCCTTCCGTCTCCTGGCTGTGTGGCGACGCCAGAGCCGGCCTGCCGCGTTCAAACACGCGCGGGGATGAGGTCTTGGGCGCTCTCAGTGGGTCTGGACTCGGAGCCCGCGCTGGGCGGGGCTATATAAAGGGACCGCGGGCTTGAGTCCCTGAGCTCGGCTGGGGCGACAGGCCACCGCACGCGCCTGCCTGGTCAGCGGGAGCCCCGTAACTTCCTCAAGTTTAACAAATGGGGTGTCAGGGGCACGGGATTTCCAGCCGGGGAATACCTGCAGGTCGGGCGGGGCGTGAGGCCCCAGTGAGGTCTGGACGCCCTGGCGGCCCCCAAGGCCCCAGCTCTTGCCTGGCCCGCGGAGCTGGGCACTGCAGAAGGGTCTCGTCAGGGCGCCAGAAACGGAGACGAGTGGGAGGTGACCGCGCGGGAACCTCGGCCCTCGCTCCCTCGCTGTGGCAGCGCCGGGACAGGGCGGCCACCCCGCTCTGCGTCCCGCCTGAGCTCCTGTTGCCAGACACCGCTAGGCCGTGCGCAGGGCCGGCGACTCAGGCGCGGAGGAAACAGCGCACAAGGCCGGCGGACAGACCCGCTGGGCCGAGCCGGGCTCACCTGGTGGCCCTCGGCGGCGCCCCTTGGGGCCACGAATATTTTCCGTTTGTAGAAGTGGGCCGTCAGCTGACGGCGCCCCAGGGTGAGGCCCAGGTCGAAGAGAGGGCGCTGAACTCGTTCTCCGAGTGGGGGGGCGAAAACACCCGGAAGCAAGAAGGTGGGTGCGGCGGCTGGAAGTGAGGGTCTCTTGCCCGCGCCCTCTGGAGCCCGGGGCACCTCTGCCGTGGGGAAAGCGCTGGGGCGCTGTCAGGCTCGGGGCTGGGGGCGCGGGCGCGGGCTCCTCCCGGCGCACTCTTCCCCCTGCACGCGGCAGACCAGGTTGGGGTGCGCCCGGAGGCTGCGCGGCACCTAGGCTGCGCGGGGCAGGACGTCGCGGAAGGCGGCGGACGCGGTCCCCGCTCGTATCCCGGGCCTGGGGATCGCACAGACTGTGCAAGGGGACGGCATCGGACGGTCCTTCATGGCCGGAGCAGAACGCTAGTTGAGGGCGAGTCGCGGGCCGGGAGTGTGTGCCTTTGCAAGGGGCCCAGCGACCTTCCGGGTCCTCTGCAGCCGCCACTACGCCCTGTGCTCCCGGCCCCTGCCGCACACTCAGCCCCGGGGCTCCCCGTCGATGCCGCTGGGCGCACTCAGGTGGCCCCCACTCTTCCTGTCACCCTTGAGTGTCTGTGCCGGCCCCTTCTTACCCCTCCCTGCCTCCAGACTTGTCGGGGTTTCCCTCTACGTCACTGGGTGAGGAGGTGGGGAGGGACCCGGCACAGTCAAGGGGCCTGGAACGAGGCTGGCGATGTCTGACCACCTGTGCTTCCCGCGGCCACCCGCAAGGAGAGTGGAGTCTCACTGCCCTGCTCTCCTCTCCACTCTCCACTGCAAAAGCTTCAGTGAGACTCCGGGTGTCCCCAGAGCAGAGCTGAGGAAGTGAGAAGGGCCAGCCCCAGGGGGCGAGGACTGAGACCCTCCCATCCAGAAAAAGGTCTAGAAGGGAAGAAAAGACCCAGCTTGCTGGGGGGTGGGGGTGGGGGCTTCAACTTGTCCTATGTAATAAATTCCACAAACAGCAAATGCTTGTACACCCGGTAGGGGCACTTTGTCCTGTGATGTGTTCCTTGAATTTTCACCTTGGCTGCGCAGGTCCCATTTATATATAGGTGGGAAGGGAGGCCCAGAGAGGTTGAGTAAGGTGCCCAAGGTCACACAGCCTCAACCACACAGTATCAAACACAGGGAATCCAAGCTGCAGGGAAGGAGGCAGCACTGGGCAGTGGCCACGGCTGTTGGTTCGGTGTCAACAGATCTCCAAAGTGAACAGAGGAGACTTGGTGGTGCAGTGGTTAAGCGCTCGGCTGCTAACCCAGGGTTGGTTCAAACCCACTCAGCAGCTCCATGGAAGAGAGCCCTGGGCATCTGTTCCCATAAAGGTTACAGCCTGGAAAAGCCTGTGGGCCAGTTCTGCCCTGCCCCACGGAGTCAGAGTGAGGCAGAAGGGCCTCAACGGACGACAGAGCCAACAGCAGAACCGACAGGCATTGTCCTTGGGATCACGTTGCTCCAACGGGCTGGGCTGCTTCCTGGGTAGAGCTGGGGTGGCAGATGCCCCCTCTAAATCCCTGGTCTTTAGGAGGGGGGCAGTTGGAGAGGGCCCCTCTGAGGCTGGCAGTGTGATTGTAGGGGGCCCGCAGCCCTTCTGGCCTCTCACACAGGCTGACTGTGAACCTGCCTCCCCTCAAAACAGGATGTGAGCCCCTCGATGCCAGCTGGAGAAATTGGGGCTGCTGGTGGATGGGACTGGACATCTGGGCCCCCGATAGCCTCCGGGTATTGTGGGGGACCACAGCAGGGCAGGGAGGGGCTCTGCCAAAACTGCAAAGCCTAGATCCCCCACTTCTCCTGCTCCTCCTGCCCCCCACAAGTTGGCTTCTGCTCCTGACATGACCCTGTCACCCCCGTGCTCAGACTCTCCCCTCCGAGCTCCCTGGGGCCCTCGGGAGGGAGGCAGACTCCTGAGCCGGGTGCCCCGCTCTCCCCTCAGGACCCCCTTCAGTGGTCCCCGCCGCCTTGCTGCTGTATCGGTCACCACATCTTCCTCCTCTCAGGCCACAGCCCTGCTCCTCCCTAACTCGGAGGGCCCTTCCTCTGCCTCCTCTCTCCCTGCCAAACTTCTATGCACCCCTCAAAGCCCAGCTTGCATGGCCCCTCCTGTATATGGCCTTCTCTCATAAGCTGCTCTTCTCTCTCGTGAGCCTCATGGTATGTGTGTGGCCATGTGCTCCCATCCTGTGTTACCAGAAGATGCTGAGCCCCTGAGGGCAGCTTTGGGGACAGTAGGTCCCAGCAGCAGGCAGTCAGTCTGTCATTCAAGGCTCCCTCCCGGCTGTGTGTCCGTGGCAGGTGGCTTTCTGTTTTTCTGCGGAGGATAACACTGGTGGCTGTCCTTCATGGTGGCTTGAAAGGGACGGGCGAGACTAGAAGCTCACGGCATCCTCCGGGGCCAGGCACGCGCTCGGTCAAGGCTTGCTGAAGGACCCGAGGTGGGGAGCAGCGTGCTGGGGCCTGGGGCCGCTGAAGGCGAGGGTACTGAGCTCTGGGCCTGGAGGGGCTGCCTATGAACCGGGCAGTGGTGGGTGGTGGTGCCACAAGGCTCCGGAGGGGACTTCTGCCTGGAGGTGACCCCTCGCCCCGCAGACTTCCCTGGACCAGGAGACCCCTCTCAGGGACGAGCCAGGCCAGCCAGAGGACACACTGGTGACGTGGAGAGAAGAGGGCTGATGGGCTCATCCCCGGCCCCAGCGCCGTGGCCAGGGGGCGTCGCTGATTCCTGGGGTGGAGGGGCGGGCGAGGGCTTGGTGGTGGTGCAGTCCAGGACTGAGTGGCTGCCAGGGCCACCTCCCACCAGCCGGCTGGCTCTGGGTTTCACTGCAAGCTGTCACTGGCTCCTGCCCTGCTCCGGAGATTGGGAACGGTCACCTCAGACATATTGATCGAGGGAAAGGAAAACGGTCCCCATTGTTGGGGAGAAAGGGACGTCAGTGTCCGGACCAGCTCCCAGGAGGGACAGGCTTCTTGTCTGGTGCCTGGGGTGGGGAAGGGGTCTACCCTCCCAGGAGTGGCCCCAGGCAGGGTCCCTCCCAGAGAACACCCCTTCCAGGTGCCCCTGGTTGGACGCTCACCCACACACCCAGCCTGGACACCAACTCCCCTGTGTCCCCACAGTCCACATTATATGTCTATGGCTTTGAGCTCAGGGTTGAGGGCTGCCCTCTGTGCAGACCTGGGGAGGACACGGCTGTGCAAGACCTGCAGGACTGCGCCAGGCCGACCGACCCTGCCCCGACCCCAGCCTCCTGCAAGGAAGGGCTCTGGGCAGGAGGGCCCCCTACTGGGCTATTGGGCCTATGAGGCTCGGAGAGACCATGCTGCCCCCTCAGCCTTGGGGTACCTTGCTCTCTTGCTGAAGGGAGGGGCTGCCCCTGGGCTGGGCCAGCCATAAATCCCTGTGTGGGGACCTTGACCTTGCCAGTTACTTCAGGCAAGCCCTGTGCTGCAGACACCCATCCAAAGCCCCTGCCCTGCCCGCTGCCCCCGGGCCTGCTCCGCCCTCCAGCTGTGACAGTCTGGCTCCGCCTGTCTCCAGGCCCTTCCCGCCCCTGGAGGGAGGAGGCAGAGTCCATGGAGCAGAATGTCATGGCGTCTCCACCCCCACGTTCAAGAGCCAGCAGACTGACCTGGCTGAAGCAGCCAGGAACGTGGACACCTGAGGACCCCTGTGGTGCTGGTCGGCACCAGCCCCCAGGTGGGCCCTCTCCATCACCAAGAGGAAACTTCCAGGCCCCTGGGCTGACCCAGGCTAGTCCACGATGCCACCAGATGGCTCACAGAGGTGGAGGGAGAGCATTGGGCTGGGGGCAGTGACTGTCTGGTGGGCATGGTGTGGGCCTGGACAGGATGGATGCCTCTTCCTGCTGGGTTCCTCCCAGGCCCACAGTGCCTGGGATGCCCCAAGCCTTCCCCGAATGCTCGCTGATGACAGCCATCTCTGGAGGCCGGGCGGCTCTCACGGACAAGGCAGCTGAGGGCTGGACAGAGTGCCTTGTTCCTCGAGGGCTGTACCCTGCTGTGCTCCACAGCACCCCCACCCTGCCCAAGCCTGCCTGGCTTCCCGTTGAGGGGCCTGCAGCCCTCGGAGGATCTTCCTTCCTGAGCAGGACTCCCACAGGCCTGCCTTGGCACTACTGCCCAGGCCTGGTGCTTACAGGGAGCAGGCCCAGTTCGGGGCCCCACGCTGCCTGGAGTGCCCAGGAAGGCCCCCAGCTGGGCTGCTTGGTCTTGGGCGTGACTGCAGATAGCAGGGTAGGCGGCAGGCTTCGGACACCCTCCCCAGGCCAGCCCTGAGGCAGCCGGCCCACTGTCCACGGCCCACCCACCTGCTGGTCCCAGGCTACGCCTGCCCCCTGTCACCACACAGGGCCCCATTCCTCATGTGCAGAGTGGCAGCCCTACAGCTGGAACATCTCTGCAGATGGCCGTGCTGGGGAACAGCGTCTCTGTGTCGGCTGCAGACGCGCAGGCTGGCGCCCGAGCCCCCCGGGTCCCCTGCCTGGCTCGGCTTCCTCTGCAGAAGAGATAAGAGAGTTCACAGGACTGTGGCACGGCCCCGCGGGCTGCCTGGCTACAGAGGCCGGCTCTCAGTGGGGCCTGCAGGCTCCCTCCCCTCCTCCTCCCTCCTGGGCTGGAAAATGATGTCCCCAGATCCTACACATGGCTCAAGCCTGGTGGTTGGGCTGGAGCTGGTGTCCTCCAGCCAGGACAGGAGCAATGGGCCTCAGGGAGTGTCATCTGGGGGCGGGGCCACCACACAAGCAGAGCCCAGGGGAGGGGCCAGAGGAGGGCCAGCCGGCTACTCTAGGTGACCCTTCGCCAGGCCTGCAGTGGCATGTGCTGAGGGCCAGGGGAGCCACACCGATGGGCCAGGCGGTTGGGGCAGGCATGGGACACGGTCCTTGTCTCCTGGGGTTGCTGTGATAGGAATAGCACAAGTGGTGGCTTTAAAGAAAGGGATTTTATTTTCTCTCAGTTTTGGAAAGTCCAAATCAGGGTCTGGGTGCTATGGAGTCCTTCCTAGTGACGCCCTGGGCCTTCCTGGGCCCCGGCTCTGCGTCCGCTGTTCACTAACTGGTAACTGAACTTGGAACCCACATTACTCAGGCATCGACCTCATTAAGATAGCAAAGAAATCCTGTCTCCAAACAGGATCACACCCACAGGTAGAAGCAGAGAAAAAAAACCCATTGCTTAGTCCAGTCTATTCCGACCCACGGCGCCCCTAGAGGACAGAGTGGAACTGGCTGTCAGTCTTCACAGAAGCAAAGCCCAAACCACACCCACTGCCTGGAGTCCATTCTGACCCACAGCGCCCCTGGAGGACAGAGTGGAACTGCCCCACAGGGTCTCCAAGGCTGTCAGTCTTCACAGAAGCAAAGCCCAAACCACACCCACTGCCTGGAGTCCATTCCCACCCACAGCGCCCCTGGAGGACAGAGTGGAACTGCACCACAGGGTTCCCCAGGCTGTCAGTCTTCACAGAAGCATGTAGTCACATCTTCCTCCCTCGGAGCAGCTGGTGCATTCAAATCGCCGACCTTTCGGTTAGCAGCCGTGCATGAGCCACTGTGCCACCACGGCTCCTCGTCCACAGGTATATATACAGGTTAGCATTCAGTCCATGACAGACTCACAGCCACACCAGTGGGTGTGGGAACTTATGTTGGGGTGAGGTGCACGGGAGAAGCCCAGGAAGTTCTGCAAGAAGTTGTCAGGCTCTGCATGGGGCAAGGGACCTACCCCAGGCCTGGAACCTCTGGCACAGTTGTGCCCCTGGCCAGGGGACTCCTTCCAGGCCTTGAGGACCTGGAGTGCAGGCAGCCATGCAGGCTTGCTGCCATCATGTTTGAACAGTTGGAAACGATATGCAGCCTTCCTGCCTCTCTTGGGAAACCACACAGCCAGCTGCCAGCATTGGGCCGCACCGCTGCCAGGCGAAAGCTCCCCCTGCAGAAAAGGGGCCAGAGACCTCACCATTCCCTATGGTCTCTCGCTGCCGGCCAAGCCCGGGCTCAGACAGGCTTTCACTAAGACCGAACCTCCCATGTGGGTCCTGTGCCTGGGAGGGCCACTTGGCCTGGACTCGGGAGGCCAGACCCCCACCCCTGACTCGCCGATTCTTCATCTGGAAGAGGGATGCGTGTTTGCTTCGTGGGTGGTTCTGAGGCTGCCAGTGCTCAGGGAGGGGGGCCATGGCCTGGGGTCCACACGTGCCCCCACTCCAGCTGCACGTGGGAGTCTTACTCACACACTCTTACCGCTGAGAGCACCTGAGGCACACGGTGCTTGACACGACAGGGTTCGCTCAGCTGGGGGCCTGCAGCACCTCAGCGAGGCTGAGTGTAACTCTCTCCGTGGTAGGTGGTCCAGGAAGCAGCCCTAAACCTGGAAGGCTTAGGATGGACCTCGAGCACCCCCCAGATGTGAGGGGCCACTTCCAGTCCCTTCTTCATGGGGCCCGACCTCGGGGCCACCCTCTCCGAGCGCTGCTGTAACAGAAACACTGTAACACACATTTCTGCCACCGTTCAGGAGGCTGCAGGTCCGGATTTGGGGTGCCGGCTCAGGGGGCAGGCCTTCTCTGTCAGCTCTGGGGAAGGCCCGTGTCTGTTCAGCTTCTGTTCTCCGTTCCTTGGTCTCGGGCACGGCCTCTCCCCTCCCCATCTCTGCTTCTTGATCCGATCCTGTGTATCTCAGGAGAGGTCACTCGGGACACCCCCCC
>NW_006922056.1:1722029-1724088 GCF_000298275.1 Orycteropus afer afer | reverse complement strand
GGCAGTTCCACTCTGTCCTCTAGGGGCGCTGTGGGTCAGAATGGACTCCTCGGCAGTGGGTTTAACATTCCAGGTGGAGTTCCTGGGTGAAGCACCCGAGACCAGCCAGGTCTGAGCCCATCCGAGGCCTTGGGAGACAGGCCTGGGGCCTGCTTCCGGAAGGTCCAAGCACGAAAGCCCTGTGGGGAGGTTCTGGTCTGTACCCATGGGGTCATTGGGAGTCAGAATCAACTCAAAGGCCTGGGGATTGGCGTGTAATTTTTAGTGTCACAGGGGCGTCGCTGGTGGTGCAAATGAGCTCGGCCACTAAGCAAAGGGCTGCAGGTTCACAGCCACCCAGAGGCCCTCAGAGGAAAAGGCTGGGGAGCTGCGTCCGAGAACCTGGCCTCCGGAAAGGCCACAGGGCACGTTTCCACTCTGGGACCAGCGGGTCGCCAGGAGCGGGGGCCGACTGGATGACAACAGGTTTATGATGTTCCAAGAACATGCTATTCCCTGCTGGACTAAGCCACGTGGCAGGCGTGACACGCCCGGCCTCCACCCCGCCTGGCGGGGGCTCCTGGAGGCAGAGGCTGCGTCTTCTTTCCCCCGGGTCTGTTTTCCAGCACTTTCTGACACGGGGCCTGCCGGGTGGGTGGGAGGTGCTGGCATCCAGCTGTGGACTGAAGAGGTCTTTCCTGGCCTTAGCGTTGGCATGTGGGAGCTGGACGGTGGAGGGAGGAGGGTTCCGGCAGGGCAAGGCCAGCTCCTAGGCCAGAGGTGAGTGAAGTGTACTGGGCCCCATCTGTCCACTGAGTAGGGCTGGTGGCGCCCCAGCCTCCTCTGGGCTTGCCCTGGCTTCCCCCCAAGTGCTCACACTTTCCCCACTTCTCGGGCTGATAGGTCCCACAGCGACACCTGGCAGTGTTCACACTGTTGGCTAGGACAAGGAGAAGGAGGGCCGCCAAGGGGGCGTGCGGGAGGTAGCCACCCCCCTCCGTGGCATTGCCCTCTGTTGGCTTTGCCCCAGGCCTGACGAACCTGCTTCTCTGACCAGAGGCCCTGTGGGGCTCACCTGGCTGCTGGATTCTCCGGCCAAGGCTGAATGTGCTCTGGCCTGCCGGAAGTCCTCCCAGTCCCGGTCCTGGCTCCGAGGGCAGTTGAGAATGGGGCTGGAGGGAGATGGGAGGTGCCACTGATCCTGGCCCCTCTGGTCTCCCCCCTCTCCTCAGCTCAGGGCTTCAGGTGGGCGAGGAGGCGTCTGGGTACGGACATATGCTTTGAGGGTCTGGTCCTCTGGGTCCCATCTCCCAGCCTGCTGGTTGATCAGTCAGCCTGGATCACTGAATGGCAAGTGGGTACAAGCCTCTCATGTTACAGATGGGGAAACTGAGGCTGGAGAGGGGATGGGACTGGCCTGAGGTTGCAGGGTGAGGCGGCTGCTGTCTCTGGGTCCATACTCTGTCCCTGTGCCTCTCAGGTTGTGCCAGGCATTCGGGTCAGTACAAGCCCGGCCCTTCCTTCTGAGAACAGCGCCTGTTTGATCCAACCCACAGCCTGGGAAGCCATTCACACGCCGTCTAACCAGCTGTTGCTGTGCTGAGAGGTGGGGAGCCACCCTCTCTCACCCGTCCCTGCAGCCTGGGCCTCTGTGGTCACTAGGAGTGAGCTGTGAGCCCAGCTGGCATTTTTTTTTTTTTTAATTATGATTTGGGTGAAAACTTACAGAGCAAATTCACTTTCCATACAGCAGTTCACATACACTTTGTCTCGTGACATTGACTACAATTTACCACAACGCAACAGCTCCCCTCCCACTTCCTCCCTATAGTTACCTCTTTCCTGTGTCCATCCCTCCATACCCTCCTGCCCGCTGAGCTGTCTCCCTGTGCATAAGCAGCCCTTCTTTCTCCCATGATTGTTCTCTCCAAGGACTGTATCTACCTCAGGTAAATGTTCAACTCATGCCTGTCTTTTGTTTGGCTGGAAGCCACAGGTATGGGTTCAATTCCAGACCTGAAGCTAGGGACCATAGTCTCAGCGGTTCCACCAGGCTCTATCAGACCAGCAAACCTGGTCT
>NW_006922056.1:1712370-1721454 GCF_000298275.1 Orycteropus afer afer | reverse complement strand
GTCCCTGCCCGTCCCTGTGTTCTGCCATGTGAAATACAGGCAGACCACCTGAGAGGGCACAGCCAGGCCTTAGCAGGCCACGAGGAAGTGACAGGCGTGTGGGGCTTGGAGCAGGAGGGTTTGTCTTCTTGGCTCTCACATCACCCCGAGGATCGGTCACCCTGAGGATAGGTCACCCTGACCTTCTGTGTTGCCCAGTGTGGCCTGGGGTGGGGACTGTGTATATCAGTAAATGTGATGGCTGTGCCCATCACCCCAGTGGTCCCAGACAGTGTGGATGGAGGGTGAGAGAGCAAACCCCAAAACAAGCCTCATCAAACCCTTGTGCTTGATGGGTCCAGCTGCTTCATCCTGGAAACAGACCCACAAGGAGGGTCCCGCTGCTGCCTGTGCTACTGCTGGAGGCCGACGTGGACACGAAAGGGTGAGCTGAGACGAACCCCAGCTCACTGTGACACCAGCCAGGTCTCACCCACCGTGGGGGTGCATCTGTTGGCCTCTCAGAGGAGAGGGCATTTGGGCAAGGCTTTGAGACATGTGTACGAGTTTGCTGAATGCAACAAGAGGAAAGAGCCTTCAGGACGAGGGACAAGTGGGTGGTAGGAAAGGTGGGGAGGCACACGGGCTTTCGCAGGAACTGGCTGGAACTGAGTGGCTGAAGCGGGAGAGGCAGCACCCACGGCTCCTGGTGGGTTGGTGTCGGAGCTGGGTCCTCCGTGGGACTTCCGTCCATCGTTCCTGAATGAAGAAGGACAGTGTCACAGCAGTGACTCAGACAACAGTGTCTCCAAAAGACGGAGGTCCTGGCACGCCCCTGCCTCCAGCCCTCTCTCCCCACGCGCTCCCCAACCTGGAGATCTGCTGCCCCTCTGGACCTGCCCCGTGGCTCAGACAAGAGGGTGCAGGCGTCAGCCTAACAGATCAGCCTCAGCCGCTGGCCCTCTTCTCTCTCGGAAAAGCGTGTACACCAGCCACTCCCACTCCCTGCATCCTCTTCCATCAGCTGCTCGGGATCTCGCCATGGGGCTGGGGGAGGACCCCGGGGTGGTGTCCGGTTTGCTGCGGCATGAACCCTGCTGCTGGCCTGGTGGCAGGTGCTCAGGGACCTCTGTGAGTCCCCAGAGGCGGGCCTGTGTCCACGGCCGGGAGCACTCCTTGGCTTGAGCATTGCTGCCAGACGCCTGTCCCCGATGCACACAGCCTTGGCAGCTGTCGCCAGGGTCCGGGGACGGAGCTGCACACCCAGTGTGTGTCTGCACTGCCGTCCCCTGACCTTGCTCCCCTGTGTCCTCAGGTGGCCCTGGCTTTTCAGGCCGCGGTTATTCTCTGGATCCGGAGGCCTCGGCTTCCCTGAGGTCTCTGGCCCCAACAGCCTGTGACTCCAAGCCTCCTGCTCCGCAGAGGTTCTGGGGACAGATGCCCTGGGCCTGGCGGGCGGGCGGGCAGCTCCGGACTTTGAGCCTAGGTCTATGCTGGTGGCCAGAGGAGGCATTTCCCAGTGCGGCCTGCCCCGATCTTTGGCAATACCCCGATTGCAGACTTGGAGGTGCCGAGGGCTGGTCTTGGCGGCTGGATGCCTCGTGGGTACAGCAGGAGCGCTCCAGGCTGCTCCAGGAGGCGGGGCATGGCGCAGCCTGTGACCACAGTGACCCTCTGCTACCCAGCTGTAAAGTCAGGGGGGTGGGCTCCCTCGAGTCTCGCCCTAACCTGTGTCCCTCTTCTCCCTGGGCCTGGCCAGTGCTTCTTCCCCACTGGGTGACAGCCCCATCTGACAAGGGGAGGGAGGGGATCTTGTAGTCACCCACTGAGGGGCTGTTCTCTGTTCCTCCCAGGGCCCAGGGTCCCACCCGGACCCTCTTGCTGTCTGGGTTGGGGACAGGTCTCTGTTTGGGCTGTACCGTTAGTGAGAGCCTGGACCCTGAGCCAGCAGCCACTCAAACCCCATTTCCTCTGGGTGACCGCGGCAAACTATGGAGACTCTCTGTGCTTCGTTTTCCCCGTCTACAAAGTGGGCTCGTGGCAGTACTCCCCCACTCGGGCTGTGTGAGGGCTGGCTGATTTGACGGGATGGGTCATTCGTTATGGGAAATGGCCAGGGGCCCTGTCTGGGTCAGGGACCAGGCACAACCCCTTGAGACCGTCCCTGGGCCTGGACCCGCCCAGGAATTTGGGCAGGGCCTCCATGAAAGTACGGGCCACCTGGCTTGGCCTAGGGGTCTTCACAGTTCGGAGTCAGCAAAGCCCCCACCCCACACACATTGTGCTAACGTTAATGTTTCACGCGTCAGGGTGCGTGTACTTACGGTGCATGTGTGAACCTGGCCCAGCCGCACCTATGCCGAACCTGTGCTCACACGGGTGCCTCTCACACCTGTGTGTTCACACCTGGCCCAGCCACACTGTGCCACACCTGTCTCTCACACCCCTCCAATTCTTACCCTCCCTGCCACTCCCTGCCCGTGTCCCTTGCCGCCCTGCACCTGTGCTGGGAGGTCGTAGGACCTCATCTACCTCTTGCCCACCTATCTGCAACCTCTGGGGAAATGGGTCCTGGGGTGGGGGAGCAGTGTGGCCTGGAGCGCAGCTGAGCCTACACCCCGGTGGCCGGGTGGAATCGGCGGTGCTCGGGCAGCACTCTCGGAATGAGGATGCTGAAATTATTCCTTGTTAATAAAAGCTGTGCGGGGCTCCTGAGGTTCCCAGCCTGGGGCTTCTGAGATACTTCATCCCGAGGCTGAACCCCGCCAATCCACCCGCGGCCCAACCCCCAACGGTTCACTGCCCCTCGACTCCCCTGCCCCCTCAGGTTTCTGACCCTGTCAGGCATCTATCTAACACTGGGCCCCCTTTGCTCTGTAGAGGCCGTCAGATGGGGCAGTCTGGGGGAGGCCACACTGGTGCCGGGTGCTCCAGGATAAGAGATGCAGCGGAGGGCGGAGCTGGGCTTCCAGGCCCAGGAGGCTGCGTGTGCAAAGACCCTGGGGCAGCTCGAGCTTGGTGTTTGAAGGAGAGAGGGTCTGGGGCTGCAGGGCTGTGCGTAAGGGGAAGGCTGGCTGAGATAGGACAGAGCCGCACCCCGCATGGCCTGGAGGCCCTGGAGGGAGGCCCCGAGGTGACTCGAAGGCCCAGCTTGGCCCTGGAGCTGTGCCAGCCTCAGCGAATCAAAGCCCCCTGCCCTCCCGTCCCACAGCGCCTGCCACATGGTCAGCAGAGCCCAGGCTGGTTTACAGCTGCACTGGAGCCCGGGGTCCAGCCTGCGAGGGGTCTCCCCTCCCCCGGCCCAGCAGGCCCACCCAGCCCCCATCAAAGCCCCACCACTGATGAGTCTGAGGAGGTCTGTGAAGAGGAGGCCTGGGGCCAAGCAATTCAGCACTTGGGGTGCAGGCTCCCGGCACGAGCCAGGGCCCGCAGAGTCTGGTCCTACAGAGGTGACAGAGGTGACAGAGGGATACCCAAAGCCCACGGCCCCCGACGTGGGGAGGGAGGGGGAGGGCTGAGGGTACTGAGGCCACAGCCAGGCCACCCACCCGTCAGGCGCCCCAGGGGGAGTGCTGGGCAGGCATTCGAACCCACGACTTCCTAACACCCCTCTCCTCAACCACAACAGACCAATCAGGGTCAACAAGGGCCCTGTGGGCTCTCAGACGGGGGCTGTCAGGACGGCACTGGAGCCACGGACCTGGGGCAGACCCCTCCATCAGCCGCACCTCAACAGTGGACTCCTGAGAGCCGTGGCCACCCCCACGTCGAGGACACTCGGGAGTGTGGCTGGTAGAGGGTGGTGCTTCCGTGACTCACCCTCAGAGGCCCAGGGTGCCAGCGAGAGTCAGTGGGGTGAGTCCAGCCTCCGACACCCCAAGTGTGGGGAATGGTCCCTCTTGCCTGGTCCCCCCTGCACCTTCTCAGGTGGAGCTGACCCCTTACGGGGCCTCTGCTCACAGGTGAGAGAGTCAACATGTCTTGGGGCCAACTGAGCACCTTACCCTTGCCCCACACTGGGGAAACACAGGGACTAGTGGGCCTACCTTCCTGGGTGACGAGGGGGCGGTCAGAAGGGGGTGTGGGGTCCACCTCACCACAGGAAAGCGGAGGACAATCTAGGGGTCTAGCTGAGGACCCTGATGAGGCCCTTGGCTCTGGCCCCTGGGGGCAGGTCAAGAGTCAGGGTGGGGCCTGGCACATTAGTCTTTCCTTACAGCAGTTTGTGAAGATGTCAGCTGGCATAAAACCACCAAGCTAAATACAGCTGACAGAACTTTCCAGAACATGCCAATAGCTACTGCTGAACATGGCAGTGTCTGCTGGGAACGACAGCCCACCCTGGACGCCTGGTGTCAACAGGCAGGGTCACCGCCTGGAGGCTGAGGGTGCCTGGCCGATGGATGGGCAGATGGGAGCCTCCTGGAGGAAGGCGGAGCTGGAGAGATCGCTCTCCAGCCAGGCCCCTCGGCTCGGCGTCCAGCCCAGCCTGGGCAGAGGCTCTCTGGTCGGCAGCCTGCTCTCCTGGCCTGTGGACTGGAGGCTTCCGTGACTCACCTGGCTTCTGGGGAAGTGCAGGTGGCCCTGGGAGACCATGCATCCCACCTGTCCGTGTTCTCACCGGCCCAGTCTGCACCCACCCTGGGGAGCAGAGGAGGTTCCCCCCACAAACACACATACCATCCAAGGTGTAAGGCACGCTCCTACCTGCCCTGCTCCCCTCTGGGGGCCCCTGGGTCTGTTCTGTCTGGGTTTCCAATGGGCAGGCAGTGGACTCCCTCTCGTGGCCACAAGGGGCAGTTGCCTTGAGTGCCGTGGTGGAAAGGGGTAGGGTCCTGGGGAAGTCGCTGGGCCATCTCGCAGCTCAAGCCTGGGATCCCAGCCTCACAGTTGCCTTGTCAGACCCACACTGGCAGCAACCTGCAAGGGCAGTGGTTCTTTGCAGGACGTGACCGGAAGGTGGATGGACCGCCAATCGTCGCTGCTGACACCAGATCCAACCCAGCAGAGCTGCAGGTGGAGCCATAGAACCGGAAGGAGGATTGGCCAGGGCAGCCTGGGGTGGGGTGGGTGAAGGGGACTCTGGGAGCCCTGAGCACGCACCCTGGGCCCGGCCTTTCCTGAGGGACCCCAGCCTCTGAGGTCTCGGCTGGTGGGGGGTCAGGAGCCTAAGTGAACAGTGCTGTACCCTGATACTGTCTGTTGCCTTGAGGGGTATAGGCAGGGGGCTGGGGCCTGGGGCTCAGTGTAAGCTCCCCTCCCCCATCTGGAGGAAGCTGTGGGGCCCAGGCCCTCAGTGCCTTATCTGCCACTGCCCTGTCCCTCAGCTGATGGGGCCACTGTGTCAGGAGGGCAGGGGTTAAGCCTTGGAGATGCCTCTGACCCGCCGGGCCCCACCCACTGACCACCTCATCCCAGAGCCCTCTCCCCACTGGTAGGGGTCCCCACATGAGTCTGGCGCCCCCAGACGCCAAAGGACAACACTTGTGTTGGCAACAGCTGTCATGGAGTAAACAGCTGATCTGAGGGCGAGTGAAAGGGAACACAGTGTGAACACACGCGTGCCCCTTCAGCCCGGCGTCCGCCACCGAAAGCTGGATTTGCAGCCAGGGATTTGGGGAAGTGACAGGGATGTTGGGATGTGTCTCAGGGATCTTTCGTCTCCCAGCCATTTGTCTGGAAGCCCGAGTGCTCTCTGAATCGCACGTTGTCTTTGTGAGGCCATGAGACTGGACAGTTCTTGTCAATAATCGTGGCTGAGGCTGGCCAGGGACAGGCTGGGGGCAGATTGGGGAGGGTCAGAGGACAGCTGGGAGAAGTGAGGGGTCTCTGTCCCAGGCGTGCTGCCTGACCCTTCCTCCCCAGGCTGAGGACCGGCCAGCCCCACTGTGAAGGAAAAACTGGCCTCAGGCAGGTGAGGGCCCGGGGTGCAAACATAGGTTGGGCACTGCCTGGCTGAGTGCAGTGGATAGGAGATTAGATGGCCGCCTCCCCTCCCCCCATGCCTGCTCCTTCCCCAAACACAGCCCCTCTCAAAGGCTCTGTCCAGAGGTTCCAGACGGGATTTCAGGGCTGAACCGGGAACCTCTCTCAGGACTCAGTTGCCCCCAGTCCGCCCTGTGTGGTGACCTGCGTCTGCAGCCCACCAGACTCCTCTCCCCGAGGGAGTGGTGAGTCTCTGTTTCCCTGGAAATCTCAGGTAAGGCTTCTTTGGCAATAGTTTAGACTTGGGGGAGGCAGCCGAGAACACGGATGAGCTAGGCGGCCGTCACTGTCACCAGGGGCAGCGGATCCCAGGAAACGGGAACCACAGAGACGGGGAGGGCCCCCCGGCTGAGCTCCGACGCCTTCGGATTTCAGGGACCCGCCAGCGTGAGGACACGCCTGCTGTCCCAGGAGCGAAGTCTGCATCCGTCCAGGTGGCCCAGCTCCACGTGCTCCCACTGCAGACACGGTGCCGCCCACTCTGCCCGCCTGGGCCTGACGCGAGTGGTGCCCTGCGGCCTGGCTGCTCCAGAGCCGGGTGCATGTGATACAGCTCCCCTCACCTCACCGTGCCCATCTCGGCCCCACCTGGCCCAGGTGCCTCCCTGCAGTCTGGTCCGCAGTCACGCCCCCTCACAGGGTCTCGACTCCCCGAGGTGGCGGGGCGGGGGGCCACGGTGCAGGACGAGACGCTCAGCGGCTGCCTGTGGGGCTCAGGTCCTGGACAGAGGGGGGTGCCGGGGAGGGGCAGGGCAGCGGGAAGCCCCCACTCCCCACAGCTTTTCCCCACCCCTCTGGCCTGAGGGGGTGGGCCCATGTGGACCTGCCCTGGCTGGAAGTCATGCAGTGGCTGACCTGTGACCCCTCCTGCCGTGAGTCTCCTCTGGGCTAGAGGTGTCCAGACCCCTGCTGCAGGAGCCGGGACCAGGGAGTGCTGTGGACATTCTGAGGGGTCAGGGGACAGCCATCCAGCCAGGGCAGGGCAGAGAGTGACACTTCCTGGGGACAGGCTCCTGGTGTCACCTGGCCAGGGTCTGTTGCTCAGCAGGTCCATGGGGCGCACTGAGGCCCAGAGGACACACCCTGTCTCCTGCACGGACCAGTCCTGGGTTTTCATTCGACACTTTGCTGGGATGAAAGTGTCTCAGAGGAGAACATGTTACTCTATTCACACAAGTGCTGTTGGGACTGGAGCCGGGAGGCACAGCCATGGCCCAGCTGTGAGGACAGGGCGTCCATAGCAGCCTCCTGTTGTGCAGGAACATTGACCCAGGCTGACCTCTGAGGAGGTGTCTGCAGATGTCCCTGTTCCCGGCCAGGAACCCAGCTGTCGCTGGGCCAGCATGAGCCGCAGCACCCCACCACCAGGGGGCGCCACAAGGTCGTCTTCAATGTGGGTGTGCAAGTGACTGTGAGTGTGCACGTGAGGGTGAGAATGTGTGTGCACAAGAGTGTGTGTCTGTGTGAGTGAGCATATCAGTGTGTCTGTGTGAGTCAGAGTGTGTGTGTGAGCCAGCGTGTCTGTGTGTGAGTCAGCATGTTATTGTGTGTGAGTCAGAGTGTGTCTGCATGTGCACATGTCAGCAACATTTGTCTGCATGTGAGTCAGTGTGTCTGGGTGTGAGCGTAAGTCAGCATATGTGAGTCAGTGTGTCTGTGTGGGTCAGCGAGTTACTATGTGTGAGAGATCATGTCTGTGTGTGAGCGTGAGTCAGTGTGTGTGTGTGAGAGTGTGTGTCGCTGTGTGTGAGTCAGTGTGTGCCTGTGAGTCACGTGTGTGTGTGAGTCAGCAAGTGTGAATGTGTGGGTCAGTGTGTCTGTGTGTGAGAGACCATGTATCTCCGTGTGAGTCAGCGGGTCTGTGTGTGTCAGCATGTGTGAGCAGAGTCAGTGTATGTCTGTGAGTCCATGTGTGTAAGTGTGTGAGTTAGCATGTGGCTCTGTGCACTGCTGTGGGAGCCGTGTGTGTGTGAGTCAGTATGTCTGTGTGTGAGAGAACGTGTGTCTCTGTGTGAGTCACTGTGTGTGTGTGTGTGAGTCAGCGTGTCTGTGTGTGTGAGCATGTGTGAGCGTGAGTCAGCATGTGTCTGTGAGTCAGCGTGTGTAAGTGTGTGAGTCAGCATGTGGCTGTGTGCACTGCTGTAGGAGCCGTGACCCCCAGGAAGACAAACCAGAAACCTCAGGCCTTAGGTTCCTCCTTTTTCTCAGCTGTGAACAGGGGGCCCCCACCTCAGCTGGGAGCCTGGGCAGTTCACGAAGCCCCCCTTCCAGCTGCTGGGTCCCCAAGGGCAGTATTATCTCAGCAGTGACCACTGGTGCGGGCCCTCAGCCCAGACGATGCCCCAGGCCTGGGCAGGTGGACCTGGCAGGGGCTGGACGGGCCAACAGTGTGCCCCTGAAGGAGAGGGCCAGCTGTGCCCCTGAGCTCTCTCCCTGGATACTGGAGCCACCAGAACACCTGGGACAGACCCCCGTCAGGTGTGATGGCTGAGGACATCTGTCACCGACAGTCCCCCAGAGCACTGGCCAATGAGGATGTGGAAGCCCAGGCAGTGCCAACCTGCCAGCTCTCCAGGTCACGGAGGGGCCATTCACAGCGGCCCTGGGTGCACTGCCCACACGACCACCCCCTCCTGGGCACCACTGAAGGGCTTTGCCATCGAGAAGACCCCACCAGGCTGAGCTTACTCCTGCCTCAGGGCCCGGACCCTTGTCCTTCCTGTGCCCAGCATGCTGCACTCAGACGCCCCCGGGCTCCTCCCACCCCTCAGCCCTGTGCTCCCCCGTCTGGTTATCAGAGCCCCTTCAGTCTCATCAACAGGCCCCACAGGGCCCCCTCTGACCTTCTCTGATATCAGGCAGGAGACCAGATGGCTGGAGCCAGCATGCTTAGTCGTGAGTGGGGCGGTGGACAGACTGGGAGAGGTCCAGGCAGCGGGGCATGGGTCGTCTGTGGGCTCCACACCCAAGGTTTCTGGGCAGCGGGCCAGTGCATGTGGGGGGCTTCCTGGGAGGGGGCTGGTGCTGGGGGCTGTCCTGGGAGGTGCCTGATGTGGGCGGCTGTCCTGGGGAGGGGCTGGTACGGGGCTCAGGGGTGCTTCTCAGGAGGGGGCCGGTGGA
>NW_006922056.1:1709188-1712135 GCF_000298275.1 Orycteropus afer afer | reverse complement strand
GGAGGGGGCTGGTGTGTGTGTGGGGTTCCTGGGAGGGGGCTGGTATAGGGGGAACTGGTGCAGGGGGCTGTCCCAGGAGGGGGCTGTCCCGGTGCGGGGTGCTTGATAAGGCAGGTGCTTGGGTAGCACCTGCTGGAGGGCTGTGGTCCTCTCTGGGTTGGGAGTCCCTGAGGGATGGGAGAGGGTCCACCCATGCTCACCTTCCTTCCTGCCCCTCCCCCCAGGACTGCAAGGGCCTCGGAGGGCTCCTGGGTGCCCGGAGCACCCACATGTGCAGGAACGAGAAGTTCCTTGTCTCCAATCAGGTTCGTGCCCTGGGGCCATTGGATCCTGGCCCCTAAGGTGTGATCTGAAGGACATGGGGATGACCCCTCCACATGTAGTAAGTCCAACTCCCATCCTCAGCGGGCCTGAGGGTTCCCACCTGTCCACTCGCTCCCTGGAAGTTTTGAGGGTGTCCTCTGGCCCTGTGGTGTGGGATGGCTTATCTCAGAGCATTGGGCCTGAGTGAACTGACCCAGCCCACCTCCCGCGTTTAGCAGATGGGGAAACTGAGGCTGGAGAAGGAGAAAGGATCTGTCCATCATCTCCCAAACCTCTTCCCAGTGCGTGGCTGGGTGCACCCCCAGGTATTCCTTCTGCCCTCTCCCTCCACCCCTAAGACAGCAGTGAGTCTGGGGAGGATGTTACAGCAGTGTTGGGGACCATATGTCCCCTTAGACTGGGCTTCCCAAGGCCACATCTGGACTCCAGAGAGAGGGGCTGTGGGAAGGGCAATCATGGCTCCCCCATCAGACAGGCATCACTCCCAGGTGAGCCACAGGGCAACCTGAGTCACCAAGGAGACTGAGGTGACTGTGGGGCCCCTTAGGCCCTTCATTTCTGTTCTGTAAAATGTGGAAAACAGTTGTGTCCACTTCTCAGGTGCTTGTGGACCCCAATCTATGGAAGTAGATTGCCCAATGCCTTAGGCACTAAGCAAGTAAAGCTTATATATATATAAGAGAGAGAGAGAGAGAGAGAGAGGGAGAGAGGGAGAGAGAGAAAGTTATTAGAAGCTGGCAAATCCCAAGTTCTTGGATCCAATGTCAAGCTGAAGGCTTTTTCTGACTCATGCAGCTGCAGGGGCTGAGGAGCTCAAGGTTGGCAGGCAGTGTACTGGCTGTTGACTCCAATGAATGACAAATCCAAGATCTCCAGGCTGAATGGTGAATCGTTTGCTCACAGACAGTTCTAGGCAGAACAACAGGATCCCGATCCACAGAAGAATGTCTCTCTTCCCAGGAAGTCCATAAATGTATTGGAAGCAGGCCACACCCCTAGGGAAACTCCCTTTCAACAAAGTGGCTGCTCAAAACTTACACATCCAATCTCATCATGGGAATAACCCACATCACAACTGCTTAAACCACTCAGAATTGTGGTCCAGCCAAGTTGACACACGGCTCCAACTATCACAGTCCACCACTTGTCAACTTAGCAGTTGTACACTTCTTCTTAACCATATATAATCTCTAAATAAGGACAATTATAAAGTCATATTTGTGCCTAACTTGATATGTGTACAACCAAAACACATTAACCCTGTTTACATTTCACAGTCCATAACAGAAGGAAACAAAAATATTTGATGCACATATACAACGAAGAAATATAACAATCACAGTTCTCGTTTCTGCAACTGGTCATGTAGTCATAGCTGATATTCAGAACTACCTTCTTCACCACGCATTCTGTATTTCCCTTGCCCTCAGCAAGCACCTGAGCTGGTCATGGTTCTTTGCCTGGTGTGGTGACCCAAACCTTCATTCCTGAAGGGCCTGGGCCATTAGTAGTCATATCAGAATTGGGTTGCTGTATTTTTCCATCGATTTTAATCACAGGGCATGGTAGTACTAAGAGATGTCCTAAAGAATCTCCTGTATTCCAGACATATTCTTTACTCCATTGTTGTTGTTATGTGCCGTCGAGTCGGACCTGACTCATAGTGACTCCTCCTTGGGTTTACGAGGCAGTATCACTATGGAAGTAGATTGTCCCATCTTTCTTCCGAGGAGTGGCCGGTGGGTTTGAACCGCCAGCCTTCTGGTTAGCAGTCAAGTACCTTAGGCACTATGCTACCAGAGCTCCCAATGTAATGTTAATCCAATTTCCCACTGGTAATCAGGATCTCTCACACCAGGTAGTACAGTAACACCCTTCTTTGTCTGTTGATCCAGAGGCATGAGGAAGACAAAATGGCTAAGTGGCATTCTTAATTTCCAGTTCAATGCAATCAGTATTGTGTCTCCAGGTGGAAGTGTTCCTTCTTCTGGGACTAAGATCTCCAGACCCACAGAGCAAAGTGTAGCAGGGACAGGAAGTAAAAATTTTTTTTTGAGTGGGTCACTTGGGTAATACTGAGTGGTACCACTCCCATTTCCACCCCTTGGTTCCTGGACCCTTGAATCCTGGCTATTGGAGAAACATCACCGTATATTGGACACTGGTTTAGAGCATATACAGCCTGCTGGAGAATATTGCCCCAATTCTTCAAGGTATTGCCACCTAGCTGGTGCCATAATTGCGTTTTTAGCAGGCCACTTCATTGTTCTATCAAGCCAGCTGCTTCAGGATGATGGGGAACATGGTAAGACCAGAGAATTCCATTGGCCCATTGCCACACTTCATTTGCTGTGAAGTGAGTCCTTTGATCTGAAGCAATGCTGTGTGGGATACCATGACGGTGGATAAGGCATTCTGTAAGTCCATGGATGGTAGTTTTGGCAGAAGAATTGTATGCAGGGAAGGCAAATCCATATCCAGAATAGCTTTCTATTCCAGTAAGAACAAAACACTGTCCTTTCCACAGTGGAAGTGGTCCAACGTAATCAACCTGCCACCAGATTGCTGGCTGATCACCCCAAGGAATGGTTCCATATCATGGACTCAGTGTTGGTCTCTGCTG
>NW_006922056.1:1691490-1708883 GCF_000298275.1 Orycteropus afer afer | reverse complement strand
CATCCAGCCAAGCCATTGGCCACAGCCCATGACTCTGTGTACAATCATACATCTGGCCATTTCTTGTTCCATGCAAAGTGAACAGCCAGATACATGGCTCAAAGTTCTGCCCATTGGGAGGATTTCCCTTCACCACTGTCCTTTAAGGAAGTCTCAGAAAGGGGCTGCAGTGCTGCTGCTATCCACTTTCGAGTGATGCCTGCATATCGCACACAACCATCTGTAAACCAGGCATGAGTTTTCTCTTCCTCAGTCAACTGATGATAAGGAACTCCCCATGAGGCCACAGGTGCAGAGTGGGACAGGGAAGGTAAAGTGACTGGAGTGGAGACCACAGGCATTTGGGTCACTTCCTCATGCAACTTACTTGTGCTTCAGGTCCTGCTCAAGCCCAATCTCTTACATACCACTTCCATTTAATGATGGAGTGTTGCTGTGCACACCCAACTTTATGACTCTATGGGCCAGACAACACTCAGTTCATGATGGGCAGCTCAGGCTTCATGGTGACTTGGTGGTCCGTGGTAAGGTGTTTAGTCTCTACTAAAGTCCAGTAACAAGCCAAAAGCTGATTCTCAAAAGGAGAGTAGTTATCTGCAGAGGATGGCAGGGCTTTGCTCCAAAATCCCAAGGGTCTGCATTGCGATTCACCAATAGGGACCTGTCAAAGACTCCAAACAGCATCTCTATTTGCTACAGACACTTCAAGCACCATTGGATCAGCCGGATCATATGGCCCAAGTGGCAGAGCAGCTTGCATGGCAGCCTGAACCTGTTTCAGAGCCTTCTGTTGTTCTGGGCCCCACTCAAAACTAGCAGCTTTCCAAGTCACTTGGTAAATAGGCCACAGCAACACACCCAAATGAGGGATATATTGCCTCCAAAATCCAAAGAGGCCTATCAGATGTTGTGCCTCCTTTTTAGTTGTGGGGGAAGCCAGATGCAATAACTTATCTTTCACTTTAGTAGGAATATTTCAACATACCCCACATCATTGGAACCTTAGAAATTTCACTGAGGTGAAAGGTGCCTGAAATTTTGTTGGGTTAATTTCCCACCCTCTAGCACACAGATGTTTCACCAATAAGTCTAGAGTCATCAATATTTCTTCCTTACTAGGTCCAATCAGCATAATGTCATCAATATAATGGACCAGTGTGATGTCTTGTGGAAGGGAAAGGTGATCAAGATCCCTATGGGCTAAATTATGACATAGTGCCATAGGGAGTTGATATACCTCTGAGGAAGGACTGTGAAAGTATACTGTTGGCCTTGCCAGCTGAAGGCAAACTGCTTCTGATGGTCCTTTGAGATTGATATTGAGAAAAAGGCATTGACCCGATCAATAGCTGCATACCAAGTACCAGGAGATGTACTAATTTGCTCAAGTAATGAAACCACATCAGGAACAGCAGCTGCAATTGGAGTCACCACCTGATTAAGTTTACGATAATCTACTGTCATTTTCCAGGATCCATCTGCTTTTTGCACAGACCAAATAGGCGAATTAAATGGGGATGTGGTAGGAATCACCACCCTTGCATCCCTCAAGTCCTTGATGGTGACAGTAATCTCTGCAACTCCTCCAGGGATGTGGTATTGCTTTTGATTTACTATTTTTGTAGGTAGAGGGAGTTCTAATGGCTTCCACTTGGCTTTTACTACCATAATGGCCCTTACTCCACATGTCAGGGACCCAATGTGGGAATTCTGCCAAGTTCTCAGTATATCTATTCCAATTATGCATTCTGGAACTGGGGGAATCACTACAGGATGGGTTCAGGGACCCACTGTACCCACTGTGAGATGCACCTCAGCTAAGACTCCATCAATAACTTGACCTCCATATGCCCCCACTCTGACTGGTGGGCCACAATGACACTTTGGGTCTCCTGGAATTAGTGTCAATTCAGAGCCAGTGTCCAGTAATCCCTGAAAAGTCTGATTATTTCCTTTTCTCCAATGAACAGTCACTCTTGTAAAAGGCCTCAGATCTCTTTGGGGAAGGCTGGGAGAAAGATTGAGATTATAAATTTTTGGCAATGTAGTGGGGTCCTTCCTCAAAGGGCCCCAGCCTGCCCTTCATTCAAGGGGTTGTGGGTCTGTAAACTGACTCAAGTCTGGCAATTGATTGAGAGTCCGTGACTCTGTATTCTGGTGATTCAATCTAGGCTGCTATTCATGTGACCTAGTATTCTTCTGTCTATACAGATCAAGTAAATATTTAGTAGGCTTGCCATGTATTTCACTCCTAGGAATGCCATGCCTAAGTAGCCAATGCCATAATTCCACACAAGTCAGAGTATTCTGATTACTGTTTTGACCCTGCTGTCCATTATGGTAACCACGTCCACCTTGTCTTTGTCGATTAACTGCTGCTACTTGGCCCCTACTACCACAGGGTCCAATCAGCCCCATCATAGTTAAGTGTCTTAGTTTAATTAGGGCAGTTCCCACTGTCAAATTTGTGTTACATAAAATAGCAATCACAGCAGTCTTCAAGGATGCTGGAATTCTCTTCACAAATTTGTTCCTCATGGTACTGGTGAAAGGCGTGTCTTCTGGAGTCTCCATTTCTGGCTCTAGGGGTCTAATCTGATAAATCCATTCTAACAGGCCAATTTCCCTAAACCTCTGGATACCTTCTTCTACATTATACCAAGGCAGGCCTGGTACTTCAACTTGACTTAAGGTAGGCCACCGCATAATCCATGCTTCAGTAAGCCAACCAAATAAACTATTAGATCCTTTCCTAACCCCTCAAGCTGAAACACTGAATGAAGAATCTGTACTTAGTGGGCCTAAATCAATAAATGCAGACTGAGGCAATGTTACATTCTTTGCACCATTATCCCACACCTTCAGTAGCCATTCCCATACATATTTTCCAGGTTTCTGTCTGTACATGTTAGCAAAATCAAGTAGGTCTTTTCAGGTGTAGTGTACCACCTCCTCAGTCACACTCTGTAGTTCACCTTTTGGGGCTTCCTTGGACTTAACTTCAGTTATAGTCTAGCAGCAACAATGGATGGTTGGGGCAGTTCCTGAGAACATTCAGCAATGTCTTCCATGGCGTCTACCTCAGGCAATGACCCAGCAGGAACAGTCGGGTTAATCCCATCAAACTGAGGTGGGGGGGATAATGGTTTTACAGTAATCCCTTCAGATGGGAGGGATTCAACAGAATCACAGGCTCCATATCCTCATCTTCCTGGCTGCCCATATGTCCCCATTCCAGGTTTAATCTCATTTTTTCCCAATTAGTGCCCGCACTTTAACTTCAGACACATTCTCAGTTGGCAATTCAACTGGTGTTGTAATTCAGCCACCCTTACAATAAGACTCGGTTTGTTTTTTTGGCAACATCAGCTCTGTGACTAGAAGAAATAAGGCTTTCTTTCAGAGCACAACTGGAAACGCTGAAGTCTTTTATGTGGCGGTCGAGCCGTGACTTAGCAGACCTGAGCTCATCTCTCACTTTCACCATTTTGTCTAGGTAAGTAGGACCAACCAACCACCTTCCTTATACTCTTCATGCTGACAAATTGCAACAAGTATTAAACATGTGATTAATACTCAAACACTTCTCAAAAATAATTGATCTATTGGTGGTGCTATTTTGCATATTAATGTTGCCATCTCACACCACGGATTATCAGGGCCTCTTTACTAACAGAGGCAGGGTCACCAGTGCCTTTACAATTAATCAAATAGAAGAAGCAATTTAGGAAGCCCATCCTTATGATTTTGTCTCTCTCGAACCACTCTCAGTACCAAATGTATTAGGCTGAGTTCTCTAGAGAAGCTGAACCAGTAGAGAGAGAGAGAGAAAGAGAAAGAGTAATTTATTTTAGGAAATGGCTCACACACTTATAGAAGCTGGCAAGTCCCAAGTTCTTGGATCAAATGTCAAGTTGGAGACTTTTCCTGACTCATACAGCTGTAGGGGCTGACGGCAGTATACTGGCTGTTGACTCCAACGAATGACGAATCCAAGATCTCCAAGCCGAATGGTGGATTGTTTGCTCATGGACAGTTCTAGGCAGCACAACAGGATCCCGATCCACAGAAGAGTGTCTCTTTTCCCAGGATGTCCATAAATACACTGGAAGCAGGCCACATCCCTAAGGAAACAGCCCTTCAACGGATCGGCTGCTCAAAACATATACATCCAATCCCATCATGGGAATAACCCATATCACAACTGCTTAAACCACTCAGAACGGTGGTCCAGCCAAGCTGACACTCAGCTCCAACTACCACAGTCATCATCACCATCATCACCACCATCACCACTCTTATCACCACCATCACTATCACCATCACCATCACTATCACCATCACCATCATCATCACCATCACCACCATCACTACCATCATCATCACCCTCATCACCACCACCACCATCTTCATCACCATCACCATCACCATCACCATCATCATCACCATCACCACCATCACTACCATCATCATCACCCTCATCACCACCATCACCATCTTCATCACCATCACCATCATCACCATCACCACCATCACCACCATCATCACCATCATCACCACCATCACCACCATCACCACCATCATCATCACCACCCTCATCACCCTCATCACCACCATCACCATCTTCATCACCATCACCACCATCATTACTATCATCACCCTCATCACCCTCATCACCACCACCACCATCATCATCACCATCACCACCATCATTACCATTATCATCACCCTCATCACCACCACCACCATCATCACCATCACCACCATCATTATCATTATCATCACCTTCATCACCACCATCACCATCTTCATCACCATCACCACCATCACCATCATCATCACCACCACCATCACCATCATCATCATCATCACCATCACCACCATCACCACCATCATCATCACCATCATCACCACCATCACCACCATCATCATCACCCTCATCACCATCATCACCCTCATCACCATCATCACCATCACCACCATCACCACCATCACTATCACCATCATCATCACCACCACCATCACCACCATCACCACCATCACCATCTTCATCACCATCACCATCTTCATCACCATCACCCTCATCACCACCATCACCACCATCACCACCATCATCACCATCACCATCACCATCATGGTCACCATCACCACCATATTATCATTAGCAGCATCACTATCATCACCATTCCTTCAGTATCACTGTCATCACTATGACCACCACCACCATATAACCATCATTAGTGTCATCTGCATCATCAGCTTCCTTATCACCACCACCACCACCACCACCACCATCACCATAATATAACCATCATTACTGTCATCAGCTTCATCATCACCAACACAGACTTCCTCTGAGGGGTCGGTTCCAGGTGGATTTGCAGGAGTGGTGGATGGTGGTGCTAGTGAGGTCCCTGTCCAGAGCATCAAGTAACGGCTGAATGGAAACTCTCCGGCCAGTGGTTGTGGGTTCCTGCTGGGGACTGGGCCCGAGCAGCCCCTCACTGCTGCTGGAGCATTGGGCCAGGTGGCCGCAGAGTGTGCTGGCCATGTCCCTGGAGAGTCTGCCAGGTCGGTGAGAACCTCTTGACCCAGTGATTTACAGGCCGAGCCTGGCCACATCTGTATCTGGGCTCCAGGAAGACGGGAGAGTCCTGCTCATCAACAAACACCCTGAGGCCAGACGAGGGGCGGGGCGAGGTGACTTCCAGGTCATCTGTGAGTGGGGGAGGGTGCCCCTGCCCTGGAGAGAGCAAAGCTGGGAGTGGTCACTGTGTCCTCTCCCTACACCTGGCCCTGCTGGAGATGAGACTTGGGCTCACGTCAAGGGCAGACTGGGGACCTGGGGGCCCCTCTGGCCAGTCAAGCTCCGCCCAACCCCTGTGCTGACCGCTGGGTGATGGTGGGCAGGGAGGCCTGGTCCCTGTGCTGGCTTCAGTTGCTCCCTCCAATGGCGTTGTTTAGTGTGGCTATGGCTTCAGGCCAGACCCCTCGGGGACACCCTGTCTTCAGAGAAAGCTGTCCCGACAGTGGCCAACCAAGGGTGTCAGGGGCTCCCCAGACAGCACCAGGTGAGGGGCTCAGGGCCCTAGGGTGGCCGGCAGGGGCTGGAGCCTGTGGGAGGTGCACAGACTGTGCAGGGGCCCTTTGGGTCGCTCAGAGCCAGGAAGCACAGCCCGAGCGTGGGCGGGGCTTCAGTCTGCTCTGCCGCCTGGTTCTCTGGCCAGGTCCCCGGGCAGGCTGGTAGGGAGGGCAGGCCCCCCGGGGCCTTTGGGAAGGTTCTCGACTGGAGGTCTGACACGATGGGAAAGAACACATGGGGAACCTGCACGTCTCATGTCCTCTGTCCTACATCAGTACTTCATGTTTTTTTTTTTCAGAAATGTGGCTTACCTGGAAACTCCTGAGTGGTGATTTAGGAAGTTGGCTGAGGGGCTACCCTCGTGGCGGAGAGGGGAGCTAACACAAGCACAGCGTCCGTCGAGGGGCCTGGAGGGCGAGGCGGCTCTGGGTGCGCCATGGCCAGAAGAGGGACGCCGACAGCCCGGCCTCTCTGCCCTCCATCCCTGCCCCAGCATTGTCTCCTGCCTGCTGCAGGGCAGCTCCTGCCCCTCTCTGGGCCTCAGCTTCCTTACCTGTCACAGGGGAAGGGCGGCAGGTCTCTGCTGGGGCCGGGCCGGGTACAGGAGCTGAGCGGGCTCTGGGGCCAACTTGCCGGCTGCTGCCTGGTGCACCTGCCATCCGGCTTTCACAGGAGTCAGAAATTCTGATCTTTACACGCAGGCTCCTGACTTTTTCAATTGGCAACTCCTTAAAAGAATTTAAAACACTGTGTAGGATGAAAGGTGTCCTGGTGGTACAGTGATTAAAGTGCTCAGCTGCCAACCAAAAGATCGGTGGTTTGAACCCACTAGCTGCTCCCTGGGAAAAAGACAAGGCAGTCTGCTTCCTAAAGATCGACAGCCTTGGAGACCCTGTGGGCAGTTCCACTCTGTCCTCTAGGGGCGCTGTGGGTCTCAACAGCACTGGGTTGTTTTGTTTTTGGTGTAGGTTAAAGCGTATCTGAGAACTGGGTTCAGCAGCTCCTTTTTGAATCAACGTGTCGCTTTCCTGGGGTGCATCAGTCACAGCTGAGTAGTGTTGCCGCCCCGTTATCAGCTGGAGGCCACGCTTGGCTCTGATTTCACCAGTTCATTCTCTTCTGCCCCAGGACCCACTGGGACCCCTGTCACTGTTGGCCGTCCTGTCTCTGGTGGCCCCTCTGGGCCATGACGGTTCCTCAGACTGCCCTTGTCTCCTCTGGCCCTGACAATTCTGAGGAGTGGTCAGGTGTGTTGTTGGTGGTCCTCACTGAATAAGGCGGGAGGTAAGGCTATTGGGAAGAAGACCACGGGCGCAGGGTCATTGTCACCCCTCATTTCAGGGCCACGTGCTCTCAGCACAACTCATGGCTGTGATGGCTGTGATGTTGACCTTGGCCACCAGCTCAGGTGTGGTTAGTGCGTGCCCACCCCACCCCCTCCAGACTGTCCTCTTTGGAAGGAAGTCACCGTGCACAGCCCCACCTAAGGGAGGGCAGGCCGTCTGGATGAACATTTTCCAACTTTGAGTCTCTGGACAGGTCGCTAGGGTCATCTTTGAACCTAGGGGAGGAGGAGAGACAAGGCCAAGTGGGTGGGGAGTCCAGGGGAGGACGAGGGACCCCCAAGTGGGTGGGGAGTACTACCATCATCTCCTTCACCTCAGCGTGAACCAGTCATAGTCTATTATCATCTGTTTCTCGTTTTGTTTTGGAAAAGTTCAGCGGATGCTCTGTCATGTGTGGTGGGGTCTCTCTTGCTACCCAGCCCCATGGAGACTGTCAAGAATTCAGTCAGGCAATAACAAAAAGACAAACAATCCAATTAAAAAATGGGCAGAAGACATGAATAGACACTTCACCAAGGAGGATATTCAAGCGGCCAACAAACATATGAAGAAATGCTCACGATCATTAGCTATTAGAGAGATGCAAATCAAAACAACAATGAGATACCATCTTGCTCCAGCACTAGTATCAAAGTTCAACGAGACAGAAAATAACAAATGCTGGCGAGGTTGTGGAGAGATTGGGACTCTCATACACTGCTGGTGGGACTGTAAAATGGTACAACCATTGTGGAAAGCAGTATGGCGATTCCTTCAAAAGTTGGAAATACAAATACCATTTGACCCAGCCATCCCATTACTAGGTATATACCCTAAAGAAGTGAGAGCCATAACAAGAACAGATATATGCACGCCGATGTTCAGCGCAGCACTATTTACAATAGCCAAAACTTGGAAACAACCTAGATGTCCAACAACTGAGGAATGGATAACCAAACTTTGGTACATTCACACAATGGAATACTATGCAACGCTAAAGAATAATGTAGAATCTGCAAAACACCGCATAACGTGGATGAACTTGGAGGACATTATGCTGAGCGAAATAAGTCAGTCACAAAAGGACAAATATTGTATTAGTCCGTTATTGTGAAAGTTAAGGAAAGGTTTATATATTGGAGGACATTTTCTTTGTTGGTTACCAGGGGTGGGAGGGAAGGGGAGGGAATGCTGTTAGATAGATAGAGATAAATATTGATTTGGGTGAAGAGAAGGGCAATGTACCAAATGTGAGTGACCAATATGGCAGCATTGAGGATGAGAAAGACAGAGAGAGTTACATGGGCAGTACAAACAACAAATATGAACCCCTTTGTAAATACAATACTGAGTTGTCAATGAAAGCAAACATGGGTATAGGGACAGATAGATGGGTGAACAAGCTAAACAATTATGTATGTCTAAATGGAGAGTGTATCCAAGATCATATACAGGGTTGGCAGACAATGGGCCTCTCGAAGAGTATGAAGGGATGGACACTGTGAGGAGGTAACTATGGGGAGGAAGTGGGAGGGGAGCTGCTGCATTGTAAATTTTGGTCAATGACATGAGACAAAGTATATGTGAACTGCTGTATGAAAAGTGAATTTACTCTGTAAATCTTCACCCAAATCCTAATAATAAAAAAAAAAAAAAAAAAAAAAAAAAAAAGAATTCAGTCAGGGTGCTGCACTGGCCCTGCCCTCAGTACCACCTGGCCTATCAGGAGTTGCTCAGATCTGAGGTGGGAGGAGCCAGCAGCAGTGATGGAGAGGACACTAGGGACTGGCTCAGGGCCAATCGGTGGTGAGGTCTTTGTCTGGGGGGCCGTACAAGTAGGAAGGGGTGCAGCTTCACATGGAACAAACATGAGGCTTCTGCCTTTGCAGGGTGCAGTTACCCTGGGCCCTCAGGAAAGCAGCCTCTGGCTTCTCCCTTTTATCCTGAGTGGAAGGAAGACTCAGAGCCCACCCCCCAGGGAAAAAGCAGCTCCCCCCAGCCTCCAGTAACCTTCACTCAACTGAGAGCTACAGTCTCATCTGGGGCCAAGTAACTCTCAGTGGTTATGGCAAATGTTAGCACACACTACTGCCTTCTCATACTCTTGGCAGACATTGCTAGCCGAGCCCAGAACTACCAACTAGCTCTCAGTACCGATTGCAAAAGTCAGCATGCAAGCCCCCTGCCTTCAGGAGGTCTCAGCAGACATTGCTAGCCAAGCCCAGAGGCAGTCTCAGCATCCTTTTTTTTTTTTTTTTTGTCTGTTTCCATATATTTTTTGTATTTTTATTTAGTTTGCTCTTCCTACATGTACAGCTCAGTGACAGTGATGGCACTCTTTGACTTGTGCAACCTTCCTCACCCTCCTTTTCTGGGAGGCTCCTCCCCCAATGGCAGAAGCTCACTGCCCCAGAAGGGTCCTGTCCAGTCTTTCGAGTTGCTGCTGTCACTCGGATCCCACGGCAACAGGTCTGGGAAGAGCTCCATGCTGCAGGTAGCCTTTGCACGCTGGTGAAGCTCAGCTCCTGTTTGGATTTAAGAAGACGTCAGGATAGTTTTGGTGTGAGGGTTTAGTGATGGTCTCAGGGCAGCAGACTCAGCATCCCATAGTTGACACAGGGTCTAGCCGCCACCAGGGGAGGTCCGTGTGGGCACACTAGGGGAGTGGAGTGGGGTCATGGCTGCAGCTGAGGGGCAGAGCCCCACCTGTGCCCCCTCCAAGTGTCCCACATGTGTGTCCCCAAGGGAAGTCTGGGACAAGGCATCGTGGCCACCGCCCGGGGCCACCTTCTGTGGGGCACCTCCCTTCTCCTGGCCCAGCAGGAGAGCAGGGTGTGCTAAGGGGCCAGGGCCAGAGCCGGCTGCAGGGGTTTGGCCCCCAGTGGGTGAGCAGGAGGAGGCTTCGTTCGACGTGGGCTTGTCAGCTCACAGCATCTCTCACCTGGAAGGCAGGAAGAAAGCCCCTGCCCAGGGCCCCAGCTTTGCGGTGGGGATCCCGCTGGGCAGGCCTCTGGCTCCCTCCTCTTTTCCTCCGTCTTCCAGCCTCCACTTTTTGCTCTGCTCACTGGGAGTCCTCCACCTGAGGAATCAGGCACCGGCCAGGCCACTCGGCCGCAGGGCCCTGAGGCCCCAGAGTCGAGGTGTCTCCGGGAACACCTGCCTCCTTCTCCTGGGGGCTCCCCTGTCCCAGGTACAACAGAGCCCTTTCCTCAGTTTCCCCATACCTCTCACTCACAGTTGGAGATGTGGCCAATGTCGGCTGAATCTAGGGGTGCACACAGAGCCCACAGACAGGGCACAGGGACGCTATGCGGGTCTTCTCCTCTCTACGTCCTGGTCCATCTCCTCCAGGTTGTGGCTCGCCCCTCCCCTCCCCACCGACCTCCCACCTCCCGCTCGGCCAGCGTCTCCCACCCCACACGGTCTTCACCTGCCAAGAGCGCTGGTGCTCCTTCACAGCAGGTGTTCCTATGGGTGCACACGGTGGCCCCACGGGGCCCGCTTCGCCGAGGTGTCAGCCCGCCCCCTCGTACGTGCTCGTGGACACCTGTGCACGCCTGATGTTTCTCTCTCAGTGGAAGAGCGGCCTAGGTGTTCACAGGTGCAAGCCCTTTGCCTGCCTTCCTGAAGGCCATGGCGGGCCCTGACCCTGCAGGCAGCGACTCTACCAGCCAGTGACTCTCTGTGGAGTGTCCCCCACCATGACTGGATGGTCCTATCCTACGGCTCTCTGCACCAGCTGTGCCTGGGGGCCTCGGCACCATGCGGCAGTTCACAGGGACCCACAGCCCTGCTCCACCCAGCCCTGGGGTGCACACGGACCCACAGCTTCAGTTCACCTAGCCCCACTCCACACAGCCCTGGGATGTGCAGGCTCTCAGGGACCCATGGCCCCGCCCCACCCAGCCCCGGGGTTGGGCACTTGGATGATGAGTAAGGTCTCTGAGGTTGGGCCAGGTGCTGCGACCTTGGGCAGGTCCCTCATACCCTGGCCAGGTGTGTCCCCCCTCCATGAGCCACTGTGTGTGCCCTATGTTGCCCAGCAAGCCCAGCCCCAGCCGGACCCTGGGTGCAGCGCCAGTCGGACCCTGGGTGCAGCTGCCTGCAGCCTCCGTCATGAGAGTTCTAGAGTCACACTGCGGCTAGAGGCTGGCACTGCCCCACGTGTCACCTGGAAGGCCAGGCTTGCCCTCCTTTCTCACCACGCCCCATCCTGTCATCGTGCCTGCTTGCCCCTCTTTTCTGTGTCCTTTCCCCCGCCTCCCCTCCCTCCTTTCTTCCTCCACCCAAGCCCGTGCCCCCGGCCCCGCTGGCCCTGCCTGCTGCTCTCTGGAGCCGGCTGCCCCTCTCGCTGAGGGTCCCAGCCCTCCCAGTGCACCTGAGGGCCAGGGCCCCCTGTTTCTTGGCAAACAAACTGTCTTGGCCAGAGGATGAGCCAGGCTTGGCCTCGGGTACCCCCCAGGCTAGAGGTGAGCAGGCAGCAATGCTCCCCTAGCACCCCATCTCCCCAGGACCAGCTGCGTGTACTCCAGCTGGGAACAGCCTTTCCAGCGGAAGGGGACAGGGCAGAGGGCTGCAGCCAAAATGCAGGCTTCTGGAGGCCTGGTGGCTTCCCGGCCCCCACACAGCCAGGCATGGCCCTGAGGAGGGGCTGCTGGGACCCCTGCCCTGCCAGCTTAGCTCCAGGGCACGAGGTTCAAAAGAGGGACTCTGCCAGTGAGAGGAGCAAGGTAGCCACTCATGGCCCTGTTCTGGGTCCCATCCCCTGAGGAAGAGCAGCTGGGGGACAGGTGGACGGAGGTGAGTCTCTCTGGGCTTGCTCCTCCCTGTTCTCCCTCCCCCGCCTGTCCTCCCAGCCAGCCATTCACACCTCAGTGAGAGTTAAGGCAGCCTGCTTTTTTTTCCAGGGGCTTTCACAGGCCACTGTCCACCAAGTACTGCTGGGAGCAGCCCTGGGCTGGGTGCTGGGCTGTGTGTACACCCCAAGGCCCCACAGCTGCCATCACCCCATATTAAAGAAGAGGAAACTGAGGTTCAGAGAAAGAGTGACTTGCCCAGAGCACCATGATGAGTGTGGTGGAACCGCAGCCTGATCCCAGGAGGCACTGGGCCTAGAGCTGTTGTTATTACAGTCATTGTCACTTGTGGCCTGCCCTCTGGGGAGCTGCAGCTCTGTGGGCTGGGAACCGGGGTCCACCCACACCCCCCAGCAGGAACAAAGACACACAGGCTTGGCTGCTGTTGAGGAGACCCAGCAGCGGGAGTGGCGCCTTCTGGGCGGAGAGCTCAGCCCTGGGCCCTGGGCTGCAGGGGGTTGGGCTGCGGGCCTGAGCTGGCCTCTGGGTGGCCCTGGAAGGGATTCCTTCTTCGGGGTGGTGAGCAGGGTGGTGCCCCAGGGCCTGCAGCCTCCCACGCTGTCCCAGAGGCTCGGGTTTCCTGGGCCTGCACCTGTCTGCCTGTGGCCGGTACATGGTGTGCCTGGGCCCATCCTGCCTGGCCAGCACAGCCCAGGCTTCCCCAAAAAGCTGTCCCTTCCCGTTCTGCCTGGGGCTGCCTGCTCCTGGGTGCTGCTGCAGGAGACCCAGAGAGCACCTTCAGAGGCTGGCTGGAGAGGGCACAGCGGGGTCCCCGCCACACTGGCTCGCTGTGACCGTGAGGGGGATCTAGCAACATGAGGCCCCTGGGGCCACTGCCCCTACTTTTTGCGCCCTGCTCTCCGCCCTTCTGGCCCTGTCCCCTGCACCGGCCCACAGCCTGCCGCCCCAGAAGCTGTTTCCCTGAAACCGTGGGACTTGAGCCTCCCAGGCCGGGTGCAGGTGCGGGTGCAGAGTCCTCGGGTCCCTCTGCTCCAGGTCTGGGTGTGGCCGAGGGACCTTGACTTTCAGCTGTGCAGAACCCGAGCCTTGAGCCCGAGCAGAGGCTGTGAGGGGCTGCGCCTGGCAGCCCACCTGGTGCAGCGGCCTATTTTTAACACCAGGACCGTAAAGGGGTGGCTGCGGGGAACCGGCTCCCCCAGTCAATGTCTGCAGTGGCCGGCGGGGCCACGTTCTGCCGGGCCTGTCTGCTCCGGGCCTGTCTGCTCCCGGCGGCTGCTGAGCTGAAATCGAAGCCGTCGGCTGCCTGGGCAACTGTGCCTCTGGTCTCATCCGGCTGTGGACGCCGACCCCACCCGCTGTCTGCCACTGTTAACATACTCTGAGGTCACGCCCAGTGTCCGGAGGACCCAGGGCAGGGGGAGGTGGCCTGGGAGTCTGAGATGCTGGAATCCAGGCGCCTCTCGCTCTCAGTGGGTGCACCGACCACAGCACTTACCCTCTGTGCAGACCCAGGAGCGAGCACTGGCCTGGACCTGGCGTCCTGGTGACGAGGCGCTCACACACACACACCGTGGGTATCACTCCTCGTGGGGAGCGCTGCGTCCTGCCGCAGGCTGAACCCGACCGTGCGCTGCACACACTCAGGCAAAGGAGGACCCGTGTTATGTCGCCTCCATGAAACAGCGCACAGAGAAGTCAAAGCCATGGGCGGTGACGGTGGGGTTTGCTCAGGGGCCCAGAGTTTATGCCAATGGTGGTGGAAGGCTTCGGTGTTGTGCCCAGGTTATGAAGGAGTTGCTCAGCGAGGAATATGCCAACACACGACAATGCAAAAGCAATAGGAAAGTTTATTAGCCAACTTAAGTTAGGGTCTTTGCCCTTACCAGATCGGTGGCTTGAGCAAAAGACCCAGTGCCCCGGTATATTCACAAATTTATGGAAAATTATGGGGTGGAGCAGCACCAGGGCGAGAGGATACAGATGATTGGTTGTTGCTAAGGAATTTAGGGCAGCAATCTAAGATGTTGGGGGACGTAAAGAAACCCCCCTGGCTTCAAAGTCCATTTAGGAAAATATTATCTAGGGAGGATGCAAGGCTTGGGTATGTGGGAGACTTTCAGGAGTTGAGCAGATCTCTGATGCGTGCTGAATCCGGATGGCTTTTGTGATGCGTGCTGAGTTGGAGAAGTTCCTTGATACCTGCTGAGACTGGAGGGCAGATAAAGGCCCTAAGGAGTGTTTAGAATTCCAAAAGTCCTGTTAGTATTGCTGACACTAAAAGGTTTCTGGTTAAAGATTTTCCTGTAGGCTACTAGAACTCTGGCTTCAGATTGACTCACATGGGAAAGTTAGGGTGGGTTGGGCTCCGTGTCTCTAAACTGAACCTGCAGGGACGGTTGAGTTGGCGGGTGTTTGGTTGTATTTTCAGCACAAAACCCCAAGCTGCCCTGGGTCTAGGCTCCTGGGTATTTCTGGGGGGAGAAGGGGCTCTCTAGGGGTCCCTGAGCTGACAGAGGCTGGAGCACCCCCCCCAGGCCCTGTCCCAGGGGCCACCCCCCTTCATCCTGTGAAGGACAGGGGGTGCATGGAACACCCCTCCCCCCTCAGAGCACCTCCCCTGCACCCCAGCCCCAGGCCCCATTCCTCTCCTCCCCCTTCTGAACCCAGTCTCTGGGTCACACCCATAAAGTGTGGGTGTGAGAGCCCCCTGCCCTGGGCAGATGTGAATCCCCCACCTGCATATGTCCTCTGCTGTGTGTCAGAAGCAAGCCCCCTGGGGCAGGTAGGAACATCCCTACCTGCAGATGTTGGTCCCTGGCGTGGATGTGAGCCTGTCCTCTGATGTCGCCCAGTGCCGTTCCCACCTCTGATGCATGTCGCGGAGGGAGCTGTGCTGGGTGTGCAGTCAGGTGGAGGGGTGCACGAGCCTGCAGAGTAAGCACCGCCCCCTCGTAGGGCGTCCAGGGAGATGGTTTACTCCTGCCCAGGGCGCATGCTCAGCTCGGAACTCTGCTCAAGGTGGCAGGAGGAGGGGCGGTGGCTCAGCTTGGGGGCTGGCCCGGGGCTGCACGCAGTAAGAGGGCCCTGCAGCCGAGGAGAGGCAGGGCAGCGCAGTGAGAGGGGAAGGAACGGACTCGGAGGCCGGGAGGGGCCCACGGCTCAAAGAAGAGACTTTCCAGACTCCTGAGGATGGCGGGGCGGCGGGGAGTGTGGCAGGGTGAGTGCGTGGTGGGTGAGTGCAGTGGTCCTGGCAGCAGGCGGCGGGGAGTGTGGCAGGGTGAGTGCGTGGTGGGTGAGGGGGCAGTGGTCCTGGCAGCAGGCAGCGGGGAGTGTGGCAGGGCGGGCGCATGGAGGTCAGGGGCTTTGGAGGAAGGTGGGTTCTTTCTTCTGGAGCAGTGGTCCTTGCTCCTCAAAGCTGCCTGTGAGCCACTGCAGGAGCCCCGAAGGCCTCTGCCCAGTCTACCCCGCCCGCCTGGGCCTCCCTCGTGATGTGGAATGGGACACAGGCCTGCAGGGGTCTACTGTCCAGCAAGGAGGGGCTGGGAGGCTAAAGTAATTTCCCGGGAAGGCAGATAAATTCTGGCCTCCTGCCGGGAAAGACACGTTCATTTGTCTCGTGGCTGTTTAACGGCCCCTGGGGGCCAGTCTGGGGCTCCTGCCCAGGGATAGCAGCTTGTGAAGGGACAGAGAGCAGGGGAGGGGCTCCTTGGCTGGGGCTGCTGGGGCTTCATAGAGGTCACCGCGCCCATCTTGAGGACCAGCCGGGAGAGGAGCTGGAGCTGTGGTCGGCTTCCCTGGCGTGTCCCCAGCTCCACCCCTCAGGGCACGAGGAGGGGGCCTTGGCCACCTCCCAGAGTGTTTACCCCTCACATGACCCGGGCCCTTTATCCCCCCTTGTGAGCAAGGGTTGTGAGCCTCAGTTTCCCCTGTCCAAGGGGTCACCTGTGGTCTGGCCTCTTGAGTTCCTAGGGAGGTATGTGACTGCACAAGGTGAATGTCATTGTCACTGTCTTTAGTAGTTGCTGTTGTTATGTGCCATTGAGTTGTCGCCAACTCATAGCCACTCTGTGTACAACAGAACGAAACGCTGCCCGGACCTGTGCCAGCCTCACTATCCCTGCTGCCCCTGAGCCCATCGCTGCAGCCACTGTGTCCCTCCATCTCATTGAGGGCCTTCCCCTCGTTTGCTGACCCTCCACTTTACCAAGCATGACATCCTTCTCCAGAAAATGGTCCCTTCTTACAACATGGCTTCTGGTTTCCTAGTGCTGCTCTGACAAGAATATACCACAAATGGGAAGGCCTTAACAAACAGGAGTTTATTCTCACAATTTGGAGGCTTTAAGTCCAAGTTCAAAGTGCCAGGCTCTAGGGGCTGGGTGAAAGCCCCTCAACCTTGGGGTCCCGCTCCGCCTCCTGCTTCCGGCCCACTGGAACTAGAGGTGTTTCTTCACTCAGACAGCTGCTGGCTGCTGAGGCTGAGAAGCCCCAAGGTTGATAAGTAAAAAGGCACAGTCCCAGTGTTACCAAACCACACGGCAGGCCATTAATTCAAGTCCATTGTAAGTCCCAAGGTCAGCAGAAAATAGCTACATGCAGGGTCCAAGTGTGCCATAGGCTAGAGACCATTCCCAAGGCTTCTCTTTATGTATAGGAAGCAGACCACATCCCAAAGGCAGCTACTCGGCTGCTTGTGGTAGATGCCACCGTGGACTTGATTGCCAGTCTCATCATGGGGAGTAACTACCACCAGCTGCCCAGCCACTCAACCAGGTCCAGCCAAGATGACACACAAACATAACCACCACAGTGACCAAAGTAGGTGAGACAAAGTCTGACCATTCTCGCTTCCAAGGAGCATTCTGGCTGCACTTCCTCCAGGACAGATTTGTTAGTTCTTTTAGCAGTCCATGGGACTCCCAGCATTCTTCGCCAGCACCACAGCTCAAAAGCATCCACTCTTCCTTGGTCTTCCTTATTCATTGTCCAGCTCTCACATACATAAGAGGTGATTGAAAATATCATGGCTTGAGTTAGGTGCACCTTAGTCTTCAAGGAGACTTGTTTGCTCTTCAGCACTTGCAGGAGGTCCTTTGCAGCTGATTTGCCCAATGCAATAAGTCTTTTGATGTCTTGACTGCTGCTGCTATTGATGTTGAATATGGAACC
>NW_006922056.1:1689186-1690365 GCF_000298275.1 Orycteropus afer afer | reverse complement strand
TTCAGTCTTTCAGCTTGAGAAATGCCGAGCATGTGCTTCCCTTTTGGTTTTCTAACTCCAACTCTTGGCACATTTCATTATAATTGACTTTATCATCTCAAGCTGCTCTTTGAAATCTTCTGTCCAGCTCTTTTATCCTGTCAATTCTCCCATTTGCTTTAGCTACTCTCCACTCAAGGGCAAGTTTCAGAGTCTCCTCTGACATCCATTTTTTTTTTTTTTTCCTTTTTCGTCTTTTTAATGATCTCTTGCTTTCTTCATGGAAGATGTTCTTGATGCCATCCCACATATCTTCTGGTTTTCAGTCATTAGTGTTCAGTGCATCAAATCTATTCTTTAGAGTCTCTAAATTCAGGAGGAATATATTCAAGGTTGTATTTTGGTTCTCGTGGATATGTTTTAATTGTCTTCAGTTTCAACTTGAACTTGCACATGAGAAAGTTGATGGTCTGTTCCACAATCAGCTCCTAGCCTTGTTTTGGTTGAAGATATTGAACTTCTCCATTGCCTCTTGCCACAGATGTGGTCAATCTGATTCCTGTATACTCCATCTAGTGAAGTCCATGTGTATAGCTGCCATTTGTGTTGTTGATAAAAGGTACTTGCAACAAATAAGTCGTTGGTCTTGCAAAATGCAATCATGCGATCTCCAGTGTTATTTCTATCACCAAGACCAAATTTTCCAACAACTGGTGATTCTTCGTTTCCAATTTTTGCATTCCAGTCACCAGTGATAATCAACACATCTTGGTTGCATGTTCAGTTGATTTCAGACTGCAGAAGTTGGTAAACATCTTCAATTTCCCCATCTTTGGCTTTGGTGGTTGGTGCATAAAATTGAATAATAGTCGTATTAACTGGTCTTCCACTAGGCGTATGGATATTATCCTGGCACTGACAGCATTGTACTTCAGGATAGGTCTTGAAACATTCTTTGTGATGATGAATGCCACACCATTCCTCTTCAATTTGTCATTCCCGGCAAAGTAGATCACATGGTTGTCTGATTAAAACTGGCCCAAACAGGTCCATTTCAGCTCACTAATGCCTAGGATATCAATCTTTATGTGTTCCATTTCATTTTTGACAACTTCTAATTTTCCTAGATTCATACTTTGTACATTCCATGATCTGATTATTAATGGATGTTTTCAGCTGTTTCTTCTTATCTTGAGTTTT
>NW_006922056.1:1686047-1687886 GCF_000298275.1 Orycteropus afer afer | reverse complement strand
GCACTTGAAACACTGGTGGCACAGCCTCCAGCCTCACAGCACACACAAGCCACCACAGGATGACAAACTGACAGATGAATTTGTCTCCCTTAGCTATTCCAAACTGCTCACTCCCGCCTTCCGGCTGTCCCTACCAGTTCTGGCCCTCCACAAGTGGTCTGCGGCCACCTCCCAGCCGTCCCTCTGTCATTGGTAGTGCAGACCAACAACCACTGGCAGGGGCCTCGAGCAGTGCCAACATGGGTCTCTCCGCACCAGGGCCTGGTGCATACAGATGGTACCTTCAGTGTCCACCCACAGTTGGGACTGCAGGGAGGGGCTGTGGGCGGCCTTGACCAGAGGGAGCCCTGCTTTTCAGGGACACATGCCCACTACCCCTCCCAGGGTCCTGACCTTGGTGTCACCTCACTCAGCAGGGTCCAGTGAGGATACAGGCACCAGAGGGGCCATCTATTCACCAGGTTGTTGTTGTTAACGTGTCATTGAGTCAGCTCTGACTCATAGCAACCCTCTCTTTGCACAACAGAACGAAACACTGCCCAGTCCCATGCCAGCCCCATGATCCTTGCTATACCTGAGCCCATCCTGGCAGCTACTGCAACGGGCTCAGGCATATTCCTGTTCACCAGGGGGAACCCCATAAAGTCAGGGTTCCTCCCACAGCCACACCGGCCATTTACTTCAAAGGTGTTCCACTGATGTTAAGGAGCTCTGGTGGCATGGTGCCTAAGGCACTTCCCTGCTAACCAGAAGGTTGGTGGTTTGAACCCACCAGGCGCGCCACTGAAGGAAGATGGGGTGATCTACTTCCATAAAGAATTACTGCCTCAGAAACCAAAAGGGGGTCACTATGAGTTGGAATCGACTCGAGGGCTGTGTGTTTGGTTTGTTTTTTCCCCTGATGTTGCCAGCAGGTGGCATAACATTTTGAGTGGGCGATAACTCAGCCTGAGATGTAATTGCACCCATAAATTGAGAGGTTCTTAGCCCCTGGGATTAGGAGAACATCTGAAGCCATTTATCTAGCTTCTGCACAGGGAAAAGCATTCCAAAGGAATCCACTGATCATCCCCAATTTGCCCTCCTGGGCGCCGGGTCCTTGTGCAGCTCATCTGTCCAGCATGGGCATGTCAGAGCACCAGCCCATGGGCCCAGTGAGAGCCATCTGGCTAGGCAGTGGTCAGTCATAGACACCAGCTGGAGTGAATTCTGTGCCCACAAGTCCCCTTCCACCATAGGCCATCTTATCCCCCATACCAATGTCCAGGCAGGTGGCCAGGCCATGGGGGCCTGTTAGCCATAGCGTCAGGCACTCCTGAGTCCCCACTGTGTGCCAGGCACTGGACCAGCTGCTGCAGATGCCAAGTCCCCAGAGGCTGGAGAGCCTGAATAAGGGAGCAGGCTGGTCTGAGGAGTTAGGGATCAGTGGGGTGCCTGGAGAACTGGGGAGCAGCTGCCCCATCAGGGACCATGGCCCCTTGGTTCCTGCACAGGGATGCCCAGTGGGGAGGCCAGACACAAGGCAGGTGCTGGCCAGAGTGGGGGTGTTTGTGAACGAGCTCAGCCAGAGCCCTTTGGGCTGGGAGCCTAACAGGCAGAAGCTGTATGAGGACAGAAACTTCAAAATATTTGCTGAGTGTCTGAATCCAAGATGCATTCAGAGGCCAGGCTGAATGAATGAATGGGTAATGAATGAAGGAATGGATGGATGAATGAATGGGTGAGGGAATGGATGGATGGATGAATGGATGGATGGATGGATGGATGGATGAGTGAATGTGTGAATGAATTAATCAATGGGTGACTGCATGAATGGGTGAGTGGATGGATGGATGGATG
>NW_006922056.1:1680438-1685352 GCF_000298275.1 Orycteropus afer afer | reverse complement strand
GAATGGGTGAGTGGATGGATGGATGGATGGATGGATGGATGGATGAGTGAATGTGTGACTGACTGAATGAATAAATGGGTGAAGGAAGGAGGAGAGGGAGCACAAAGCCGGGTCAGCATGACAACTGTGAAACTGCCTGTCTGGACTCTTCCCCACTCGGTGGCTGATGATACTCCAGGCCTGTTTTCTGATCTGACCCGGGGTTGATGGCCACTCGGCCCTGGGCTGGGCAGTGGCTCCACAGATGGTGGCTGAACCACGGGGCAGGGGTGAGGCAGGCAGGGGCGACTGTGTTGGGGGTGGTAAAGCAAGGAAGGATTGCAGTGGCTGGCCCTGTCCTTGGAGCTCATTCTCTGCCTTCACAGGGGCCAGGTAGTCATTGGCCAAGTCCATGCCTGTGGGATTAGAGGTCTTGGCCCCCGAGGTGACCTCAGCCCTGATCCTGTGATCACCGGGGTCACATGGCTCGACTCGCAGAAGTGATCCGCTCTGCGGCCAAGACTGCTGCCTTTGCCCCTTAACTGGCTGCCCTGCTGGCTGCGCCTCCTGTTAGCTGCCTCACCCAGAGCCAAAGTGTCCAGAGTCCCTGTGCTCAGGGTGAGGGCCACAGGCCTGGCACTCCACGCGCCCGTCTGCCCAGCCAACCCCACCCCTGCTCTCACTTTCCACTCTCCTCCCCCTCCACTCCCATTGTCCTCATTCAGACTCCAGCACTGATGTTCACACCTGCCTGGGGGTGAGAGTTCAGGTCCCCTCAGTTTCCCACAAAGGCAGTGCCGTGACTGGTTCATGCTGCCCTGGGTGTCCCGGCCAGAGGGATGCTGTGACGTCTGCCAAGGAAAGGGCTCTCCAGGGGGAGGGACAGGCCCCCCACAGCTGCTACTGCCTGGACTTGGGCCGGGAAATCTCAGGACGCAGGATGTGGGGTCCTCCACCCAGCATTAAGGGCAGCGACAGCTGTAGGCCCAGCTGCCCGGTGAATCAGATGGGTGGGGAGAACATCTGCCAGCAGAGGGCCCCTGCCCACGAGGTGCCCAGCAAGCACCTCCTGCTGCCTGAGTCACTAGAGGCCACGTCCCCTGAGTGCATGGTGGGGGACAGCATGCCCTCTGACCTGCCCGGACTGAGATTGAGCTCCCTGGAATATTTGTGCAATGAGTGAAAGTCCATGGTTCCGTCAGCCAGGTCCTGAGGGTCGGAGGGCCCAGCGGAGGAGGGCTGGGCAGGGGTCTGGGGTCTCCCAGGGAACCTGTGCTCTGGAAGAAGCCAGTTATCCCTCTCTGGCTTCACAGATTGAAACTGGGGTTTCATTGCACAGGAACTCCCCGATTCTATCCCAGGGAGTTAGCTTCAGAGCCAGGGTGAGAGGCAAGCAGGAGGGGTCACTATGCCCCCAGGCCCCCCAGGCCTGGGTGTGCGCCCCTTGCTCAGGACACATGGCATAGGAGGCCTAGCTCAAGGGCCTCCCTGGCCAGCTCTGGGCGAACTAGAACGGGGACAGGATGGCAGGGAGGCTGGGTCCCATCACCTGTTGCCACAGCTCAGATGCTTTTGGGATCAAGGAGCTTGAGATGCTAAGTCAGCCTAGCTCGCAGGCTTGGCTGCTGAATCACCCAGCAGGAACGTGGCTGTGATACTCCCCATGCAGCCCCCAGTGCCTTTTAGGGCTGCTTGGCTCAGCGCACCCCATCTCAGGGGCTTCCTGAGTGACCAGCCCTGACTCCTCCTGTTTGCTCACTCGCTCACTTACTCATCCAGTCATCCAACAGGTGTTTAGTGAGCACCTGTTGAGTCCTGCCCTCCTCGGAGCTGGGAGACAGTGGTGAGAAACATCAGACCCTTCCTGCTCACACAGGACAGATGACCACATGGGTGAATGTGGCACGGTCAGACCCAGGAAGTTCTCCAAAGCAGGAGGGTGCTAACGCACCCAGCAGTGGGGAGGTGGCTGAGGGGAGGGGCTTCCTGGAGGAAGGGTCCTTGAATCTGGAGTGGTTGGCTAGACCCAGGGGACGTCTGGGGACATGCTTGCCCAAGCTCTTTCCCCAGACAACCTTTCAGGGCCCTGGGATCCCACCTCTGCTTCTGGGCTGCAGGTCATTTCCGGGAAGAGTGTGCTCCCAGGGCCCCTGGGGCCCCTCACCTTGCAGACACAATGCCCGGCCTCTCCTGGGCTGCACTCACTCAGGCCGCAGCCTGTCTGCAGGTTCACTGGAAAGGGTCACTGGAACAGCGGTGAGCCCTGTCTTCCTGCTGGGACCCCTGATTTCCTCATGTCTTCCTGACCTCCACATAGTATTGGGCAGGTGCTGTCATTGGACATCACGGCCAGGCAGGAGGCCCTGCCTTAGCAGGGGATGAGAATACCTGCATTCCGGACCGTCACTGACATTGGGGTCAGAGTTTTGACTTCATTGGTGAAGTGTCTGTTCAGGTCTTTAGCCCATTTTGTAATTGGGTTGTTTGTTTTCTCACTGGTCAGTTTTAAGGGCTCCTTGTGGATCTTGCATACAAGTCCTTTGTAGATGTGGGTTTTGCAAACATGTTTGCAGCCTCTGGCTTGTCTCTTCATTCCGTGAACAGTCCAGCACATTTCCCCCTCGTAGGGACGAGCGGGAAGCACTGCCCAGCACCTTGCTTTTCACTGATATTTCATGTCAGCATCCAGATTATTTGGAAGGAAATGTTCTGTCCTTGTCTGTTGGAGGAGGGAGGTGTCCAGAGCTGGTGTGAAGCCCCTTTCCACCCCCAGCCTGGCTCTGGGCCACAGACTCTCTCCTTGGGAGGGGTGGTGCCTGGAGAGCCAGGGCTCCACGGGTTCTCTCACAAAGGGGAAGACTTTTTCTTGGATGAGCAGAGAGGCAAAGTGGTTTGGAATGTCTTTGCTCCCTGGGTTTTATTTAGGTTTATTTTTTATAAGGGGCAGTGCTCCCTGCCAAATCGCCAAGGGGAAGCAGGAGCCAATTACACAGTGACCTGCACAGGAAATGTTGGGTAGAGATGAAGTTTCCACCTGGCACCTTGCACCCAGGATCGCGCTGGGACATGTGAGGGAGCTCTGCCAGCTGTGGCACACATTTCTGAATGTCCTCGTGGTTTCTCCCACCGTCACTGCACTGCGGACAGATGTGTCTGCTGACGGCCGCCTCCACCAGCGTGGGGTGGGCCTCTCACGGATCTGGTGTTCTGGAGAGAAGGGACCTCGGAAAACCCAACCATGTGAACCGGAGAGGGTGTGCAGCCCAGGGGCCTCAGATAAGGGCCAGGGTGGCATCCTTTATCCAGAATAAAAACCTGGCAGAGTTCTCAGGGAGACCCGTCAGCCCCCCATGCCCTCCCTCCATGCCCCTAGGCCCAGAGCAGGGCCTAGCAGCAGAGCAGAGAGTGGGCACACCTGGAGTTAGAGGTCAGTCACCTGGAGACAGAGGCTGGGGCTCACCTGGAGACAGAGGTCAGTCTCACCTGGAGGCAGAAAGTCTCACTTGGAGGCAGAAGTCACAGAGACTGGCTCACCTGGAAAGAGAGGTCAGCTCACTTGGAGAAAGAGGTCAGGGCTCACCTGGAGATAGAGGTCAGCCTCACCTGGAGGCAGAAGTTGGGGCTCACCTGAAGAGAGAGGTCAGTCTCACCCGGAGGCAGAAAATCTCACTTAGAGGTGGAAGTTACAGAGGACTGGCTCACCTGGAGAGAGAAGTCAGCTCACCTGGAGACAGGTCGGGCTCACCTGGAGTGGCCTCAGAGCCTGTCTGCAGCAGACATTCCCTGGCTGTTGAGTGAGTCAGTTCCACTCAGCTGGAGGGGCCTCTGAGAGAGTCCGTGAGGGCCCAGCCCAGACCCAGCTCAGGTGAGAGGACGGTGAAGGTGAGGGGAAGAGGAAGTGACAGAGAGGAGGAGGAGGAGGCCCCTGTTGGTTGGGCACCCCCAGTGCTGCCAGGGCCCTGTCCCTGCTCCCTGCAGCCTCTGACCCCAGGGCAAGGGGGGCATGGATGCCCCCAGCCCTGTGAGGGCAGAAGGCATGGAAGCCAGGCATCATTCCAAGGGGACATCAGCCAGGCATGGTGAAGGTTGGGCGTTGCTCTCCTGTTTCGGGAGTGGAGGGTAGCACTTGACTGCTGTTCCTCATTGGTACCAAGCTCAGTGTGAATTTATGAGGATGTGAGTCCTCCATGGATGTTGGAACAAATGCCACAACATAGTCACTTCAGCCCACACACTTTGTCACCTTACGATCTGGAGGTCAGAGCTGCAATGGGTTTCACTGGCTGAGGCCAAGGTGTCCTGGCTCCAATGGAGGCTCCAGGGGACAGCCAGTCTTCTGGCCCTCTCCAGCCGCCAGAAGCTGCCCACCTTCTGGGCTCCTGGCCCCTCCTTCAGTGCCAGCTGCACGGTATTCTCAAAACTCTCCTGCCCGACTCTTCTGAGGACTCTCATGACTCTGTACATGGGACACATTGCCACTCGGACAACCCTCAGAGGAGCCCTCATGTCTCCATTTGCAGATGACGACCCCAAGGCCCAGGTGATGGCTCAGCCCATTGTGTCACGGCCAGCTACCACGGCTACACCCACCAAGGCTCCCCACGACTCAGAGCCAGCGATGTTCACCTTGTCGGGGCCAGAGGAGTTCGATCCTCAGAGGCCTGACGTCACACTGATGACACCCATCCCTGGTAAAGCCGGAGCTGTGACCCATCCCTGTTGCCTCCCCCTTTGTCTTCTCTGATCGGGGGTTGGGGCTTGGTTTAGGCACATCTTAGTCTTCAAAGTGACATCTTTTTTTAAAAAACACTTTAAAGAGCTCTCTTGCAGCAGATTTGCCAGTGCAATACATTTGATTTCTTAACTGTTACTTCCATTGCTGTTAATCATGGATTTAAGTGAAATGAAATCCTTGACAGCTTCAATCTTTTCTCC
>NW_006922056.1:1672158-1679953 GCF_000298275.1 Orycteropus afer afer | reverse complement strand
GTGCTTTCAGCCAAGATCCATCTGACATCAGCAATGATAGCCCTCGTTCCACGTCCTCCTCTGAATCCAGCTTGAATTGTTGGCAATTCTGGGTTGATGTATGGCTGCAACTGTTTTTGAATTAGCGGAGCATATTTTAACTGTAATATTAAGAGTGTTTGGCTGTGGCTTCCTGATAGAACAGATGTCCAACTTGAAGGGACTTCCAGGGGCTGATGCAATTGTCCAGAAACGCACAGACGAGGCCCAGGAGGGTCATGTCTTTCTTGTGACACTCTGGAGACATGTTCAGAGCAGGCTTGTGCTCTGACCTCCAGCCACCCGTCCTTGGACCAGCAGCTCACAGCCACCTCTGTCCTTGTTCCCAAACAGGCCTTACCCTGCCCATGGCCATCACTCCATTCCACAATCGAGGACATGGAGGCACAGAGTGAGATGGTGGCAGGGGTAGGATCAAACACAGGCCACCAGAACGCAGAGCCCCTGCCCCCAGGCCATCATCACCCTCAAGGGGCCTGGGCTCCTGAAGGGACCACCTTGGCACTTCCTGGGGCAGGCGGGCCAGTCCTCTGGGAAGGGATCTCCCTGTACCTGGCCTGTTGGCTGCAAGCCACCAGCCTCCAGGCTCTCAGCTTCCTGTGGGACCAAGTTTAGCTGCCCAAACACCTGGAAACCCCATTTCCCAGCTGCACGGCCTTCCAGGTTCCATCTCTCAGCCTGTCAATGCTTGGTCCACATGGCCAACATCAGGCCTTGGGGCCGCAGGGCAAGTGTCCGGCTAGACACCAGCATTTAGGTCTTGGGTGGGACACCACTCCCAGTGGAGGTGAGTTGACCTGTGGCCCTGGAGGGGTGAGCTGACATTACTGATGGCCCACATTCCTGCAGGGACTCTCAGGAGGCATCCCCTGGCCCTTTCACCAGTTGCCCTGGAATGGACTTCGGCTCACAGCCCCATGGGTGTCCCAGTGGGACGGTGCTTCACAGCCTTCGGCTCACGGCCCCGTGGGTGTCCCAGTGGGATGGTGCTCTACGGGGTTTTTTGCTGGCTGAGATTTTGGAAGTAGATAACCAGGTCTGTCTTCCAGGCTGCGTCTGGATAGACTCGAACCTCCAGCCTTCTGGTGGGTGGCCAAGTACACTCACCATTGGGATAATGCAGGGCCTGTCCCCATCAAGCCCTGCTCACAGCGCCCCGTCCGGCTGGTCTGTAGGAGGAGACGTGGACATTCTGATGCGTTTATTGGTGGGCTGTTTGCGATGCCCGACCTGACGCTGGTGGTGGCCTTGTGGTCGTTGGATTTAGCTGCCTGGAGCTGACTGTGGCTACACAGGGAGCCCGCTGGCAGTGACATCCCTCCAGGCCCTGCGTTGGTTGCAGGGCTCTGGGGTGTGGGGCAGCTGTCCTCTTTCTACAGGGCAGACACACCCCTCACCAGGCCCGCAGTGTTCTTGTGGCGCCGGGGGAGGGGCCGGGAGATCAGCCTGAGGGAGGGCTGGGAGCGCACCCCACCCACGCCCACCCCAGGCTGCGGGAAGAATGGGTGAGGACCCTCCTCTTTTCCAGGAGATGACTTCAGTCTGAGGGTGGGGCTGGCACAAACAGGAAGCCTTTGGCCCCGGCTAGGGTGCTGGCCTAAAGGGGGAAGTGACCATCCACCAGGGTCATGTACTGCCCTCCCCAGCCTTTTGGATCATCCGACAAGCCTGCCTCCTTGACAAGGTTATTCTTGGGCTGACAGGTGCCGGGCAGGAGTGTGTCCGGCTGATGTCAGCCTCCCAAAGTGCCCTGGGCATCAGCTGAGGCCACAGGGCGGGTAGCTGCCCCCTGTCCACTGAAGTCTGGGATTAGCCTGGCCTCCCTTGCTACCAAAGAGAAGGCTCGGGCACCCACCCCCCATCAGGCGCAGGAATGTCCTGGACTCTTGCCCCTCCAAGGGAAAGGACAGCCCTGACACAGGGATGTGGGTGCCACCTCCTCCAGGAAGCCTTCCCTGGGCCTCCTCTGTCTGCCCCCCACAGCACTCACTTGGTGCAATTGCTGGTTCTGAGCAGGCTTCCTGGAGGAGAGGTTATGTCAGAGCAGATCTGAGCTGGCCTGTGTGGCCCATCTGTGCCGGACCTTGCCTGAGCCCTCTCCCCAAGAGCCAGTAATCACCCTGTGGTTGGAGACGGTGAGCGGCTTGTTCCAGCTGCTCAGCCAGGGGCAGGCCCAGGTCTCTCCGGGCAGGTCCGGCTCTGGGCCCCGCCCCTGGCATTCTAGGTTCAGCTCAGCCAAGCAGCCGTCTCCAATGAATGACCTGAATGAATGAATGAATGCAATTCATACAAAGGGGGTACAGAGGACTCGTTTCAGGGGCTGGGTGCTGCTTCCAGGAGCCCCCGATTCCTGGGGAGGGGCCCAGGCTCTAACGAGGGCACACCATGCCAGGTCACAGGGCCCTCTCCTGGGCCTCCACTTCCAGCTCTGAGAGGCTGCAGCCAAAGGCAGGGCCTGCAGCGGCTTCCCCATCCTGGTGCTGTGCTCAGCCACTCCAGCCGCTGCCCCATCACCCAGCCTCCAATGAACGTCTCTGCCCACTGCCTCCTGAATCCCATCAGTAATGAAGCCTTGGGCCTGTGGGCAGCCCTGGCTCAGCCCCCTCCCTGTCCCGCTAATTAGTGAGCGCAGGAGTGACGGCGTGGGGCAGGAAGGGAGCTGGGGGATGGGAAGAGACACGAGGTTTTTGGGATGCAACTGCCAGCACATGACATAATCGGAGGTTTTTACTGACAGGGCAATAAAACCACTCAGATCAACGAGAGAAAGCACCAGCAAAGCTCTGGCTGAGCAGCCTGGCCGTGGGCGCCTGGGCCCAGTGCAGGCCGGGAAGGCTGAGTCCACCATGCAGGCCCAGGGGGCAGCTGCAGTGGGCACAGCCCTACGCAGAATTGCCACCAACCTGCTAAGAGCCTCCTGGCTCCTTGCCCACACTGCAGTCCACCTGGCAACAGCCAGCCACCTGGGCACCCCGCGGCCCCACAGAGGGCGAGTCCCACGGCAGCACGCCCAGGGACAGCCAGCGACCTGGGCACCCCGCGGCCCCACAGAGGGCGAGTCCCACGCAGCACGCCCAGGGACAGCCAGCGACCTGGCCACCCCGCGGCCCCACAGAGGGCGAGTCCCACGGCAGCACGCCCAGGGACAGCCAGCGACCTGGGCACCCCGCAGCCCCACAGAGGGCAAGCAGGCAGTTGCCAGTCAAACTTCCTCAACTCTGGGGGTTCATTGTGGGGAGGGGAGGCGGGGATAGCAGAGGAGAGGGAACCCGGGAACAAGGAACGGTGTGGAAGGCTCTGGGGTCAGCAGACATCATCTGGGCTTCAGGGAGGAGATGTCCTGATGCCTTTAGGGGTTGTAGCGGGGGAGGCTAGGCACCCCGTATGGCAGGGGTGTGTGTGGAGAGCTCCGGCAGAGGTGGGCACAGCCCGGGATGGACATCACACCTTCTTGGATCTGTGAGGCCTGGCCATGCCATCATCATGACCTGCCTCCCACCCAGAGGGCATCACACATATGAGCATGTTGTTGACATTCATAAATGTCACACATGGGAACCAAACCCGTCTGCCCCAGACTGAACCAAGCCTCGGAGCATGCCTGTTGGGGGCCCCTGGGAGCAAGCCATCGTGATGGCACTCTTCCTCATCGACAGGAGGGTCCAGTCGGGCAGTTCCCCATCTCGGCAGCCATTCAGCTCCTTCCTCCAAGTGAGTTTGGAATTTTTCACAAGAAGCACCTTTCTAACAATCCTAGAATGAATGTTTATAGGGCAAGGATGAAGGAGGCGGCTAATTGTGGCCGAGATGCTATTGGAACAGCCTCGTTGGGCTCCCCAGGGATGTACGGAGAGCATGCTGCCCCCTTGGTGGTAGGGCCAGGGCGGGAGGAGAGCCCTGAAGAGGAAGCCTCTGACAAGCAGACCACAACCTAATGCTGATGATCAAGGGGTCTTACAGGCTCTGGGACCTTCTTAGGAACAGAGTCAGTCCTTCAGGGACCAAGAGGCATGTCAGAGGCCAAGGCAAAGAGGTGAGAACTCGGGCACTATGAGAGTCTGTGCAGCCTTGACCAGTGGCTAAGCTGAGCCAAGAGCTCGCAGCAGGGCTGGTGACCAGAAGGCAGGGCCCTGCTGCGTGTCCAGCAAGGGCTGCTGAACTGGACAGCCCTAGGACCCCTGCAGCCTGTGCTGGACAGGACGGATGCTCTGAGCTGTCCCCCTTCCTCTTCTGGGTCTCGACTGAAGAGGGGCAGTAGACAGGTGCCTGTCCCCTCTGCCACCCACATCGGGACTTGCAGAAGGAGGGGCAGACCAGGGAAGGACAGATTCACCAGCATTAGCAACAGGGTGCTCATTCCCCCGTGCGCTTTTGGAATCCATGTGTGGGGTCAAGTGACTGTCCCTGAAGGATTCCACTTCTGGTCCAGCAAGTAAAGAGTTGGAAGTCATCCCCCTTGTCCTCACAGCAAGAAAAAATCTGAGAAACTGAAAACCAGTAGCTCTTTTGAGATGCATCAGAGAATTGAGGTTGCAAGGCAAGCCACTGCCTCCAATAGGAGATACAGGCAGATACAGAGAACTCCAGTAGAGACAACCCCAGACCTAGCATTGTGTGGGGACACTGCAGGACAGGTGGCCAGATGCTGCAGACTGAGCTGGCCCAGTTTGAGAGATAAAACTGGAGACCCAAGGGTCACTTCTTCAAGAAGACATAACAATACTGAACATATATGTGCCTAGAAACAGAGCATCACAATGCACAAGGCAAGAACTGCTCACTGGAATGGAAGTTCTGCCCCAGCCCCAATGTCGTTGCATAATCTTGTCAGACCTAATAGGTTTGAAGCTAAATGAGAGACAGGTCTGTGCCTCTATCAGTTCTCTGCACTTTGTACAGTCCAGCATCAGCCCCTGTACTTGCAGAGGATGGGAGGCTTGGTCCGGAATGAACAGAGTCTGACATCAGAGCAAGAAAGAGCAAGTGGGGCCTGAGGCTGGGCTTCCTTGTCAGACAGAAGAATGAGACTAAGGAGTTCCCTCCATCAGCTCTGCTGGGGCCCCCACCTCACAGAGCCCTTCCCTGAGCCTCCCCAGGTACCCACAAATGCTGAGGGGCAGGGCCTAGGAAGGGAAGCTCAGGGAGTCAAACTTGGGGCAGCCTTTCATAAGCATGGGTTTTTGGGAGAATCAGAAACATGAACCGGATTTTCTGGAACACACACCTCTTCCTAGGGCTCCAGCAGGGGCAGATTGATCTCCCACCCACCTTGGCAGGAGGTGCTGGAGCCCACTGGTGGGAGGCAGGAGAGAACCCAGCCTGTGCTGGAGCCTGAGTCATGCTGGGAGGTCTATAGACACCAGATGGGACAGGGGTGCACATCCTGCAACCCTCCACCCCAGCTCAGGCACACGTTTCAGCTTCTGTTACTCCAGGGTCTTCACCGCTTTGCATCCCCTTGGGGTCTTACCCCTAGAGTGGGCCAGGAAAGTGCCCATGGGCTCACAGCCACAGGGGCCACCATGAGTGTCTCACTCCTTGGGGAAAGGAGAGGCCCATGTGGGGAGAAAGGTGGAGGGCTTTGCTCTGGTCTTAGGTCTGTGGTCTTGACCTCTATCCCTCCTAAGAGAAGTCACTGTTGGGTCACCACAGTAGAGCTTGAGTGAGTGTGCATTGTCATGCATGACACTCCCTCTAGGGGGCTCCTTCAGCTGCCCGAGGTCTGTGTCAGCCCACCAGAGCCTCTGCCCTGCAGGCTCAGAAGGGCTCGAAGGTGCTGCAGTGCACAGATTAACCTAAAGGGCGCTTCCTGCAGGGACGACGGAAAGCAGGTGGTGAAGGGTGACTGGATAAGCTGAGTAATGGCCACCATAGGGCAGGAAGCCCACGGAGGCAGGGAGTTCACAGGGAGGGGGGCAGGGAGTCCATGGTGGAGGCAGGGAGCCCACGGGGGTGGGGGGCAAGTCTATGTGTGCCCGGCCTCCGCCAAGCCCTCTCCTGAGCCACCATGTGCCATGTGATGAGTGAGTAGAGGGGTGGTGGCTAGCTGAGGCTGCCAGCTCCACCCAGTAAGGCCCTGCTGGGGACTAGAAGGGCACATGCCACATTCAGGCTCTGAGAAGCCATGTGCTGGAAGTGCCCCTGTGCCTGCTGGGGACCATCAGTGTGGTGACTGGGCTGGGCTGAGCCCCTGACAACCATGAGGGGGTGCTGGCTCTGAGAGGCCCACCTACATAGGGCCATCCCAGGCCTGGACAGGGCAGAGGGCTGGCATGGGCATTTACTTGTTACCTCTGGCCCTTGAGAGCTGAGCTGAGCTGCTTGGGGCTTGGGGGATCTTGATGGGGTGACCATCCTGTGCCAGGCCAGAGGCTGGTAGACCACCAGCTGCTCCAGTGGCTGAGACCTTTCTATGGGTGCTGGTCCCTGGATCTGGGAGCTGCTGTGGCTGCCTGTGAGGTCTCTCCTGGGCCTTCACCCTGCCCTCCCTCGTGGCCCACCAGCCTCTCACTCAGGAGTCATCACTGCTCCTACAATGGCCCTACTCAGCTGGCCTGGAACACAGTGCGGGACTAGGGCTGCTCAGGGACCTGCTGGGCAAGACACTGCAAGGAGCAGGGCTGAGGAAGGGCCTCTCGCTGCCCCTGTCCCCCCATTCATGGGCCTGGGAGACCACCGGGGAGCAGGGGGCTTTTTCCTGTAGTAATGACAAAGAACCACAGATCCAAGGTGACACAGCTTGTCCATTGGCTCAGGGTTGTGCCCAAGCTTTTCCCGCTTCTGTTGGCCACCCATCACCTCAGCTCTGACATGGGCTTCTGTCATCACGTCTCCTTCCAGGACCCTGTGCAAGTGGGTGGGAGGTGCTGGTGCATCCATCACCACCCTAGTGGGTGGGAGCTCTAGTGGCATAGTGCCTAAGGCATATGACTGCTAACCAGAAAGCTGGTAGTTCAAACCCACCAGCCACTGCTCGGAAGGAAGACTGGGCAATCTACTTTCATAAAGATACCACCTCAGAAACCCAAGGGGGTGTCACTGTGAGTCAGAACTGATTTGACAGCAAAGAGGTTTTTTTTTTTTTGTTTTTGTTTTTGTTTTTAGTGGGTGTGAGGTGCTGTCTCATTGGGGTTAAGATTTGCATTCCCCTAATACGACTATTATTCAAATTTATGCACCAACCACCAAAGCCAAAGATGAATAAATAGAAGATTTTTACCAAAATCTGCAGTCTGAAATTGATCAAACATGCAATCAAGATGTATTCATTATCACTGGTGATTGGAATGCAAAAATTGGAAACAAAGAAGAATTATCAGTAGTTGGAAAATTTGGCCTTGGTGATAGAAACGATGCCAGAGTTCCCATGTTAGATTTTTGCAAGACCAATGGCTTAGTCATTGCAAATACCTTTTTTCAACAACATAAATGGTGGCTATACATATAGACCTCACTCGATGGAATATACAGAATCAGATCAACTACATCTGTAGAAAGAGGTGATGGAGAAGCTCAATATCTTCAGCCAGAAACGACCAGGACCTGACTATGGAACAGGCCATATGCAAATTCAAGTTGAAGCTGAAGAAAATTAAAACAAGTCTGTGAGAACCAGAATACCACCTTGATTATATCCCACTGAATTCAGAGACCATCTCAAGAATAGATTTGGTGCATTGAACACCAGTGACTGAAGAGCAGACGAGTTGTGGGATGACATCAAGAATATCATACAGAGGAGTTCCCGCAAGATGGC
>NW_006922056.1:1666630-1667448 GCF_000298275.1 Orycteropus afer afer | reverse complement strand
GGAGGGAACGCTGTTAGATAGATAGAGATAAATATTGATTTGGGTGAAGAGAAGGGCAATGTACCAAATGTGAGTGATCAATATGGCAGCATTGACGATGAGACAGACATAGAGAGGTACATGGGAGGTACAGACTGTTGGTCCCAGGTATAGAAGGGAGTGTCGGTGCGGAAAAGGTGCCACAGACTCGACAATGCAAAAGCAAAGGCAAAGTTTATTTCCAAGCTCAAGCTGGGGTCTCTGCCTGGACCGACGCAGCGGTATCGGCAAAACAACCCCAGGTTCCTTTTGTTTTACATATTTATAGGATTTTCAAGGGGCAGTTACACAAGGTGAAGCTGAACTGAGTTTTGAAATATTAGTTAATCAATGATTGGTGTAGGGGACAAGTTCTGCTATTTGGTGGTGACCGATAGGTGCAAGCTTGGGACTTTCCAGTCTCCTGATGAAGGGGCATTCTGACTGATATTTTGATTGGTTCAGGTTGGGAGTTTCGGCACTGATGATTTCCCGTAACTGAGTCTGTTACAATAAACCGAAACTTAGGTAATAAACTGAAAATTAAGAAATAGGTTTAGGCAACAAACTGAAACTTAGGCCTGCATGATCAAGACTACTGTGTTTATGGTCCTAGTATTCTACACAGACAACAAATATGAACCCTTTTGCATATACAGTACTGATTTCTCAGTGAAGGCAAACATGGGTATATGGATGGATAGATAGGTGGACAGTCTAAACGATTAGGTATGTCTATAAAATGGGGAGTGTATCCAAGATCATATATAGGGTTTGCAGACAATGGTCCTATAAGTTTA
>NW_006922056.1:1663282-1665345 GCF_000298275.1 Orycteropus afer afer | reverse complement strand
TTACTCATTTGATGAGATTGGTGAAACCTCCAATACTATGGCCTCTAGTGACCCTTTGGGCCTGGAATTGAACTCACTCCTGTGGCTTCCAGCCAAACAACAGACAGGCCTATAGGTGAACATTTACACCGGGAGGTGCACTCCTTAGAACAGTCAACCGTGGGAGATCAGAAGGGCAGCATGTGCGCAGGGAGACAGCTCAGAGGGCAGGAATGCGTAGGACAGAAGGACACAGGCAAAGGGGAACCAGAGGAAGTAGGAAGAGAGCTGTTCCACTGTGGGGACTGTAGTCAATGTCCTGGAACAAAATGTGTACAAACTGCTCTATAGAAAATGAATTTGCTCTGTAAACTTTCACTGAAATCACAATGTAAAACACTGTCTTTGCAAATTATTGATTATAATGAGGAAAATCACCTAGAAATATTGAATTAAAAGGACAAATTTACAAAAAAAAAAAGCCGAACAGAAGATTTCAAAGGGCAGCTCAAGAAGAAAAAGTAAAGTATTATAATGAAATGTGCAAAGACCTTGAGTTAGAAAACCAAAAGGAAGGAACGTGCTCAACATTTCTCAAGCTGAAATAACTGAAGACAACATTCAAGACTTGAGTTGCAATATTGAAAGATTGTATGGGCAAAATATTGAATGACACAGGAAATAGCAAAAGAAAATGGAGGGAATACACAGAGTTACTGTAGCAAAAAGAACTAGCTGACATGGTTGCAGGGGACATCAGGCTCAACTGGCATAACATACTACACAAAAACATTGTTCCACACCCTAGTTTGGTAGTAGCGACTGGGATCTTAAAAGCTGGCAAACACCCATTTACATGCAACAATGGATCTCTCTTTGTCCAGAGCAAAGAAGAACGAAGAAAACCAAAGACACATGGAAACAATCAGTCCACGCGACTGGTACACCATGTGCTCCTCAGCCTATACGACTATGACACCAGAAGAACTAGATGGTGCCTGACTACCACTGTTAACCACTTGGAGGGGGATCTATGTAGGAGATCCTGGATAGAGAGAGAGGAGAATGTGGAACAAAACTCAAAATCATTAAAAAAAAAAGAGAGAGAGAGACCAGGTTTGCTGGTCTGATAGAGCCTGGTAGAACCCAAGACTATGGCCCCTAGCTGTCCTTCAGGTCTGGAATTCAACCTACTCCTGTGGCTTCCAGCCAAACAAAAGACAGGCATATGAGCTGAACATTTACATTAGATAGAGATCAATCATGGGAGAACAGAAGGGCTGTGTATGCACAGGGAGACAGCTCAGGGGCGGGAGTGCATGGGAGGGGAGGTCACAGGGACGAGGTAACTATCAGGAGGAAGTGGAAGGGGACCTGTTGCATTGTGGGAGATTGCAGTCAATACCATGAGACAAAGTGTATGTGAACTGCTGGATGGAAGATGAATTTGTTCTGTAAACTTTCACCCAAATCACAATAAAATAATAATAAAAAATTGGCTGATTTTCAGCTATTTCAGGAGGGAGCATATGGTCAGGAAACAATGGTACCGAAGGGAGAAATCTAATCTGCACTGAAGGAATTGGGGGAAAATGGCTCCAGGAACTGACAGAATACCCACTGAGATGTTTCAACAAAGGTGGGTAGCACTAGAGGTGCTTACTTGTTTATGCCGAGAAATCTGGACGACTTGACCAACTGACTGGAAGAGATTGCCATTTGTGCCCATTCCAAAGAAAGAATATGGACATTATCGAACGATATCATTAATATCACACACAAGTAAAATTTTGCTGAAGATAATTCAAAAACGGTTGCAGTCATACATCAACCCAGAATTGCCAGCAATTCAAACTGGATTCAGAGGAGGATGTGGAACAAGGGATATCCTTGCTGATGTCAGATGCATCTTGGCTGAAAGCATCGAATACCAGAGAGATGTTTACCTGTGTGTTATTGACTATGCAAAGACATTCGACTGTGTGGGTCACAACAAATGATGAATGACATTGGGAAGAATGGAATCCCAGGATGCTTAATTGTGCTCATGAGGAATCTGTACACAGACCAAGAGGCTGTTGTTC
>NW_006922056.1:1634187-1654722 GCF_000298275.1 Orycteropus afer afer | reverse complement strand
CAACAGCAGGGTTGTGGAGTCATCAAAGGATGCAGACCTAGGTCAGCCTGCTGCTGACAGCCCTGGTGGCAGCTCCCCTCCCTGGGTGGGGTGGGGTTCAAGGGCAGAGGCTCCACAGGGGAAACCCCAGTTCCAGGCTGCCCTGTTTGCAGGAGGGCTGCCCAGGTCAATGGTGGGCTTGGGTATGGCTCCCAAAGGCTCCTGGCTGAGTCCTGACTGTCCCTGAGGGCCCAGAGGGCCAGCTCAGTAGGTTGAGAAGCTGGGAGGGCTTCCTGTAGGGGGAGGAAGTTGTGCCCAGTCTGAAGGATGGGAAGTTAGATTCTGGACAGCACAGGAGCCTAGAGCCAGCCCCTCCTGCAGGATGAACACTGGGGGAGGTGTTGTCCTGGAGACCAGTGGACCCCAGAGGGCAGGTGCAGGCCCTACTGCCCTGTTGCACCCCAGGGACTGGGGGCATCCACCTGCGGGGCTAGGAGGAAGGCAGGGGTAGCAGGGCTGTGTGTGTGGGGCCAAGGGGCAGGTGGGGGTGGGGCCATGCTTGTGTGGGAGCAAATCCTGCTGCCCTGTGGGAGGAGGCACGGGATGTCCTCGTCCATTTGGGAGCCCCAGGCCCTGCACAGTCATTTCAGGAAACCAACTGCTTGGCCATCATGCCTGTCTGGAAACGACAGGTCAGTGGGTGTCCCGGGAGGGAAATGGCCATGCCAGTTTGGGGCCCACACCGCCTGCTCCAGAGCAGGACAAGGGCCCACCTGTGCCTGGTCAACAGTGGCCCTTCCAGGTGCGTGATGACTCAAGAAACACTGGGCTGAGGTGTCCTGAGAATGCACTGATGAGCCTGGAGCTTGTCACAGTGACCACGTGTCCTGGGTGCCATGACTCGGGCTCCCCTAGAGCAAAGCCTGGTTGAATGGGCAGCTCAGGCGTCTACATCAAGGTACTGCTGACTGGGGGGACCCTCACTCACCCCACTGGTGCTGTGGCAGGGGCACCCCACCCTCTGTCCATGTCCAAACTGTCCCAGGGCATCTCACCATCTCAGAATAATGCTCCAAACTCACCCTGCCCCTACCCCTCCCCATACATGAGCCTGGTGCTGGTCATCCTGCCCACTGTCTAGGGATGGACAGACTGACTGACTGATGGACAGACAGATGGACTGACTGACTGATGGACAGACTGATTGGCGGATGGATGGACAGACTAACTGACTGACTGACAGACCAAGTGACTGGCTGACAGATGGACAGACTAACAGGCTGACTGATGGATGGACGGACTAACTGATTGACCAATGGACCAAATGACTGACTGACTAACTGATGGAGTAGTAGACAGACTGATGGACAGACAGTGGACTGGCTGACAGATGGACTGGCTGACAGATGGACTGACTGACTGATGAACTGACTGACAGGCTGGCTGACTGACAGATGGACAAACAGACTGGCTGATGAATGGATGGACTGATGGAGACAGATGGACTGACTGACTGATCAGCTAGTTGATTGATTCAATGCTCTACGTATCAAAGGTAAGTGGGAAGAGACCAATGGTGAGAAACAGATTTCGCGGGGCCTCCCCCAGCCACAATGCCACACTTACTTTTGGGGAGCACATGGCAACGTTCGACCCCGCCTGGCTGAGGCCTAGGCAGGGGCCTCCCCGGCCTCTGTTCCCACGGCTGCCCAGGGGGCTCATGGCCTGCCACTGGCCGAGTGGTGGGAGTGGGATTCGAACCCAGGCCCAGGCTCCTGGGCATCACCTTCCTCCGCCAGCAGCAGCGGTGCTGGGTGCAGGAGCTGGTGTGGGGCACAAGGCAGGTGGGCCCTCTGTCAGCCCCACTCCCCTGCTGCTTTGGTCCAGGAGAGTTGGCAGGTGCTGGGTGGCCAAGCCCCCTCCCCTAGTACGGGGTGGTGTCATGAGCGCCTGAACCCCACAGGGCTGAGCTGAAGCACCTCCAGGCCCCTGAGTCAGACCCCTTGCGCTGACGCCTCACCCGGGGGACCTGGAAGTGCCTGGGGTGGGAGACTGTTCCCACAGCAAGTGGCGGAAGACAAGGGCAAGCCCCACAGGGACTGGCAAGTGGGTGGACCTGTAGCCCCTTCCCTGTCTGAGAGGTCATGGACACACTAAGGGGGACCCTGAGCCCAGCGTTATGGTGGGGGCTCCCACAGCACCCTCTGCTCCCAGACCCGATGAAGGGTGCAGAAGAGCCCCTCCACTCTTTGTGTCTTCAGGAAACTCAGTGAGAAGTCACTGCTCTCAGGGGTCTAGTTTCTGCTACTTCACATGACCTCGGCACTTCTAGGAGATGGCCCCTGTGAGTGCAGCCTGGCTGGCACCGCCTCTGGTCAGCTTGGCTTCGAAGTCCCCACACAGGAGCCAGGTGCCCGGGACAGAAATCGCAGTGCCTCCACTTACCCAGACTCTGGCTGCCGCTGACTGGGAGCCGCCTGGCTCCCCTTCCAGAAAGCCTGTCCTTCCAGGCCAGCGCTGAGGACCCTCAGGGCTCTGCAGTAGCCCCTGGGCTGGGAAGTCCTTCTTCACACCCTACCTACAGCTCCGGCTGGGCTGTTTGCCGCCCCAGCAGGGCAGAAGGGCCCCTCTCAGGATGAAGAACGGCTTCCACTTCCTTCTCCTGGGCCGCAGGGCCAGGCCCGGCCCTGCCAGTCACCTGGCTCGTCCTGGGCACGCTCTGGATCCGAGGCTGGAGGAGTGAGTTTGGGACCCCAGCTTGTGGCTCACCAGGTGCGTGCCAAGCAGGGGGCTTTGCCTTTCTGGGCCTGTTTCCCCACGTGTGAGAGGGGCTGAGGAAGCTCCTCTAAGCTCACTCCCTTCTCCATGGCGCCCCTTAACAGGCACAGGCACCCCACTTTCCTCCTTCGCTTGGAACCACGCCCCCCTGCCAGGGGACCCTGCTGGCAGTGGGAACCCAAGCGGCCCTCCCCACTGCACGCCATCTCCATCTGGGTTCAAGTCCCATCTGCCCTGCTGGCCCTCCTCTGGCCTGTGCCTCCTGCCAGTTCCCCCGGCTCCCTCAGCACCCCTGGAGCCCATTCTCTGCACAGTGGCTGTGGCCAGGACCCCTGCTCAGAGCTCTCCAGGACTGGCCCCTTAGCACACATCCACAGCTTTTTCCCTGGCCTCCACCATGCCTGGTGTGCCTGGCCCTTCTTGGCATCACCCAGGCACACCTCTCGGACTGGCCATTGCTGTGCACCCCCAAACACTGGCCACCTCACCCTCCACTTTCCCACGGGCCCACCGGCCATGCTGTGGCCTGTCCCCTCCTCACTGGCAGCTGCCTGGACCTTGTCGCTCTGCAACAGCGTTATAAATGCCTTTGGTTAATCGTACTCTTTCTCTCCTGACTGCCCACCCTGGTGGCCACCACATGTCAACTGTAATTAATGATGAAATGAACAAAAACTTGAGGCCCTCAGCCACACGAGCACCATCTCAAGAACTCAGTAGGCACATGCAGCAGCTATTGGACACTGAGGACACTTCTGGAAGGTTCCGTTGGGCAGGTGGGCAGATGATTCTGCTCACTGTTCCTGGCCAGTGCAGGTACACATCAGGCACACCCGAGATCTGTGTCAGGAACAATCAAAGAGGACAGTTCACGGGCTCTCCACTTCACCTTCTCCTGCACCAAGGAGTGAGCCTGATCACAGGGAACACGCCATCACAGAGCCCAAGGAGCGAGCCCAACCACAGAGGACTCCCCATCACTGACCCCGGGGAGCGAGCCTGACCACAGGGGACATGCCGTCATGGAGCCCGAGCAGCAAGCCCGACTACAGGGGATGTGCTCACGGAGCCCAGGCAGCGAGCCGCCCGTGGGGTTCTCAGGCATGGATTTTGGGAAGCAAGCCACCTGGCCTTTCTCCCCAGGTGCTGCTGGGTGGACCTGAACCCCCAGCCTCTCAGGGAGCGGTGAGTGTGCTGGTCGTTGGTGCCACCAGGGGCTCCTCCAGTCTGTGGTGTCACCAGAATGGGCCACCTCCCCCATGGACCTCCTCCTGGACCAGACCATACAGAATCCTTGGTAACGTTTATTATCAGTGTTAATCATAGAACAATATGTGATAAACAGGGTGGAAAATTGCTTCCATGCACTATTTCTTAGATTATTACATAAACGCTAACAACAAAATTACTTTGTAAAATCTTCTACCTTGAATCGCATCATTCTTAGTTACAACGTTATCAGGAACTGAGCGAAGTCTTTTTTTTTAATTTTTTCTCCTTCCTTCCCTTTATTACTGCTTCATCTCAACAAAGGTGTGGATAGGTTTACAGCCGCTGCTTACCACTAGACTGTAGCTAATACACGAGGAAATCTGACAAAATCAGAGACTAAAAACAGTGGTGGCAACTAAAACACTCTGTGCTGCAGCGCATGTGGACGAAACCGCGTGAATCCAGGAGTCGCGGTAATTGGGCGATAACCACAGCTCTGACCGGAGCAGACCAGAAGGTCTGAAGAGCTCAGGGTTTTAGCTGGACAGGTACATTCGCACACGGGCTCACGGAAAACACGTCTGTTGCTGTAACAACTCAGAAGGACCTTTTTATAGAAAATAATCCATTTCAGTGGAGACACTGCACAAAAGCTTCACAGACAGTCATCTTGGTGCTGCCCCCTGATGGTGCCACCCCTCTGACAGGGCCACCCAGTGTGGTATGTACCCCTCTCGATCCCTTGTGGTCAAAGCGCAGGTCCCTCGCCTTGGCCGAGCGGCCCCGAGCAGGCCTGAGCACCCAGCCCGTGGAGGCCCACCCACCACCCTCCGGGTCCTGGCATCTGCCCCCGCCCCTCCCCCAGCCGGCTAATGGTTGCTCTTGCTCCAGGACCGATGATCTGAGGCCTTCTCCTGGAAGCAAAGGGCCCCCACTCACCTCGTGGCCCTGGCTCACCCCTGCCCCATGTCCTTCGTTTGCCTGTCACCCCCACTTGACCCCCACATTCCCTGCTCGCCCTCCACACACCCAGCCTGCCTCTCGAGCCCCCCTGCTCACCTTGGCTACAATACCAAGCAATCATCAGGCTGCCTCCAAGCTGTGTCCCCGCCACCATGTCTCTGAAAAGCTTTCCAGCTTTGTCCACATGGGGTGGGGCCTGGAGCCCTGGAAGTAAGTGGTCAGGGTCCCACCCCAACTAGAGCCCAAAGGCCAGGACCCTCCCTCCCAGAACAAGGCCTCCCAGAAGGGCCTGACCTGGAGGGCTCACAGGTTCTTGGCAGGATGTCACCTCAGGGTTAGACCCAGCTGACACAAAGACCCCCTCCTTATCCCTGGTCCCTTCCGGTTGGGGCTAGGACTGCGAGGTGAAGCCTTTCCAAGCACAGAGGGGTGGCACAAGGGTGGGAAGTGGCCCCCACTCCGTTCTACCCTAGAGCTGACAGATGTGAGGGACCCCAGCCCAGTCCCACATGGGCCCTGCTGCTTCTCAATGCAGTGGGACCACCTATTATTCCAGTTCCTGCCCCGGTCTTTCGTGCGAGGTCCCCTGGGGACCATGGGAGGGAATGTCACCTGCACAACAGCACACGGCTCCCAGGGACAGTTATCCCAGGCCTCAGGAGAGACACCGGCCAAGCTGGGTTTGGACACTTGCCCATTACGTAATTCAGCTGTGAAGCCTGGGGGGTGCTCACGCATGTTACCGGGACAGGATTGGGGTTTTTGACTCTGGCATGCTCCTGGTCACCAGGGAACAGACGGGGGTCTCTGTGTCCAGCAGGCCCCTGGTTGCAGGGCCCAGGGTACCAGTGGCTGGACTCACAGGCCTTGTTTGTGCTCCAAGGTGACCTGCAGTTGTCATTACTGGGCTGGCTCGAGAGCCTCCAGAACCCAGGCAGCTCTGTTGCCATCTGAACGGTGCCCAACTCTGGGCAGACGGGTGAAAGTGAGGGGGCTGTGTGGGGCCACGGGCCCTGGTGGCTTGCACTGGGCCCAGCCTGCTCAGGACGTCCAGGGCACGGAAGGAGGCAACCAGCGTCCCTGCCCCGCCCCCGAAGCTGCTGGGGTCTCCCCAGGGCACCCATACCCAAAGGGCCGCAAGGCCACTGCTGGCTGCCCAGGAGGCGCCGCTGCCGCACTTGGCTGGGCTAAAAATAGCGGGGGAACCGCAGGGCAGGGACAGCCGGTGGGAGGCCTGGTGGGGAGGGGGCAGCCGGCCGGCCAGCAGCCCGGCCGTCAATGGCCCTGACACTCCCTCCCCGGGTTCCCGGTGGCCCCGCCAGCCGCAGCCCAGCTGACGGGCTATTTTTTCCCCTGCTTGACTAAATATGGTCAGGGAGCACAGCCCGAGGGGGCCACTTGGCCGCGGCCGCGTGTTTGGGATGCTTGGCGGGGTATATAAGGCCCGCAAAGGTGAGGCCGGCTCCTGATCCGAGGGGGGCCCCCACGCGCTCCGGCCGGCCGGGCCCTCCCCTCCGTCCCCTCCCCCTGCCTGCGTTCTCCGCGCCCGGCTGCGTGCAAGTGCGAGCGAGCGCCCGGCCCGGCCCCTTTGTTCCCCTGACCTCCACCTCGCGCTGACCCCGGCCGGGCGACGCAGGGGCCTCCTGCGGACTCAGCGCGCGCGGGGAGGGCCCAAGGTGCGCGCCGCGTGCGGTGAGGCCGCTTCTCAACTCCGGTCTCCGCCTCCGGCACCTCCTCCGACTCGCCTCTCTCCCTCCCGCAACTCTGCGCTGCAGCAGGAGCGCGGGGGAAGGGCAGGGCGCGGGGCTGCCTGGCGTCTCCGGTCTCCCCGCCCCCCAAGTGCGGACGGATCCGGAGCTGGCCGGCCCCCAGTCTGCATTCGCGCTCGGCTCGGGGAGGAGGTGGATGGCGGCGTGTCCGCCGCTGCGGCATCTCCGGCCGCGACCCTGCGCCCGCCGCCGCCGAGGGGCAGCCGCGGTGAGTCGCCGCCCGCACCCGGGACGCCAGCAAACTTGCGGCCGCCGTGCCGCGGGGTGCGCCCGCCGGCCGGGTGCCGTAGGCGCCGCGTGGCTCCGCGGTGCTCGGAGTTTCCTCCAGGCTCGCGATCGTCCGCATTTGGAGAACTGCAGAGCCAGCAGCTGGCGGTGCGGGGGGCGCGCCGCCCAGCGCACGAACTTTGGCACGCGGGCATCCGGCGGGGGAGCGCAGCCGCGCGCGCTCGGGGTCGCTGCCCGGGGTGGGGGGCACGGCTGGCCTGCCGGCGCGTCCGCAAAGCCCGGGCGGACGGGAATGTGCGAAACTTACCGCGGGAGTCGGAGCGCTCGCCTCGGAGATGCTGGGCGCGGGCGGGCGTGACCCAGCCCAGGGCTGGGGGCGAATGCAGTCGGATGGCAGGGGCCTGGGGGTACGCTGCTTGGGACTTGAAAGTTTTGCGGCTCTCCTGGTCCCCATCAGGGGGAGGTCTCACGAGCTGGCGCAAGTTCAAGAGGTGGAGAATGGGCGGAGGGGGTCTTGGGGTGAGAGCCACCTGCGGTGGTCTGCCCTTGTGGGGGGCCTTTGCCCGGAAGCACGCTGCCACGTGGCCTCCCTGTGCTGTGTGGGAGTGGGAGGCCTCGCCACTGAAGCGCCCAGGACAGGGCCTGCAGGGCTCTGCTCACAGCAGGGCCACTTGCGGGTGGCCGGATGTGCCTTTTTGCCAAGATGGGAAACTTTGCCAAGTGACCACAGAGGTGAACTTGTCAGTGGCGGTCCGGGGGCCTCTTCTGCCCTCCTGGCCCCCCTTTGACCTCTAGATGCTCATATCCGTGCCTGCATGTGCAGTGGGAGCCGGGTGGCATTGAGGCCGGGCAGTGGTGGCCTGCGTGTGCAGTCTGAGGTCCTCGCCTGTCAGAGGGTCAGGTGCTTAGACTTGGGGTTTTGCTCTTGTGCCTGCTTGTCTGAGGTGGGGTTGGACGCACTGGTTGGGGCCGCCCAGAGCAGGAGAGATGCTGGCATCGGGCTGAGTTGATGCCCCTTTTCCTCTTTGACTGTGAGAGAATGTAACTAACGGTCATTGTATTACCCACATAACCCCATGGGGGTGAGGCCGTGGTCTCTCTCTGAGGGGTGCCTCTTTCCTGTTCTAGAGGGGCTTGGGGTGTCTCCCTGAGCCCTAGTCACAACCACTCAAATTCCAGCCTACCCATGCCAGTACAGTGGCCACCACCCAGAGCCCAAGCAATGTGCTTAGCTGTCTGCATGCCACAAGCCCTGCCCGGTGACGGAACTGCCTGGACACCATCCCTGGGCTGTTCTGGAGCGAGGACAGGCTGGCTGCCTGGTGGGCGGGGCGGGCAGGTCACGCCGGACCTTGTCCTGCTGACGGAGAGATAACTGGACGTGCTCTCAGATCATGGACCAGCCTTGGTCCCCACACGGGGACCAGCTCCCCACCCCCTGGGGGCCAGGTCTGGCTGGACTGCTGGCTCTGTAGCCCCACCAGCTCCCACCCCCATGAGCTTCCCACTCTCTCCCTCTGCAGGCATCCTGGGAACAAGCCCTTCTTCACTGCCGCACCTGCTGGGCTGGGCTGGAGCCCTGTCCAGCCTGGAATGAGGGTGAGCGAGGGGGAGCTTGGAGTCTCTGGCACAGTGCAAGACCCCCTGGTTTTGTCCCTCCTCCTCCTCCTCTTGGCCCTGCTGGAGCCAGCTTCCCTTCGTGTTGGTGGTGGGGGCCTCACCTGGGGGTCTGACCACTCTCCTGGCTACTTCTCCAAATTCCTGAGTTGGTGGTTGGCCGTAGAAGTTGATGGGGAGGAAGGAACATGTCTCCCCGACTCACGGAGCAGTTTTGAAAACAGCAGTACGATTAAGTCTTCCAAAGTGCTTAGTCTGCCACTTGCTAAGTTTACTTAAACCCTCTTTAAAGGGTTCATTAGAAGCTGGTGAGCAACAGGGAAATTCATTAACAGGCGGCTGCCACCCTGCGTTTGCCTGTAAATTGGTATTGATCAGGCCTGGCGGGGGCTGGGCGGCTGTCTACAAAGGCAGGTGAGGGACGGTGGTGCAGGGGCCCGGCAGCGGCGCTGACCCCTGGTGTCCGGGTGCCTGGGTGGGCCACCTGCTCCCAGAGATCCCCTTTCGGTTGGGCCCCATGGTAAGGCCACAGCAGGATGGCTCAGAGCGGAGATGAAGAGAGGGGAAGACTGGAGGAGAGGGAGGGGGGATGCAGCGAGCTGGAGGAGGCGTCGGCACCAGCCAAGGAGCCAGGAGCCAGCGGCAGCCCGCGAGGCTCCCTCCTCGCTGGCGCCCACCCCATGGCCAGGCTAGGGCTCCATGGAGCCGGCCTCTGTGCGCAGCTGCCAAGAGGTCCCAGCTGGAGAAGCAAAGCACACGCTTCCTTTTGGAGAGGGAAGCGTGGGACCTGCCCTTGGACTCTCAGGCGTGGAGGTGACTTCACCAGGGACCGGCCTGGAATACCATCCAGCCCCCAGGTAAGTGCCATGGTCCAGTTCTCAGGTCTCCTGGCACTGCCTCTGCTTGGCCTTTTGTCTGTCCCCAGGAGCCAGGAGCGGTCAGGCTCTGGGGTGAGGGGCAGTCTGGCCCGGGTGTGGCTGCACCGCGTCCCTGCTGGCCTCGGCCACACACTCTGACCACTCCTGAGGAAGCGTCCTACCCAGGCGGCTCTTCCTCTTACGGCCCAGCTGGAGAGAGCTGTGCTGGTTGAGGCCAGGTGCCCTCTCAGGAAGTTTCGGGGCGTGGGAGGCAGCAGCCTGGGTCTTTTCTCGATGTTTCCGTGCTGAGAGCTCAGTGCTGGAGTAGGCCGTCAAGGCTGTCTGTCCGTGACTCCGTGATCATGTGTATGGCAGAGAGGGGCCCCCAGCGAGGGCCCTCGGGGTGACCGGAGATGGGGCAGGTGGAGAAGAGCGAGGCCCACGTAGGGAGGGCTGGAGGGCATGCACCTCGAGGCACAAGCCCCAAGGCTCCCGCCGCCAGGCTGCCCCTGCCCCACGCGTGCTGGACCTGCCTGCCTGGGAGACATACTTCTTTACGTGCCCATATGGACCTGCTAAGCTATGGAATGTGAAGAAGTATGTGGTTCAGGCCGGGCCCACTCTCCGCACGCAGGGTGGCCACGCCGCAGGGCCGGGTGCACGGCCCACTCTCTGCGCGCAGGGCGGCCGCACCCCAGGGCCGAGTGCAGGGCAGACGGCCGGCAGCCTGCGGTCTGGGCGAGGCCTCTGTGGCGGGCAGCCTGGGAGCCGGCGCACGGCCGTGTCCCCGAGCCGGTATTGTTCAGTCACTTTGCCTGTGTCAGCAGGTGGAAGTGTTCGTCAGGCATTAACTATTCAGCGTGCTGACTGCGGCAGGGAGCAGCCTCCCTGGAGGCGCCAGGCCTGGCCGCGGGGGGCGTGTCAGGGGCGGGGCTTTGGCGTGGGAGCAGGGTCAGGGGGCTCCAGCCGCTTCACTCCCTGCCACCTTGGAGCCGCCAGGAGCCATCAGGCAGATGTGGTGGGAGTGGCCAGCGCTCTGCCCTGAGCACAAGGAAGCGGGAGTCCCCGAGAGGGTGGGGAGGGCCAGCCCAGGCCCACAAGAGACCATCTGCTGGAGGGAGACTGCAGGCACTCATCCCTGCTGTCAGGGATCCCTGCAAGGCTGAGGTGGGGACACTCCCTGAGGAGAGTACAGCAGAGCCAACCCCGGCCCGGCTGGCCCAGGCATCCATCCATCTTTTCTTGGAGATGCCTGGAGCCAAGGTCACGCTCTCTGACCCAGGGCACCTTCCGCTAGTTGACAGTTAAGGTGTAGAGAGACCAGTGGGCTGGGCCTGTCCCAGGAGCCATCTTGCTCACCGCCCCACCTCCTTGTCTCGGAAAGGCCCTGAGCGCTTCTCCCTCCACCAAGTTCGACCCGAGGCACCTTGCCTGGCCTCCCCGCAGAGTCGGTGCGGGACCCAGAACCCAAGATTCCTTCAGTGGGGCCGGTGACCTCCCCGCAGAGTTGGTGTGAGACCCAGAACCCAGGACTCTTTCTGTGGGGCTGGGGCGCTGCCCCCTTGTCCTCTGCATGCTTTGAGAGGCCCATTGGGGAAAGGGCCGTCATGGTGCCTTTGGGTCCCTCAGCAGAGCTGTGGCCACCGGGAGAGGAAGGAGCGTTCTGTGTCCATGCTGCTGGCCGCCGGTGAGATGGAGGGCACAGGCTGCCTGGGTGGACTCTGGGGCAGCTGGCAGGCGGGGCCCCTGGGTCTCGGGCTCTCGGAGTGGACGCTGTCTGCATCCTGGGGTGGCGCCAGGCCCCGCTGCCCAGGGCATGTCCTCCAGTGCCTGGGTTTATTTTCTGCTGAACGTGTCACCCCTGCTCCTTTGTGCTGGTATTCCCATTAGGGCCGAAGCAGGCGCCCAACCATCCCCCTGGCAGGAATGCAGCTCTCGGGTGGGTGGGGCAGGGAGGGGCGGCCGGCCACCGGCCCCTCCCCCAGCTGCTTGAGGCAATGGGTCCAGGGACGCTGTGTCCCTGGGCTGCTGTGGCTGTGTCCCAAAGAGCCCAGGGACAGAGCCGCTGGGCAGGGTGGTGCTTGCACATGAAGTCCCTTCTGGCTGTTATGGTGTAGTCTTGGGGTCTATATGCATGTCTTGGGTGGCTGTATTGGGAGCAAGGAGGACCTGACAGAGTCTAGGTCACCCCCAGGAGTCCATCTCCCTCTTGGGATCTTATGGCTCCCCCACCTCTGGCTCACAGACCCCACACCGTCCTACCTCTGGCCCATGGGTCCCACATCCCCTGGCTCTGGCTCACGGGCCCCATGCGCCCCCCCATCTCCCGCACTGGCCCACAGCCCCTACGGCTACCCCACGTCTCACCCATGGGCCCCCGCACACCCCTCCCCCACTGGCCATGGGCCCCAACACCCCTTTCCCACTGGCCTATGGCACCCATGGCCAGGTGGAGTAGGGAGGAAGGTGGCACTGCCCTTGGCGCCCGTGTCCGTCTGGCTGGCCAGTGGGCTTGGAGGGTCAGCATCCAGTGTCCCTGGCAAGGTCACCTGCATCCTGCCTGCTTCCAGCTCCCGGAAATAGCTGGGCATGGGGCCATGGCGGCCGCGAGCCCACCGCAGACACACTGTGCTGTTCCCTGCTGCGCTCAGGGCTCCCATCAACGCTTTATTGCAGGATGTGGGGTTTAAATAAAAGCATTAGAGTTTCAGAATCAGGTTTGACTGAGCCGTAAAACCAGAGTTTGCAGGGGGAGCGGGCTTCCCCCCAGTAAATCCTGCTGCTCCTCTGAGTTCAAACGAGAGCCGAGCCACGCTGCCGGGTGAGCACCTTACCTCGGGCTCCCTTCTGCTGCTCCCTGGGACATGGGACCCACCAGAACCCACGTGGACTGTTGACTGGGAGCCTGGGTACCAGGCTGCAGCACTTGGCTTTCCAGGGAGGGAGCCCCCCAGGCGTGGGACACAGGCTGCTGGGATCTCCCCCACCATGGCGTCTTTGGGCCTTTCCTTTGGAAGCAGGAGAGGCAGGCGGGGGGCGGGGCACAGTGCACCACCCCGCACACTGTCACAGGGGCTCAGGGGCTTCACTGTAGAGGGAAGGAGCCTGGGGTGCGGGTCAGGTACCACCTCCACCCTCTTGGAACTCACTTGTTGACTTGGGGACTCAGGTGGCATTTGTGTGGCTGTGGGGGTCCTAGTCAGTGTCTCCTCTCAGCCTTTGGAGCAGGGTGGTACCACCTGGTGGGTCCTTGGCTTGAGTGTTTCAGGAACACTCTGGAAACATCCACCCACAGCAGAGGGCCACCATGGCCCAAGGTTCCGTTGGCAGAAACAGTAGCTGTGGGGATTGTGGAGCTTGTAACTTGCACAGACCAGATGAGCTAAATGTTTCTGTTCCGTGGATCACAAAATGCAACCCTTCCCCGGAGGAAGTGTCCCCCCAGGAGTGAGACCATTCTGTGCTCAGGGCGGGCCCAGCTTGGGATCCTGGGTGTGCGTGGTAATGGCAGGGAAGCCCTTCGCTGTTGCAGCGCGGCAGCCAAGGAAAGGTGGGCAGCCTTCTGCAGGAGGGCCGCCTGTGGTCTTTGCTCAGTGGTGTGTTTATGAAGCGTTTTCTCGCACGCGTGTTGCACAGCAGTGCTGGCCCGGGGTGAGAGCACGCGTGAGGGGTGCGTCACCATCCCCCTAGAACTGTTGACCGGCCGTGACAAACTGAGCGCTGTTGGGCACGTCAGACTGACCTCCACGGCCTACAGTCAGTGGGAGCATTCTGCCCCCCGATGCCCTCAGCTGGGTCCCCCTTCGCGCCTGGCATGGCCAGGGAGGCTGGTGCTGGGGCCTGTGGGGCAGGAGGACAGTGCGGTTGCACGAGGCTGCCACGCTGCAGAAAGGGCACCCGTGTGCTCGCGCTCGTCCCAGCGGATTCGCGCTGACTCAGCTCTGCCTGCGCACGCCCGCCGGCAGAGGGTCTAGGCCTCGCTGTCTGTGCGCTGCCCCAGGGCTGCCGGCCTCGGGCTGGAGGCTGGGCGCCGGAGGCCCTCTGAGGGCCCTCGCCTCTCCCACCGCCTGGGAAGAGACGACGGGACTTTTGGGGAGGACAGGAGTGCATAGCACAGAGCCCCGGCTCCTGGAAGGTCATCCACCCGCCTCCCAGCTCCGAGCCCCTTGAGTCCTGCCACCTCCGCACTGGGCCTCGTCCCTTCTGGGAGGCCTGGCCGCCCTGAGCTGGGGGCTCAGAGGCCCGCCCCAGGGAGGCCTGATCATGGCTGGGGCTGGGCCCAGGCGGGGCTGCCTCTGGTTCTCGGGGCTCGGCCGCCGGGGGAGGGGCCGCCGCAGCGGGCTGCAGAGCCGTGCAGCTCAGACGCTGCAGTGCTGCTGGCCCGGGCTGCGCGTCCCCGGCAGGGACGGGAGGGCCCGCGGCGCGCGCCCGCACAGGCGCCAGCCAGCCCCGCGGCGCCCCGTGGGTCACCCCATGGGTCAGGAGCCCCTGGAGCCCCCACCTGCTCTGCCAGGGGAGTTGTCTCCTGCCTAGGGCTCTCCCGGTGAGCTCAGGTGTGCATGTGACAGCGAGTGACAGAGGTTCCAGACCCCCAGCTCCTCTCATCCCATGGTCACTGCTTTGCTGGCCATAGTGGAAACACCACTTTGCTTCTCCCTGTCTGGGTGGGGCATCACCCAAAGATGTTTGGGGACCCCCAGGGTGTCAGACCTTCACCTGGGGGCAGGAACCGTGACCCTTGGGCTGGGGCTGGAGGCAGGCATGTGTGCATGACCGGGTAAGAGGGTTGCAGGGGCGGGTGAGAGCGGGACCCTGGGTATTTTTAACAGTAGGGAGGGGAGAAGGCAGCTGTCCCTGGAACCCGCTGTAGGGGCGGGCCTTTGGGGAGTTGAAGGACACCAGGGACAGATGCACCCATGTGGGGCCCTGGTCATGCCCAGATATGGTGCACAGGGCTGTGTGAGCCTCCTGCCAGCCACCGGTGGGAATAGGCTCTGACCTCACCTGCCCTTCCTTTGGAGAGGACAGAGGCTGCACTCCCCGGACTCCAGGGCTGCGGAGCCCCTCACCCACCTACCACCCCGATTGGGAGCTCTGTTCCCTAGGAGCCCCCACCTGTCCCCATTCCTTACCTACAGGCTGGCAGGGGAGGTGGGCATCAGATCCAGGAGGGGCCTGGCCACCCCTGTTGTCCCTTCCTAAGGAGTGGTGTGCAGGAGGGCTGTGGGTGCGGGGTGAGGGCATGGGAGTCCAGCAGAGGGTCTTGTTGGGCCCTGCCCCGCTCCGGGTGCCTCCACCCGTCTCCAGTCCTTCCCTCCTGCTTGGCTGTGGCAGTGCCCCTGGGCCAGCAGTGAGTCTGCCCTTCCCAGGGGGACTTTCTTTCCTTCAGAGGAGAGGTCTCTAATGTGGACTTTTGCACACATATGCACGCATGCACGCACACGCGCGCACCCTGTGCACTGTGGGGCAGGTGCACGGAAGTAAGGAGGGGAAGGGACCTGCTGCCCTGAGTCCTGCAGGCAGGTAGCCGGCTCGCAGCTGTGTCTGTGAGCACGTGGGGGTCTGCGGAGCTGGGGTCAGAGGAGCCGGGGCGGGGCATGCACATGAACCGGTGCTAACTTTCTCATCCATCCCAGGCTGTGGGTCCTCTCACCCATGGATCGCCGACCCGGTGATGTGGCCGTCCCTGCGTGTAGCTCTGCTGGCTACCGTGGGCCCATTTCTAGGCTCTGTGGGGGCGGTGGGGTGGGGCACTCTGGGCTCCAGGACCAAGTGGCTTTTTCTCATCGGGGCCACCTTGGCCATCACTGTGCCCACCTCCAGGCTCTAAGATCCCAGCTCAGCCAGCCGTCTCCACCCGCTACCCCACCCGCTACCCCGTTTTCGCAAAGAGCAGCTCAGCTCTCCTGGCTCCTCCCGCCCGGCTCTGCCCCCACCCTGCCCCTCTCACCCTGCCCACATCCTGCCCCACCATCCTGCCTCCCTGGTCTGGTTGAGGCTGGATTTATCCCTGGACAGGCCCATCAATTTGCCTGGCTCTGTTGCTGACAAGTTTATTAAAAACCCGGGTAACTCTGTATTAAACTTTTATCAGTGTTGAGGAGTAATGCTTTTTTTTTTCTAAATAGAAAAGTTATGGATCTGGGCTGAGCAAGCTTGTTGGCATTTGGCTGAGTCAGCGTCGCCTGGAAGAAACAGTGCTGTTTGGGGGTGCCCTTTAATTGTGGGTCTCTCTGGAGACTTGCCAGTGCAAGTCCCAGCGGCCCCCAACGCAGCCCCAGGCTGCTCACGCTCACAGGGGCTCGCTGTAATTCTTTGCTATTTATTTTAATAATTAACCAAAATCTGGAATTAAAAATTCATTGAGTGGGGACTGTGAGGACTAATAGGATACCGCACACCGCACGGAGGAAGTCTGGGGTCCTGATGTGTGGATTTTAAGGGCTCCAAAGGAAAGATCAGAAAAACGTGCCCAAGTGCTAGCTGGTTCTGTGCTCCCAGGGGTGGGGCAGCGATGGAGAGATGTGGCCTTTGGAAGCTTCTGTTGGAAGCGAGGAGTTCCTGGTGGTGCCCATGGTGAGTGCTTGCTGCCAATCGAAAGGCTGGGGGTTCGAGTCCACCCGAGGTGCCTCAGAAGAAGGGCCTGGTGACCTGTTTTGGAAAAATCAGCCCCTGAACACCCCACGGGGCACAGTTGTCCAGAGTCACCCAAAGGCACCTGCTTTACTGGATGCAGGAATTGCCAGTGGGGGGCCAGCCTCGCCCAGGTTGGTGTGTGTATGGAGCTGAGACTCGAGGGGAGGGCCACCCAGCCCCCTCCCTGCCCCTGGCTTTGCCTCAGCCCCTCCTGAGTCCCGTGGCCACCTCGGCTGCGACAGGTGTGCTGCAGGGGTTGGTTGTCCTTGTCCTTGTTTGGTGCTACATCCTGGCTGAGGTTTTTAGCCCAGAACGCCCCACGGTATTAGGGTTCCGCGGTGCGGGGCACCTTCTCTGGGCAGACGTCAGTCCCTGAGGTCCTAGGCCAGGTGCTGTGGGTACGGGAAGGCGAGATGCCGCCCCTGTGTCTAATGGGCATGTGGTAGACGGAGTCCTGCTGGGCCCTGCTGGCTGTACTGGGGGAGTGCCTCTGGCTGACACGGGTGGGATGCTTAGAGCCGGGTTCTCATAAATCCCATGCACCCACTTCCCATGAGGGGAAACTCAGGCTCAGCGAGATCGAGCGACTGACGGAAGCTCCAGAGCCCAATGTCACCTTCTGCTGCACCACAATTAGACCGGGGGACAGTGGGGACTGCTCATAGTCTCTGCATCGTGGGGCAGGGGCCTATCAGATGGGGAGGGCTCAGCGTCCCAGATCCTCAGCATGGTCCTGTCTCGACCTCGGGGGTGAGGCCGGCCAGCCGGGCTCCTACAGGCAAGCGAGTCATAAAGAGACGTCCCGCTTGGACCGTGTGGCTGCCCCGCTTGCTGCAGCTGTGACTGGCTGGACACAGTGCATCATCATAGCGTCTGACTCTATCGATAGCTGGTGTCCGTTCCCACATCTCGTGTCAGTTGCGGCTTAAGATGCTGAGCGTTCGTCCCCAGGTGGGACACCGAGTCAGCAGATGTCTCAAAGCCTGGCTGATGGTTTGCCTCATGGAGGTTCGAGCCTCAGTGAACAAGAGCGCAGGGGCTGGCCGGTCCACAGTGGGCACCCAGCTCCTAGGCCCTGTTGACGGCATGGTGACCTCAGGCCTCCAGTCTGTGTAAGAGGAGCAGCAGGCAGCGGGCAGCCGGCCCTGAATGCCCTTGCTGTCAGGTGGCGGCCACCGTGCACAGTTAGACGCCGACTTCACTCAAAATCGCAAACCCCGGTGAGGGCCGGCCTCGGAGGCTGCAGTGGGAGGCCTCGGGGCTCCTGCAGGCTCCCCTGCCCAAGCCTTGTTCTCCCTTGGTCTGGGGTCACAGGCCACAGGGGCTCCTAGGTCCGTGGAGTGGGCAGGGGTGGCCGCCAGCCTGGTCCTGGAAGATAGGGGTACTTGCTGGGGTTGCGGGCCTGGAGGGTCCTGCAGGGCTGGACAGACAGGACGCGTGGGGCCACCTCGGAGGTTCAGGCGCTGCGCATAGTTCCCATCTTGGCCGCTGTCAGAGAGAAAAAACACTGGGGCAGAGTTGGCGGTCCTGGGGGCTCCCTGCTGAGGAAGGGGACTCCAGGCTGCAGGGGGAGGGCTGTCAGGTTGGAGTGGGCTGACCCCCGGCTGCCGGCCCAGAGACATGCGGGGAGTCGGCGGAGACGGGCACAGGGGCTGGTCGTCTCCAGGCCGAGCTGCGGACAGCTCCTGGCCTCCCGTCCCTGCTTCAGTCTGCAAACAAGTCTGGCCATCCGTCCGACAGAGTCACTGAGAACTTTCCAGACGAGGCCTCGTGGGGGTGGGGGCGAGGGGCTGGCAGCAGAGGTGGGGGAGCCCTGGCTGGTACCCAGGGCTGGGAACAGGGCCCTGAGCAGCGGTGTCCTTGTAACTGTGATGACAGGACCGCCTCCAGAGCCACTGGGGGTGAGTGGAAGTGCTTGGAATGGTCCTGGCCTGGAAGGCGCTCAGCGCTTGCTGTCGACAACCACAACGGCAGTAACAGTAACCACAGGCCTGCCATGGCAGGGTAGGAGCGTGTGGGCGCTCGCAGTGGGCTTTGTGGCCGGCCCGGTGGCTGTGGTGTGTGCGGGTGAAGAGGCCTGGGTCCCTGTGCCGTGCTTCTTTGTGACTGGGTCAGTGGCCCTGGGATGGACGGTGTGGTGGCAGCCTTGGCTTTGGTTTCTGAGTGGTTTGGCCTTGAGCAGGGATGTGGTCAGGCAGGAGGTGGCCCTGGTGCCCTCACAGCCACCAGGCCCACCCGAGGGGCGTGCTGGGCCAGCCCAGGCCAGAGGGTGGAGGCCTTGATGGGGAAGCCCAGATCTGTTTATTTTGGGAAAATTCCTTCAGATGTAGAGGCGTTTGGATAGAGGCCAAATGGCTTAGCAGGGCAAAGGGAAGGCTGAGGCCGCTGGGGGCTGAGGCGCCGTGGAGCCTCAGGGGTTTGCCAGAGCCCTCTGCCCTTGGGGCTGCCCCGCCCTGCCGGAGAGAAGAGGGCTCTGTGCGGAGAGCTTCTGTGTCCCCACATCACCCTCTGTCCCTGCGGCCGAGCCCCGCTGGGGTGTCAGTCAATGTGAGGTGAAGGCTGAGTGGGCTTCAGGTGACCCTGGGGAGAAGCTTTGAAGTAGGGAGGGGGCCTTGCAGCTCAGGGCACATCCTCCGGACATGGGAGGCTGCAGGCCTGGTCGGGGTGCTGGCGAAGGGACTGTGGGTCGCCTGGTCAGGGGTGCTGGCAGAAGGACTGTGGGTTGACTAGTCTTGGGGGTGCTAGCAGAGGGATTGGGTTGCGGTGGCTGGGGGTGCTGGCAGAGGGACTGTGGGTCGCCTGGTTGGGGATGCTGGCAGAGGGATTGGGGGTCACTTGTTCAGGGGTGCTTGGAGGTTCTGTGGGTCACTTGGTTGGGGGTGCTTGAAGGGACTGGGTTGTGATTGTTAGGGGTGCTGGGAGGGACTAGGGTGTGGTGGCTGGGGGTGCTGGCAGAGGGACTGGGTTGTGCTGCCTGGGGGTTGTGGGAGAGACTGGGGTGCAGTGCCTGGGGGTGATGGTGGGGGGACTGGGTTGCAGTGCCCGGGGGTGATGGTGGGGGGACTGAGGTCTGGTGTCTAGGGGTGCTGGTGGATGGACGGACTGCATCGTGGTGTCTGGGGGTGCTGGTAGAAGGACTGGGGTGTGGTGTCTGGGGGTGTTGGGAGGGACTGGGTTGCAGTGCCCGGGGGTGATGGTGGGGGGACTGAGGTGTGGTGTCTAGGGGTGCTGGTGGATGGACTGAGTTGTGGTGTCTGGGGGTGCTGGTAGAAGGACTGGGGTGTGGTGTCTGGGGGTGCTGGTGGATGGATGGACTGAGTTGTGGGTCTGGGGGTGCTGGGAGGGACTGGGTTGCAGTGCCTGGGGGTGATGGTGGGGGGACTGAGGTGTGGTGTCTGGGGGTGCTGGTGGATGGATGGACTGAGGTGTGGTGTCTGGGGGTGCTGGTGGAAGACTGGGGTGTGGTGCCTTGGGGGTGGCGTCAGAGCAGACATGGCGCCGCTGAGCTGGTCCCGCTGCAGAGGGGTCACCACGGGCGTCGGGAGGACACGTGGGAAGGGGAGCCCAGGGGACAGGGCGGTGCAGCTGCCGTGCTGGCCCGTCTGCTCGCAGAGGGACGTCCACTTCGCAGGACACTGTGTCCTGGCTGCTGGTGCCACCCGCACGACGTCAGTGCGCTTGATGAATGGGCGTCCGCAGGAACACTAATTTTCTAAAAAGGCACTTGCTCCTCTGAGTCGCCGAGGGCGCCTGTCCCACACTGACCACGAGCTGTCCTCTCTGCCGACCTGGGACCGTTGGACTGTGCTGCAGGTTCGGGGACGGCCCTGAGTGTCTTGATGATGGTCGGGCTGAGTGGCGCCCCACCGCCATTGTGCACAGCCAGGGCAAGGTCGGCTTCCTGGAAAGTTCTGGGCTGGGAGCCACCACGTGCCAGAGTCCATCCACCTCCATCCGGCTGGGGCCAGAGAAGCCAGGGCTGGGCTGAGGCCCCAGAGTGTCAGCCAGGGCCCCAGGACTGCCTGTGCTCCGTCTGAGGGTATGAAGGGGACCTCCGCATCAGAATGTGAGCCCTGAGAGCAGGCCCTGGGGTCACTGCTGTGGGGGCCTGAAGATAGTGATGGGACCGCGGGGAGCACCTGATGAAGGCCTGTGGGTGGTTGGTGAAGTGAGGGACAGGGAGTGAATGAAGGATGGATGATGGGGCAGGGAGTGGGTGGATGGATGGATGAGTGAGGGGCAGGGAATGGGGAGGCAGAGGGGGCAGGCGTGGCTCCTTGGAGCCGGTGCCTCCCACCTCTTCCTACCACAAAGATCTGTGCCCCTGACAAGTGGGCTCCACGGGGAGAGGCCAGGGAGCCCATGAGTGTGTGTGTGTGTGTGTACTGTGGATACGTGAGTGTGCAGGTGTGCCCGTTAGTGTGCATGTGTGTCTGTACCATGAATAGGTGTATGTGTACTGTGAATGAGTGTGTGTGTGTGCACGCTGTGGATAC
>NW_006922056.1:1632389-1634032 GCF_000298275.1 Orycteropus afer afer | reverse complement strand
AGTGTGCATGTGTGTCTGTACCATGAATAGGTGTATGTGTACTGTGAATGAGTGTGTGTGTGTGCACGCTGTGGATACATGAGTGTGCAGGTGTGCCCGTTCGTGTGCAGGTGTGTCTGTACCGTGAATAGGTGTGTGTACTGTGAATGAGTGTGCAAGCATTGTGTACTGTGGATACGTGGGTGTGCAGGTGTGCCCGTCAGTGTGCATGTGTGTACTGTAAATAGGTGTGTGTACTGTGAATGAGTGTGCGAGCACGTGTGTACTGTGGATACGTGAGTGTGCAGGTGTGCCCTTAGTGTGCATGTGTGTACCGTGAATAGGTGTGTGTGTACAGTGAATGTGTGTGCATGAGTACATGTGTGTCTATTGTGAATACATGCATGTTAGTGTGAGTGCATGTGTGTACTGGGAATACATAAGTGTGTATTAGTGTATGTGTGAACATGCAAGTGTGTATGTCCTGTGGATACGCGAGTGCGTGTGTGAACATGTGCGAGTGCACGTGTGTACTGTGGACACGTGAGTACATATGCATGTGAGCTTGCATGTGAGTACTGTGTACTCTGGATATGTGAGTGCAGGCGTGTCCGTGTGCGTATTGTGCATACGTCCGTGCATGTGTGTGCTACCTGTGGACTCAGGGGCAGTGCCTCCTGCCCACACCCAGTCCCCCTGCAGCTCCAGGGAGTCCCCAGGCCAGGTGGGCTCACCAGCGGGGGGCGGCAAAGGGCCAGCGACCTGACGTGGCAGGTGGAGCAGCTGCTTCGGAACCGAATGCTTTGCTAGAGCTGGTAAAATGGAACCAAATCAACTGTGCGATGGATTTGGTCCCCTTCAACCAGCTGTAGCTGCGCATTGATGGCGCCGCTCGCCGGGCCGGACGACACGCTGCGGCGGGGACGGGACGGCGCACGCTGGCGTCCAAGTAAGAGACCCCGCCCCTTCCTGCGGGCGGTGCAGGGGTCGCTGCGCCCGCTCGCCCCCTGCTGCGCCCCTGCGAGACTCCCCAAACTCAAAACAGAGAAGCTCGCTGCCATGGAGTTAGTCCTGACTCATAGCGAGCCCTACTGAGTTTCCGAGGCAGGAAATTGCCCCATCTTCCTTCAGCGGAGTGGCTGGTGGGTTTGAACCGCCAACCTTCTGGTTAGCAGTCAGCGCCTTAGACACTGCGCCATCAGAGCTCCCAGCAAGGCTCCCAGTGCCGTGGAAATGTTCATTTTCACACATGCTTTGCTGGAGGCTGTGTGCGCGCCACCCTGCGGTCTCTGGGGTCCTGAGGCCCAGCCTGGCCTGGTGCCCAGCACGGCCCACACCCCTTTCTCAGGTGGAGCCAGGGTGGGGCTGCAGGACAGTCACCCCTGGCAGCAGGCTGTGGGCAAGGCCCTCACCCGGGAGCTGGCCTGGCTAAGCCCTGCACAGACAAGGATGTGAGGGTGCGGCTGGGCCTCAGGTGGGCGGGGTCATCTCAGTGGGAGGAGCCCCAAGTGGGCTTGCCAGGCCTGAGCCCCAACAATGCTGCTGTTGCAGGGGCCTGACCCTGGTCAGAAGGGGGCAGTGGACACGCCCTCCCCACTCCTCTCTCTCTCTCCAGACCGGGTGAAGAGGCCTGGGGTGGGGCTGGGCCTGACCATCCCCCCCCC
>NW_006922056.1:1615864-1632054 GCF_000298275.1 Orycteropus afer afer | reverse complement strand
CACCCACCCCACCCCTGGGCTCTTTGGATGGGGGAGAACCCACCTTCTCAGCAGCCTACACCCCCACAAAGCTGCTGGCCCCCAGCCATGACAGGGTGACCAGTTAGCTTTTCTGCTGTACAGTTGCTGTGCGTTGGTCAGGGGGAGGATGGTGGCCAGAGGTGTCTACAAAGTGCCTGCAGGAACTTGGTCCCCCTCTTGGGGTGGAGGGCTCTGGTGCACATCCTGCCAGGTGTGGCCCCGCCCTGGCCCAGCCCTGCTTGGGAAGCCCAGCCTGGTAGGACCCTTCCGTCAGTCCAGGAGGGGGTCCCAGCGCAGGACATGACCGCCTTCCACAGTGAGTCCTGCCCTGCTCTGGTTCACCTTTCTTCCACTCCCTGCCCCTGCTCCTGACCCCTCCTGTCCACTGACCCTGCTGGTGGGGGGATGAACAGAGTGACAGGCCTGTGACCAGTGGGTCACCCGTCCCCATCCTTGCTCAGAGTCACTGCAGGTCCACAGCCCCAGGGTGCCTGTCAGTGCTGCCCGCCTGGCGGGACATGAGAAACCCCTCACCACAGCAGGAATGCACATTCCTGGGCCCGGCCCCGGCGCCCTTGAATCAAAATCTCCAGGGCAGAGCCTGCGAACCTGCATCCTTGCCGAATGCCCTGGTGGCCTTACGACCTAGCCCAGTGTATGTAGACACCAAACTACCAGCTCGAGCTGTAACCACGCCTGCCCGTGTCCAGAATGCCACGTGTGCCAGGGGAAAAGTCCCCACCTCAGGAATGTTCCAGGGACACTTCTGTTAAGGCCTTGACAGCAAACATGACCCTCTGCATGGGGGAGACCACCAGGATGCACCGGAGCAGAAGCTGATGGCGTCTGTGCACGTCCCGGCGTGGTTTGCCTTGTGTATTTTAGAGAACAGAAGAAATTCAACCCAGGTCAGGACTGGTGGCACTTGGACCCATCACTGGCCCAGGTGGGGTGACAGGAGGAGGAAAGGACCATGATGGGGGCACACGCACGACTGCAGCTTGAAAGGTTACAGGGTGGGCTCTGGAGTTTAATTTCTTGGTTACTTGATGCCTGGAGTTGACTCATGATCAGTGGGTCCCTGGGTCACAGTCACACAGTTGTTTCAAGACAGTACCAGGACCCTGACCTTAACCTAAATCTGATTGGCTGCTTTGGGTGGATGCCCAGGCCGGCGCCTGCTTCTGGTGTGCATCTGTCTCCGTGCCAGCTCCCCTGTTGCCACCACGCTCCTCCGAGGGCACGCTGCCCCTCCCTGGGCCTGCCCCGGGTTGTCAAAGTGTGGTCTAAGTGTTGCCGCTTCATTTGTGAGCAGGTGTTGGGGACGTCACAAAGAAGTCAGACGGGTCTGAGCGTTGGTCGGGACTCAGCTGGGGCTCCTGCGTGGGCCGCAGCCTCCATAAGCTGTGTTTTGATGTGTCACCCACACCAGGGCGGGGTGCTTGTCTGGTCCACATGGCTTCCTGTGGACCTGGGCTCCACACTGCTTGGTCCCAGGACTTCCCAGGGGTCCCGCCTCTCTGCAAACATTTGAACAGCTCTTTAAACTCAGGTAAAGGCAAGTGTCCCCCTTCCTCAGCCCGGCCCTGCCCCCCATGGGCCTTTGTGGACCAGTCCCTTCCATAAGGAATGTGTCCCCTCGTTCACACCCTCTGGACAGCACCCCCTCCTCAGGCCTTGGGGACGGGAGGTTGACCCCTGCACGCCCTCATGGCGCTGGCATCTGGAGCCGTGGACACAGGGAGGTCCACTGGACTGCGGCTCGTTTGGTGGGAACTCCCTCCTGGGGGTGCCAGCAGTTAACTGCTCGGCTCCTAGCGGGAAAGCTGGCAGTTGGAACCGACCCAGAGGCGTCTCGGAAGACGGGCCTGGTGACCTGCTTCTGAAAGCTCCGGGCCTCGGAGCCCTGGGGAGCAGCCCTGCCCTGTATAGGAGGGGTCCCAGGTGGGGCTCCCCACCCAGCCCCCACGCCCCACTGCTCCTTGGAGATGAAGGGATGCAGGAAGGAGCTGGGGTGTGGAGAGGGCACGCGGGCCTCTGAGACACTCCCCTCCCTCCCCAGACAGGGCTGGGCAGGACTGACCTGGCCCTCCAAGATGCTGGGAGGAGCCCATGTTCTCAGAAGCTTCAGGAGCTCCCCAGGGAAGAGGGACGCCCACGGCCTTTCAAGTGCCAGCTTGTCCCCGCCATGGCGACCGTACCTCTCACTGGCAGCTCTGGGTTTTCTTGGAGCCCTGGTCCTGAGCTCCTGGGAAGGAGAGGCCTTCTCGGGACAGGGACGTCTCGGCCCCTGCTTCTCCACTTCCCAGTGTCCTTGTTCAGTTGATGTTCTTCTGGGGTATGCTGGGGGCAGGGGCAGGGTACGGTGGCCTTTGGTCCCTGGAGGTTTTGTTTGATGATTAGCCCTGAGAAGTCCATTACAAACAACTTAGTAAGGAACAGAAAACTCACTTGGAAAAACACAAGGGCACACAGACACGTGCACTGTGTTCCCACGTGATGCGCATGTGTGCCCAGCCCCTCACATAGGCACACACGTGGCGGGGCCTCCAGGCGACCGTGGGCACCTCCCTGGGCTGGTTGGACCCAGGCGAGCCGTGTGCTCTCCGTGGTGGAGGAAGCCTGGTGCCGGAGGCTCGGCGGGGAAGCGTGCTGTTGGGCAGAGATGGTGGGGTGTGAGGTGTCACGCACATTCGCACAGGGGGTGCAGCAGCAGGGAGATGCCGCCTGAGTGGGCGTCTGCACCCAGACTGGTAGTGTCCCCCACGTGTGAGTGAGGGCTGGTCAGCAGCTCACGGGGCCGGCCGTGAACCTGAACCTGAGTCAAGGGGACGTGCTGACCGCATCCTGGTGGACAAATCCGCCCTGAGTCGGGGATCTCTCGCCTCCCTCCCTGGAAGCGACTCTGGGGAAGTGCTCCACGTCTCCCAGCTCGGGCGGCTGGCACGGCAGTGGTGGGGTCACCATGTCTCCACGAGAGGCTGGCGCCACGTGCAGCACTGGTGACGGCGTGCGCGGCTCCGTGAGCCCTGCCTTCGGCCAAGCGGCCCGTTGGCCGTGCTGACCTCAGCCCAGCACAGACAGGCACTTGAGGATACGGTCCCAGTTGCAGAGGCCACAGCGCCACAAATGGGGGCTGGTTGCCTTGGGTTTTCTTTTGCTTCTGGTGGCTGTGTGCTGCAGCTTCGGGGCCTCCCTCGGATGGGGGTCTGGGGGCCCTGGTAGGTGTCTGGGGCTGCAGTGGGTCAGGTCTGCAAGGGGAGCCATTCCTCAAGGAGTGGTCTGTTGGCCACTTGTCCCACCTCTCTCGGGGACCCCAGGAAAGCCAGGTATTCTGTCAGCACCCAGGAAACCTAGGAGAACAGCTAGGGACAGGTGAGGAATCGGCACCAAGGGGGCTGAGAGCGGTCCTGGAAGAAGTCTGGGGTGGGCCTCGTCAGCCAGGCCTCTGGAGGGAATTGGGGGAGCTGAGCCAGCCGGGGCTGCCAGGGCGGGGGCGGCTCTCACGGCCCCTTCTGCCGTTGGCCTTCCACTTGCCCTGCAGCCAGCAGCTACCGGGTGTTTCCAGGGCAGTGCCTGACCATCTCAGAGATGAGGGGTGGGGTGCTGACCTCTGCCGGCTGCCTGTGAATCAGGTTCTCCTACAGCCACCCTGGTGTCCTGGGGGAGGGAGTCAGCTAGAGTCATGTATTTCCTAGTCATCCCAGTCTGGGCCCAAAGCTTCCCCTCTTCTGTTAAAGGCCTGGAGCAGCCATGGGCACAGGGCATGGGGGAGACGGGCAGTGAGGTGCGACTCTACAGAGGATGAGGTCGCTGTGGAGGCATTCTTCCCCCCAGGGGGAGGGGCCGCCCAACCATCTTCCATCTGCTTCCTCCACAGATACCCCAAAACCATAGGTGTTTGAGATGGCAGTGTACAGTGTGGAGGAGGGCAGACGGTGGACTGGGCTGGGTCTCTGCTGATAAACGGCCCAGTGCTCAGGGCACTGTCACAGAGCTGACGGCAGGGCCTAGGCTGGGGCTCAGGCTTCTGGAGCTAGTGGTGGTCCATGTGCTGCCTGCGTAGGGTCTCATCAGAGATGGGGCCTCTCGGGGTGGCTGCCCACCACCCAAAGTGTGCAAACCTCTCACACTCACACACACACAGAAACACCTACCATGGACACACACACACACAACATACACACTCAAACACAGAAATACACTGCACACAGCATATACATAGCATGTACACTACAGTCACATGACGTACACACTCATGCTTACATACACACACCCCACATGTGTACACCTACACAGAAACGCATATGCCCTGAAATACACGTACACGTACACAACACATTCACACTCACGTTTTCATACTTTCCCTCACACAGACATACACTTAGACACTGTCATACAGAAACACACATTCCCACACTCATATGTACACATGGAAGCACATACACACATCTCGCGCGCACACACGTACGTATGGGAGCACCCTCACCGGGCAGGCACAGACAGGTGTCACAGCTCCTTCAAGGGAGAAGCGCTGACGTGACTTGGGGACAGACAGCCACAGTCAGAATGGCAGACCCATCACCGCCAGGGAGCAGCCCTCGAGGCCATTTTAATTTCTGGAATGGTGGCTGAGGGGTCGCCCAGCTGTGTGCAGGGCCCTTGTTTATGCTGTCACTAGTGGCCCCCTGCTGACTGGCCCAGGGCTGCTGGGCCCAGTGACCCGTGGTCCATCCCACTGGCTGCAGGACACGCCCTCCCATTCATGCAGCTACCAGTGCCCTTGCTGATGGGAGCTGAGGGAGGTGCGGTGGGGGCCTGAGCCAGACGGGGCGGGCTGTGCCAGGACGAGGCTCGGGGAGGGGGTTTGGGGCGGGCGCTGGACAGCGCTCACCTTCTGCATCCACGCACGTCCTGCCCAGGAAGGACGGCCAGCGGATAACGGGCACAGCTGTCTACTACACTGTTCTGAGCTGCCGCACCGAGGGCCGTCAGCCCCTGCTGCGGACCGGTCCCTGTGTGGGCTCCTTCTCTGCATGGACCTCCGTGTTGGGCCTGGGTTGGTGACACCGGGTGCCGTACAGGTGCTCCAGTTGGCACATCGCAGCAAGGAAGGCTTCCAGGGGCCCCCGACCCCACTGGTGCCAGGACAGAGGCTTTTTCCTGTGCCCCCAAGAGCAGAGCCTTCAGCCAGACGGGACGGGACCAGCTGCGTGGGGGGGATCTCATACAGGCCTCAGCCAGTTAGCGGGGATGTGCACTTGCTAATGGCTGTTGGGCACAGCCCGGTGGGGGCATTAATGCAAGATTCCACAGATTTACCGAGAACAGCCTGCTACGCGGGCTCCGGCTCATGAGTTGTTAACCAGCATTGTATTAATCGTATTGGTTTATTAATAATTAATAGTGGCAAGCTAATAATGGCCGTGGCTGCGAATGGGGTTGTGTATGCGCAGCAGGCGCCAGGCCGGCCGGCTGTGAAGCCGCGATGGAGAGGACAGCCCCTGGAGAGGACAGCTTGGACGGACGGATGGCCAAGGAGCTGGTGGAGGGGCTTGGCACTGGCTTTTCGGGTGTCCCTTCATGAGGTGCCCCCCGAGGGGAGGGGAAGGCAGGGTGGGCAACACAGTCAGCTGAGCATGGGGTGGCGTCCTGACGGGGCTCCTGCTAGGGCGGCCAGGTGGGCTGTTGGGGGGTAGCCGTGTGCAGGGCTGGAGGGGCTGTGAGCTTGGCTCCAGGCCCCCCAGCTCACGGAGGCGCCATCTTGCTGTCCACGTGGGGCATCCCCGGGGCCAGCAGGTGGAGGGGAGCGCAAGCTGCCATCCACCCTGAGGGCTTTGCCTGTCCTTGGAAAGGACGAGTGGAGCCTCGGAGGCAGTGCTGTGTCCCGCAGCACCCCTTCCCCGTGTCCCCTCCCCCACCCAACACGATGGTTAACACAATGGTTGCCACGTGCTCTGAGGAAGCAGTCCTCTCAGCCTTGGGGCTCCATGAGGCAGGTGGGGTGTCTGCGTACCTGTGAGTCCTTCCCCCACCTCCACCCCAGGCTGTGGTGCAAGCCGGGGGCAGGGCAGGGAGGATCTGAAGTCGGCTGCCAGCAAGGGTCCTGTGGACCTGCATGGAGGGGCTTTAGCCTCCCCTCCTGTCAGGGGCCTGTGTCTCCATCTGTCTGTGTATGTCTGTCTCCTCCCCTCCACGACGGTCTGTCCCCATCTCTCTCTCTCTCTTCCCGTCTCTCTGTCTCTCATTGTCTCTGTCTCTCTGTCTTCCCTTCTCTGCATGTCTGTCTCTCTCCCTGTCTCTGGGGCTCTTGTCTCCCCATGTCCCAATGGCTCCTCACATGAGGGAGGGACACTGCAGGGTCCCTGCCCCCTTAGGCACTCCGGCTCCCTCCCCTGCCACCCCACGTCCTTGAGCCCTTGGCCTTGTGACTCAGAAAAGAATTAACAGGAACAAAAGCCCTTGGCACCGTTCCTCCTTTCTGGTGATGAACCCCAGAACTGGCTCAGGCACCTGAACAAAGACCCAGCCCCTAGGGGCTCCCTCGGCCCTGTGAGTGATCTGCTTGTGCGGGAGGGGGGACAGTCAGGTTCATCCAGACAATAATGCCTGCTTCCCAAGGTCCCCAAGGTCCCCAGGAATCAGGCCTGGAGCCAGGGGGCTTTTGGCCAGGGCCTGATGGGCAGTGTCACTACATCCTGCCCTGCCCCATGTGGCCCCATGGGGATCACAGGTAGTGGGGCTCAGCCCCTTGTCTAGCATCTCCTGTGGAACCCAGTACTGCACAGGGCACAGAGCCAGCAGGATTGGGGCTGAGGGTGGAAGGAGGTTTGAGTCAGAGCGAGCCCTGGGAGCCTTGGGGCGAGTGGACATGGGGAGGTGGGGTGGGAAGCCTTTTAGGGAACATGGAGCAAAAGCCAGGGCAAGGCCATCTCGGGGGGCAGAGACCCGGCAGCCTGGCACAGCACACCTGGCCCGCCCCCCCTGCTGTGTCACTTCCAGATGGCGACATCTGGCCTCGTTATCTGCAAGGTGGGCTGGGAGTGGATTCACACTGTTCATCCCCCATAGAGAGGTGGGACAGGGCCCACAGGGAGGCCTTGGGGCACCCCTGGGTGCACCCACCTTCCTGCAGCAGTCTTATGCCAGCCATCCTTGCCTGACACCTGGGAGGTTCTCTAGCTGGAAGAGGCCCACAGGGGATAAATCGAGGCATGACTGCACCAAGGCCTCATGGGAGGGCAGGACATGCAGGTCCCCTGTGAGAGGGACTTGCTTGGGCTCCAGATGCTGGTGTGGTGTGTGGGCTGCACTAAGACCTGCTCACTGCCGCCTCAGACACCTCTGGGCTGGGAGAGCCTGCTCACTTCTCCCCTGGTGCACGGACAGACAGCGAGGGGGATGGACAGAATGGGGCTGTGAAGAAACATGGAAAGAGGCAGGGAGTAGCCTATGAAGGCAGTCAAGCTATTAGGAAACCAGGGGCCCAGAGGAAGGGGGCAAACTGGGGGGCTGCTCACGGTTCTCGGCTGCGACCTGGACTGCAGAGCCTCGAGCTCACGGCTCCCCACCTGGTGGAGGGGGTGGATGAGACAGTTGGGTCCTCTGGGCCCCGCGGTGCAGTCTCTGCAGCCCCACAGGTGGGTGGTCTTGGCTCAGTGCTCTTCTCCTACTTGGGAAGGTTCTTGACCTTGAAATGGAGCGACAGCAGTTCTGTGTCTCCCGTGGTGATGGGGGGATCCCTGATCTAGCCCTAGGTGACCACGAGGGCTTTGAGGTTTGCAGGAACCACCCCACACTGACTTCTAGGAGGCCCCAGGACTACAGCCCTGGCCGGATAGCCGCAGTCTGGGGACATGACCTAGGATCAGTCCTGGATCTGCTTCCATGCCTCAGTTTACTCCCCACATGCTCGTGGTCGGCCTCAGAGGCCACAAGGCCAGGTGGGGAACCACGACTCAGCACGGGGTGTTGGAGCCATAGGGGTGTCAGAGCTGTAGGGCTTACACACAGTGGCTTTCTCCTGGTGCTGGTGGTTATCAGGCAGGACTTCCTGGGGGAGGGGACATGTAAAATGAGCCCCCAGTGTTGAATGAGGCCCTGCTGTCCCCAGACCTGCTGGTTAGCTGGGATTTGGGTATCCCTCAGGGCAGAGGACCTGTGGGTGCAATGTGTCATCCTGAACACTGGTGGCACGCTCTGTGGGATGAGGTCTGCACACTCCAACAAACACATTCTCCACACCCTCCCTTGCACTCACCACACACATACACACCACACATATCACACATTCCACACACAACCTCCTCATACCACACACCACACACATCCCACATACCGCACATACCTTCCTCATACCACACACACGCACACACCACATACCAAACATACCTTCCTTATACCACACACATACTACACACACCCTCCTCACACCACACGCACTCGTGTAACATACACACCTCATACATGCCTCACATACTACACATACCCCCTACTCATATGCACACCACAGTACCCCCACATCACACACACACACACCACACTCTCACCCACATACGTGCACCACACACCCACATACTACACACGTGTCCCCAGTAGGTGACAGTCAGCCACCCTGTTGCCAGTGGGTTTGGTACAGTGCAGGTGGGACCACAGCCTGCAGACTTCCAGAATGTCTCCAGCCCAAGGTGGCCTCCACGTGGCCTAACTCAGACCTGCCTGTCTTGGCTGGGCACCCTATGGCCCCTGCTCCTCAGTGCAGCTTCGCCACACACACAGAGCAGGGGCAGGAGCCGTAGGTCTGTGCGGCCAAGAGTCTGGCCGCTCTACCTCTGTGGGCCTGTTTCCTCACCTGTGAGATGGGGTGACAGTGTGTTGAAGGAGTGTCACTCAGTAACGCAGACCCGTGACGACAGCCCCGTGGGGCCCAGATGCTGCTCTAAGGGGCCCCTGGCTCTGCCAGGACCTGTCTCAGGTCATGTCGGCCTGCGTGCTTCTGGCTGGGTTGGGTGCTGTCTGTGGAAACACAAGGATGACACTCGCCCACACGTCCCTGCCGAGAGGAATGAGCACCACTGCTGTAACTACACTGGCTGCTTTGGGGACAGAGGCTGCTACGAGCAGTGCTGTTGGGTCCTTCCATGGATGCATGCTGCTGCAAAGCAGCCTGTCACCACGTGGCCTCTGGCAGGTGGGTGCAGGGCTGGGTTAGGTGTCCCACAGTTCATTCTGGAAAAGTCCACCCTAGAGACCCTCGCAGTGGGCCGGGCAGGACGCCATCCACACTGGCTGTCTCCAGGAAGCTGTGTGCCCGAGCCTCTGGGCATAGAGTTCTGAGTACCTGGTGGGACCCTGGGAAAAGCGATGTCCTAACTTGGCTTCTGCACTGCCAGGCTGTCTCCTGCTGGGGCTGGGGGAGGGTACATGCTGCAGGGAGGGCCACAGAAAAATGGGGCTATGACATGACCTCCACAGCCAGTAGCCTGGGCTGAGGGGCTGCCATCTGTGGACACGGCTGTCTTTGCTGGAGTCCCCAAGCTGGTGGTGCATGATTTACGTAGGTGACTCCATGCATGGTGAAGGAGTAGGAGGTGACATGGGGGAGGAGGGAGGGGGACTAGAGTGGTGAGCGCTTTGGGCAGTGGGCTGCAGGTCCTCTGATACATAGCGTCCACTCGCCTGTGGGTTGGCCTGAGTCAGGGGGCTACTGACCCCCATTTCTCCCTTAGTGGCCCCGCCCACACTTTGACCCTCCCTGCCGCACACTCAAGCTGGAGGGCCCTGGATAGAGATGGGGTCTGAGCCCCAGGGGCAGTCGGGACCCACATGTCTGCTTGAGGGTGTCCTTAGCCTCTCTCGAGCACGCTTTCAGCACCAAGGAGAGCGGCCACAGAACCGGCTTGGGCCTCTGGAAGTGCCCACGCTCCTCGGACCCGTGGCAGGCTCCCCTCTGGTGCTGGGGTCGCCCGCAGTGCTGCCCAGGCAGCCCCGGCCACGTTTTAAATCATTCTGGAGGTGGGTATTTTGTGCCACGCCCCTGCCAGGACAGAAAGCACAGCCGCCGCTGCGGGCAACACTGTCTCGGGCAGTGACTCCTCCATTCTGGGTATGAAAAAGGAACTCCCTAAAAATCTGCCAGGGGCTTGGAACCCAGGTCCCGAGAGGTCCCCCTGCCTGTGGGAACTGTGGGCTCCTTGAGGTGGGCAGGGTTCCCAGTGTGGCTGGTGCTCACCTGAGAGGAGAAAAATGTTCTGGGCTTGGGGTTGGACATCTCCGCCGTGGAGTCCAGCTGCACCTGGCGCCATGGGCAGGGGGTGGGAGGACAGGACCCAGGAGAGGCTCCTTTTGTGTGCCTGGATCTTTTCTTTCCCTCCCACCCACACCCCCTTCCCCAATGTTCAAAACTGACTTGTTTCCCAAGGTCAAGCTCAAGGTTGCCTCTTTATGAGACTTCCTGTGATGAACAGCCTGCTGGGGCTCCCACAGGCCTACTCACTGTATGTGCCCCTCCCAGCCCGGTCCCATCCCAGAGGTGTGCCCCGCCCCCCAGCCTGGTCCCATCCCAGCGGCAGGGGCCCTCCCAGCCCGGTCCATCCCAGTGGTTTGCATGGCTGCTCCCCGCCCCCACCTGGGTTCGTGTCTGTGCAGCTCCAGCAGGTCCCAAGTGCTCTGCACACATCACTCACAGCCTCCTCGCGTGGCCCAGCGTGTGGGTCTCCCCAGGCTGCAGGCAGATGGAGGGCTCAGGTCCCACGGCACATGGGGTCTTGCACAGGGTGGCTCAGACAGCAGGGACCCCAGGCTCACTTTACTCAAGGAAAGGGAGGCTCACTGGAGCTGGCTTCACTTGAAGTCCAAGTTCATCTGCACCCTTGTCTTGTCTCAGGCTGGGCGGTGCTCTGACCCCAAGCAGAGCTTGGTGGGGCAGTGGGAGTGAGGAGGAGGCTATGAACCCAAGCCTCCGGGACACAGTCAGTCCCCTCACCCCCTTCACTGAGTGAAGGGATTGCGGCCCATTCTTCACAATATCTCCCCTCCGTCTGTCCTGGCCAACGAAGGTCTGCTCAAGTCCTCCCAGAGGGTGTCACTGGCACCCTCTGCACCAGCGGCTCAGAGCAGTCCCTTGCTTCTGGAGTGGGTCTGGAGTGGTTGCCGTGGGAGCCCCTGCACACCCAGGAGACCTCTTCCTGTGGGGCAGGGAGGCCTAGGGGACAGGGGCTAGTGGTGTCCTGCAGAGAGGGATGGGGTGGGTGGATGGGCAGATAAACTGAAGCCCACAGGGGCTTTGCCACAGAAGTACCTACGAGAGAGACAGAGGGGAGAGAGACAGACAAAGGAGACGGAGAGGATGGCCCAGCGGCCTTGACCTGACCTTCCTGCCTGACTCTTTGGGCATCACACACAGGAGCAGGGATGCTGTGGGCAGGCCTGGTGCCCCAGCAGGTCCTCCTCTCTGGGCACCCCTAGGCTACAGAGCAGGGAGGCTGAGGCCAAGGGCAGAGACGAGTGAGCTGGGGGTTTGGGCAGCAACTCACATGGGTGTTCTAAGAAGGTTCTGGAGGGAGCAGTACCTTTGACTCAAGGAAATGACACACTGCTGGTGGAGCCTCTTTCCCCCTCATGCACTGGACACGTGGCCAGAGGGGCCTCAGCCAGTCCCGACTCCAGAAACTGGACTCCAGAGAGCTGTTCCCTGCAACAGGCCACTTGGGCCTGGGCATGTGGCAGAGCAACCTGGCCAGGCATCCAAGGACAGAGGTCCTGCCCTAGAAAGGCCTGTGGGATGCTGGCAGTAGGCATGATGGCCAGAGCTTGTCCTCATGGGGCCTTGAGAGGTCAAGGCGGCTTGTCCAAAGCCACCAGCCCGAGGGTCCCCTGGACCACAGACCCCCTGATTAGCACCGGAGGCCCCTCCTGATGGCCGGAGGCAGGGGAGGCCCCGTAAGCCTGAAGCAGGCCAAGTCCTGCCGGCTGGCCACTCTGGCCAAGGCTGGAGGCCAACTCTGCCGAGCACATCGGCAGCCCCTGGGGAGACATTGGATAGCACTCTCTGCAAACCGCCGCCCCAGGAGGGCTTTCTGGACAGGCCAAAAAAAACCCAGCCTGGACTGTTTCCTTCCTGGAATTGAGAGGAATTATCATAAAAGCATTTGCCAGCAGAGCACACAGTCAAGTGAGCCCCACTCTGTGCTTAATTGACCATCCTCCCCTGCTGGAGGGGACACTCCTCAGAGGGGGCTGGCAGAGCCCCCACTCGGAGCCGGGTGGGGACACACGGCTGGCCCGGTCCGTTCCGGGCAGGGCACAGTGTGCCCACGCTCTCGTGCACGGAGCTTCCTAGCTGGAGTGGGCTTCCTCGCTTCCTGGCAGTGCAGCCCGCTGGAGGTGGGCACAGGAGGCGGTGTGAGCGCTGTAGCTGTGGAATTAGGAAGGGCTAAGAAAGAGTGCTGCGTCAGAGCCGCCAGACTGTCGCCACCTAACCCCAAGGATGGACACCCAACCTGCAAGGATGGACAAGTGCGTTGTGCAAGGTCACCAGATACAACAGGATCACTGTACAAAAATCAATCGTATTTCTATTTACCAGCAAAGAGTAGTGGCCAATTGAAATTTGAAAGACAATACCATTTACGCTGGCACCAAAACAAACAGAGGCTTGACGTACTTCGATATGACGCTAGCAAAATACATGTTAAGTTCTGTAAACTGTAAACTACAAAACACAGATTCGAGATGAAAGGAAAGTCAGCTAGTGGTGGGAGCAAGTATCTCCGAGGGTGGGAGACCCAACGGTGTCTTTGAGTGTCAGTCCCACCCAAACTGGTCTCGGATTCAACGATGTTCCAAACAAAAGGCCAGCAGGGTGACTTTGTAGAAGTTAAAGACTGATTTTTAAAGTTTATACGGGAAGACAAAGGAACTAGAATCACCAAAAAATTTCCTTTTGTTTGTTTGTTTTTATAATGGTCATTTGGTGAAAGTTTACAGAGCACTTGATTTTCCATTCAACAGTTGACACGCATGTTGTTTGGTGACATTTGTGGCAGGCCCCACGGTGGAGCAGCTCTCTTCCCACTTCCTCCCTGTGCCCTGTTTCTATTCGTCCTCTTTCTGGTCCCTTCCTGCCTTCTGAGCTTCATCGCTGGGCAAATGCTGCCCTTCGGATGTCCTGTGCTGGGTGGTTCCAGTGAGTGCGTGCCTCCCTGGTGTGCCCCCCAGAGGCCTGTCTACATTTGGCTGAACGTAGAGCCACGGGGCAGAGTTTCAGGCTTGAAGGGTGTCTAAGGGCCACAGTCCTGGGGGTTCCACTACTCTTTATAAGACCAGTGAGCCTGGTCTTTTTTTCTGATTTTGAGTCGTATTCCGCATTTTTCTCCCACTCTATGCAGGACCCCTATTGTGATCCCTTTCAGAGCGGTCAGTAGTGGGAGCCGGGCACCAAACAATTTTGAACAAGAAGAATGCTGCTTCAAGGGTTCACACTAGTCTAAATAAAAAACACACCCACTGCCATTGAGTCGATTCTGACTCACAGTGACCCTATAGAACAGAGTAGAACTGCCCCATAGGGTCTCCAAGGCTGTCAATCTTTACTGAAGTGGACTGCCTCATCTTTCTCCTGCAGAGCAGCTGGTGGGTTCAGATGGCCAAGCTTTTGGTTAGCAGCTGACTGCCTTAACCACTGTGCCACCAGGGCTCCTCAGCTACAGTAATGAAGGCAGTGGGTGTTTGTGGAAGGAGAGAAGTGTGAACCAGTGAAAGCGAAGAGCCCCAGGAGCTGGCCTGTACGCAGCTGGTCTGCTGATTCTCAATGAGGGCGCAAAGGCCGCCCAATGGTGGGAGGCCGATCTTTTCTACAAACTGCTGAGGCAACTGGACAAAAACAGAACAGAACAGAGCCTCGATCCATGTCCCCAGCAGATGAAGCAATTCAAAATGATCCACACACCTAAATGGAAGACCTAAAACTATAAAAGTTCTAGAAGAAAATAGAAAATCTTTATGGCCTCGTGTTAGGTAAAGATCTTAGGTATTACACTAAAAAGTATGAACATAAATGAAAATAACTGTAAGCTGGACATCATCAAAATTAAGAACCTCTCTTTCAAAAGCACTGGAGTGACAATGAGGAGAAGTTGGATACTGGGGGAGAATGCCCGTAAACACTAATCTGGTCAAAGACTTGTACCCGGGACAGAGGGGCGCCCCTTAAAGCGCAGTCAGAACAGACAGGCAGCTGTGTTTGCAAAACAAACAGATTTGAATAGACATGTCGTCCAAAAAGGTACGTAGATGGCAATGAAACACCTGTCAGGATGCTCTGGGTCTAACCATTGGGCAAATGCAAGTTAAAGCCACAGCACAGACCCACCCACACCTGTTAGAATGGCTGTGCTCAAAACACGCAAACAGACTGCACGTGACAAGTACTAACAAGGACGTGGGCCGACCGGAACCATACACCCCGGGTGCGAATGCAGAGCATACAGCCATGTGGAAGACACTTGCCTGCTGCTTATGAAGTTTAACCCACGTTTATCATCCTACCCAATGTCCCACGCCTTGTTACTTACTCAAGTGAAATGAAATCTTACGTTCACACGAAAACATCACGTGGATATTTATAATAGCATTGTTCATAATAGCCCCAAACTCTGTCCAACCCAAATGTCCTGTGACTGAGTGGACAAACAAATATTCCAATAAAATGGAATATTGTTGTTCTAGGTGCTGGTGAGCCAGCTCCAACTCCAGCGACCCCATGGACAGCAGAACACAGCGTTACCTGGTCCTGCACCATCATGGCCGTTGTCGTGTTTGAGCCCGTGTTTGTGGTCACTGTGTCAGTCCCTCTCATTGAGGGTCTTCCTCTTCTTCGCTGACCCTCTACTTCTCTGAGCGTGATGTCCTTCTTCAGGTTCTTCCTGATGGCATGTCCAAAATACTTAAGACAATGTCGCGGCATCCTCACTTGTGAGGAGCATTCTAGCTGTACTTCTTCCAAGACAGATTTGTTCGTTGTTCTGGGAGTCCACAGTATTTTCAGTATTCTTTACCAACAACATATTCAGAGATCAGTACTTTCTCAGTGCTCCTTATTCATCGTCCATCTTTTGCATGCTATGAGGTGATTGAAAATATCATGGCTTGAGTCAAGCCATAGATCACCTTGCTTCTTCTTGGTGATAACTTTGCTAACACTAATTAGGTCTTTTGCAACCGCTTTGCCCAATGCAGTAAGTCATTTGGTTTCTTGACTACTGCTTCTTTGGGTGTTGATTGTGAATCCAAGTAGAATGAATTCCTTGACAACATCAGTTTTTTCTCCATTTATCGTGATGTTGCTTATTGGTGCAGTTGTGAGGTTCAATCCATACTGAAGGTTCTACTCTTTGATCTTCATCAGTAAGTGTCTCAAGTGTTCTTTGCTTTCAGCAAGCTAGGCTGTGTCATCTGCATGTCACAAATTGTTCATGAGTCTTCCAATCCTGGTGCCACGTTCTTCTTCATATAGTCCAGCTTCTCAGATTTTTTGCTCATTGTACAGATTGAAAAGTATGGTGAGAGACAACCCTGACACACACCTTTCTTGATTTTAAATCATGCAGTATCCCCTTACTCAGTTCAAGTGACTGTGTCTTTGTCTATGTACAGGTTCTGCATGGCCACAACTAAATGTTCTGGAATTCCCACTCTTTTCATTGTTATCCATAATTTGTTATGATCTACACAGTCAAATGCTTTTGCATAGTCAATATAACACAGGTAAACATCTTTCTGGTGCTCTCTGCTTCCAGCCAAGATCTATCTGACAGTAGGAATGCTATCCCTCATTCCACATTCTCTTCTGAATCCAGCTCAAATTTCTGGCAATTTCCTGTCAATGTAGTGCTGCAACCATTTTAAAATTATCTTCAGCAAAATTTTACTTGTGTGTGATATTAATTATATTATTCAATAATTTCCACATTCTGTAGGATCACCTTTGTTTGGAATGGGCATAAATATGGATCTCTTCCACTCAGTTGGCCAGGTAGCTGTCTTCCAAATCTCTTGGCATAGCCAAGTGAGTGCCTCCAGTGGGGCATCCATTTGTTGAAACATCTCAATGGATATTCTGTCAATTTCTGGAGCCTTGTTCTTTGACAATTGATTCACTGCAACTTCTA
>NW_006922056.1:1610303-1611439 GCF_000298275.1 Orycteropus afer afer | reverse complement strand
GTTTGTTTGTTTTTTAAGAGGTTACTTTAAGAATTTCAGTATACAGTAAAACAAGCAAAAGCTGGAACCTGTGTAAGGCAGAAACCTGTCAAAGAAGGAAAAGTCAGTTATTTTGCATGAATAGAGAGAGAGGAGTGTAAGGCTGCACCCAGTCAAAGGTGGAAAGCTTGTGAGACCTGGAAAAACAAGGCCATGCTGTTGAGTTGTGCTCTCACGGGTTCCACTGCACATCCTTAACCTTTCACTCTGTCTTTAGAGTTAATAGTTTACAACTTCAAATAAAATAGAGAAATCTTGCAATTATTTAGGTCCATTTCCCTACCCACTCCCACTGACTTTTCTATTACAGTTGTCATGTGTCATCTACATACATGGAAAACTGGACAGTGTTCAATTCAATTAGTTGCTTTAAGTAGTCATATGCATGTTAAAGAACTCAAGGGGAGGAAAACCAATCTTTCATATTCACTGTGATGTTTACTATTTCTGTTGCTCTTTATTTCTGATGGCATTTCCTTCTGTTGTCATTTTCCTTCAGCCTAAGGAACTTCTTGTAGCATTTTTTCCCTGTTGGTGGTATATTCTCTTCATTTTCCTTCATCTAAACCAAAACCAAACTCACTGCCATTGAGTCAATTCCAACTCATAGCGACCCCTCCTTGGGTTTCTGAGGTGGTATCTCTACAGAAGTAGATTGCTCAGTCTTCCTTCTGAGGAGTGGCTGGTGGGTTTGAACTGCCAGCCTTCTGGTTAGCAGTCAGATGCCTTAGGCACTATGCTACCACTGAGTTTCCTTTTTTTGTCTCCATTCTGCTGTTGAGTCCATTGGTGAATTTTTTACGTCAGATACTATATTTTTCAGTTCTGAAATACTCATCTGTTTAGTTTTTTATTTTCTATTTCTCTGTTAGGAGTTCTGGTAGTGTAATGCCTAAGGCATCTGACTGCTAACAAGAAGGGTGTCGGTTCAAGGCCCCCAGCCACTCCTCAGAAGGAAGGTTGGGCAATCTACTTCCACAAAGATTTACTGCCTTGGAAACCCAATGGTGGTTGCTATGAGTTAGAATTGACTTGATGGCAGTAGGTTCAGTTCTTTTGGTTTTATTTCCCTACTGAGAATTTTCATCTTTTTCTTC
>NW_006922056.1:1608005-1609683 GCF_000298275.1 Orycteropus afer afer | reverse complement strand
CAGCGACCGGGGCTTGCCCTGGGAGGAAGTCCCACAGAGCACCAGCAGCTTGCCCGGTGTGTGTCCTTCTCCAGGTTTTGATCCCCTCCACAGTCTACCTTCTTTGCACACCTTGCCAGGTCCTCAGGTGGTTCGTTTTGTGTTTTGTCTCCATAACTGGTGGGCAGGAAGAGGCAGAGTGGGTTTATATCCATACACCAGGATCAGACCTCGGGTTTATGGTTAAAGAAAAGATTCCCTTTTCTTTCTAAGGGTTTACAGATCTTTCGTAACCCGAAGGTAAGGTAGGGAGCTGGCTCTGTGCGGGCACCAGGCAGGCAGTGCCATTAGCTTGGGTGGGTGATGAGGACCCTCTCCTGTCTGGGCCCTGGCAGGAGGCATGGCCGGGAGGAGGGGCAGGTGGTGGTACATCCTCATGTTTGAGACCAGCCTTTTTCATGGCAAACACGGGGACCAGTGTCCTCACTTCAGGCAGCCTCTGAAGCATCTGTCCCCCACCACTGCTTTGGGATGGGTGGGGGCAGGCAGGGCGGGCAGAACTTGGCCCACAGGTCTGGGCAGGGGAGCTGCAGAGAGCCGTCCCCAACCACTGGGGCAGAAGCTGCACCCAAGCTTGGCCAGTGAGTTCAGGGTGAGGGGCTGGCGCCTCGGGCAACCTCGTCCCTGCAGACCTGACTCTTCGGCCCCTTGCCCACTTGGAGGCCAAGTCCGTGCTGAGTCACTGGTAGACACGATGAGCTCAAGCTGCGGCGGTGACTCAGTGCAGAGGAGGGCGGGAAGCAAGGGTCCCACATGAGCCGCCCGTCCGGTAACTGGAGGGAAGTGGGGGCGGGAGACAGATGAGCCCTGACAGCTTAATGGCCTTCTGATAAAACCTGCTCTGGACGCTGGCTGGAGCGGCATCGCCCGCACCAGGCTGCTGGGAGGGGAGACGCAGGTGCTCAGCTCCTCTGGCTCATGCCCAGGGGCACCCCGCCCTCGCAGCTCTGACATCCACCTCCCCTACGAGACTAGAATGGAGGGGGCCCAAGCCACCCACTGGGCCAGGCCACACACATCTCTCCAGCTTCAGTGTCCCCTGGTTTGCGGAAAACGGCAAGGCCAGAAAAGTTAGGCCTTAGGCATGCTTCCTCCAGGGACCCCAGAGGGATTTAGGAGCCCCAAGCCGGGGTCTCCTGGGTAGCAAGAGCTCCCCCCAGGGGTGGGCAGGGACAAGGCTGCAGGCGGCGGTCTTCTCCACAGCTCAGAGCCGGCCAAGCTTGTAGCACAGTAGCCGCCATCTGCCCACATTCTCGCTTTGTCCCCTGGCTTCTGAGATCAGGGCTTAAATGTCCAGCTTCCCCTTGGCTGCTCTGCTGGGGACGTCAGGGACATCTCAAAGCCCACACAACCAAGGCCAAGGCCAAAGCTGTGACCCAGCCCCCTCTCCTTCCAGCACAGCCGCCATTCGCACGAACCCAGGGTCTGTCCCGGCTCCTTTTCCCCTTCACCACACCCATGTCCCCTCAATTGTCCTCTCTCCTTGTCTCTCCTTCCCTGTCCCTTGTTGGGGATGACACTGTCCCCTGAACCAGCCCCACAGCTCCTGCCCTTCCAATTTCTATCACCGGCGATCACCCAAGCATGCCCCCCAAATCCAGTCTGAACCTCCAGCAGCCTCCAAAGATGCTGGGGGGGG
>NW_006922056.1:1598319-1607485 GCF_000298275.1 Orycteropus afer afer | reverse complement strand
CCCTTTGTAAATCTCACTTCACGAGTTGCCCTCGGACCCTTCCCCCATCTCAGCTGCCCCCTGGAGAGGCCACTCTACTGGAAGGGGGACCTCTGTGCTGAGACCCTCCGAGAACTGGGCCGACGCCTCCTGTGGCTCTGCACCTGGCCCACCAGCCTGAGCGCCCCACCTTCGGGGCAGCCACCAGCCATGCCCTTCCCCACCCACCTGGCCCATCCAGGAGTCTTCCTGAGCCCCTAAGGCGTCCGTTCAAGTCCAAGCTTTCCCCAGCTGGCAGGAGGGAGGCAGATGGAAGGTGGGCTTTCTGTCTGGCTGGGGTCTGAGATGGCACCCAGTGCTCACTCCAGTGAAGAGGAATCCAGGCTGAGGGGGAGGGAGCAGGGGCCACAGGCCAGCTGGGGACCTTGGCCTGGTGTGCTGGGATGAGCGAGGAAGCCCAGCCTTTTCTGGGTGCCGGAGGCCCCAGCTGGCCCTGTCCGCTTGCAGGCAATAGGCCCTGGAGCCGTGGGCCCTCCCCAGTGAGGGGGCTCTTCAGAAGGACAGAGATGCAGGTACCTTCCTAGACCTGGTCATTTGGAGCCGGGACCTGCCCATGCCCCCCCCCCAGGCCCAACACCTGTATGATGTCGCCTGATGAGTTTGGAGAGGGTGGCGTGGTGGGGTGCGTTGGGAGGGGCCCTGACTTGGAAGAAAGCACTGCGAGATGAGGTCACCAGGACAAGACTGCTGGCTGGTCTGGCTCCCAGCACCTCACATGGCCATCTCCCTCCAGACCCGGAAGGAGCGACTTGGGGTCCACACCCCACATCCCAGGCCGAAAGAAGACGGAAGAGGGAAGGGAGAGAGAGAGGTGAGCCTGGAGCTGGTGAAATCCCGCCATCAGGAAAGACCCCGGCCTGAGGACGCAGCATGACAACAGCCAGCAGCAGCTAATTGACCCCATTCTAGGCTGGGGATGCGGGGGCGGTGGCTCTTCCCGCTCTCTGAGGGCCCATGCCGACCCCACACCAGGCTGGGGGCCAGCAAAGCACTCTCGGCGGCCCTGGCAGGTCTTTGTCAACTGGTGCTGTTTGATCAGCAGTTTGACTCAGCCGGCGGGCCGTGCTCCAGGTGGCGCGCCACCTCCACGTGGCAGAGATGCAACCCTCAGTGCCCCCTCCAGCACCGGGACCTGCCGATCCCCATGGAGTGCCTCATACTGAGGCCACACTCCTTGCTGCCCTGTGTGTCCCAGGCTCCCGGGGCGGGGAGGGCCCTCGTGCTGCTGTCACAGAAACACCACAAGTGGTGACTTTAAAGAACAGAAATTAACTTTCTCCCAGTCTGGGCTAAAAGCCCAAACCAGGGTCTTGGCCATGTGGACTCCTTCCTTGTGGGCAGCCCCAGGCGTTCCTAGGCTCCTTGGCGTGTGGCCGACCCTCATGTGGCTTCTGTCTCCCCCTAGTGTGTGTGTCTGTGTCTATTCCAGTCGCTTACAGCTCAGAAGTTGTTAGGCTGAGGACTCACCCCACACGACTGTGCCCCACTAATGTCAGCAAAGGGAACATTCCCTGCAGGGTGACAGGTACAAGGCCCAGGGACTCAACACGTCTTTTGCTGGTGTTGAGTCGGCCTCTGACACATAACCAGCCCAGGGGACAGAGCAGAACCGCCCCATCTGGTTTTCTTGGCTGTGACCTTGACGGGAGCAGACTGCCCGCTCTTTCTTCTACAGAGCAGCTGGGTAGGTTTGAACTGCCGACCTCTTGAGTAGCAGCCAAGTGCTTACCCAATGCACCACCAGGGCTCCTCATAAACATACTTTAGAGGGACAAAATGCAGACCATAACAGGTTAGTACCAGACCCTTCTCACTGAAGTACTTACTCTATCGGTCAGCTCTTGCCACGACATCTCAGCGCACACGAGCCTGCCGCCGCCTCCCTCGCCTGTGCCGTGGTGGGCGGGGCTGACCCTACTGCTTTCGGGTGGGCGTTGGCTTCAGCCCCGCCCTGTGTGTTTCCTGTTCTTCTGGGACCAGTGGGCGATTCAGCAGTTCTTCTCAGGGATGGCAGGTGTGCAAGGGCACAAGCCAGCACCTAAACCCCCTTCCGGCCTTGCTTGAACATGGCCACCTGCATCCCCTCAGCCAGCGGGAATCACATGGCCAAGCTCAAGTCAAGGAGCCAGGAAGAAGGTCCCCACCGCGAGGTGAGTGCACACAGGCTGCAACGGAGTCTCCTACAGGGGGATGAAGAGTTGGGGCCGGGACACCACACTCCCTGCTCATCAGTCCTTCCCGAGGACTCCGCAGAGAGGAACTGCTAATGTGTCTGCTGTTGGCGGTTGCCTTCGAGTCCTTTCTGACTCGCGGTGACTCTTGGGGTCAGAGTAGATCTGCTCCGTGAGGTTTTCAAGGCCGTGACCTTTCAGAAGTAGACCAATAGACCTTCTAGCAGGGAGTCTTTGGGTGGGTTCAAACCCCCGACCTCTGGGTGAGTAGTTGAGCACATGACCATGTGAGCCACCTGGGGGCTGCAATTACCACTTTTATTGTGGGTTCAAGGGATGTTTCACAAAGGTGAGTTCTTGGAGTCGCTACGTTGGAGGATTTTGTCAAAGAAATGTTCATTAAGGAAAATAAATCTGCTTAAAAGGCTCCCTTTCCCCTGGCTATGGTAGATGCCAGGCACAACCCAGGCCAGGGCACTAGGAGGCCTTGCGATGACTGCCAGAGTCGGTGACCTTGTGAAGACTGCTGGTGTGGAGGAGGCGGGAGGTCAAACCAGCACCCAACTTCGAGGCCTGGGAATGGCCTCAGATTTCTCCCTGAGGCACCATAAAATATGACAGATTGTCCAGGTTGGCCAAGATTCTTAGGAGCAGACTGTGGCTGAGAGCTGAACAAACGAAGCTGGAACGACCCTTGTCCTTCCCTGGCCAGCAACCGCCAATGGCAGAGCAGCCAGCCAGTGCCATTACAGGAATCAGCCGAGATGATGCTAAACATAAAAAGATTGCTTTCCGGGAAAACTGCTGACACGGGGCTCTCTGGGAGAGAATGAGCTTGAAAGAGCTGGCTGCCAGGAGCCATTCCACGTGTGACGTTTCAGATGGTAATCCATCTTCAACCACTGAAAGCAAAGAAGACTGACGTGTGCAGTTCCACAGACAGTCCTTGTCAATGTTGTCCATGTTTTCTTTTCTGAGTGGTGAGAAGGATGTTTACCTTGGCCATGGGTGTCCTTGGACAAGACCCTTTTGGACTCTTGTCCCATACCAACCCCCAGCACACAGACCTCCAAATTAACACAGCCCACACACATGTCATGGTCCACAAAGAAGCACATACATGTCATGGTCCATGTATTGACTACCATCACCAATCAGATAAATAGATTAAAGTGTCTTGGTGCAGTGGACTGGGACACAGCAGTGGGAGTGAAAAGCTGTGCCAACAGCATGGAGAACCTCATGAACACACAGCATGCATGCCTGGTAATTCCACGTATGTGAAGTTATTCAAGTGTCTGTTGATCAACAATTCCTCATTGAGATCTGGAATTGGTTAGCTGGGGTCCATAGAAACTCAAGACTGGCCCCTGACCTCAGGGGTCACTGCCAATATGAACAGGTGACCAATTAAGGGAAAAGCAATACTCTCTAACCCCACTGATGGGGGGTGGGGGGACACAAACATGTTTGTATTTGGAGAATTCATTGAAGACTTTTGGGGTATACCAGTTTCTATCCATTCTAAATACATGCAGCAATGTTCCATCTGCAGTCTCTTACCACCTGTCTTAGCTATCTAGTGCTGCTACAACAGAATAGCACCAGTGGATGGCTTTAACAAATAGAAATTTATTTTCTCATAGTTTAGGAGGCTAGAAGTCTGAATTCAGGGCACCAGCTTAGGGAAGACATTCTCTCTCGGTTGGCTCTTTCAGCATCTGTGGGCCTGGTGTTCTTTGATGACGTCAAATTGTCTTGGTGTCAGTCTTCCCCTTGGGAAGGTTCTCCGTGCAGGGATCCCAGGTCCAAAGGACACACTCTGCTCTGGCTCTTCTTTCCTGATGGTAAGAGGTCCCTCTGACCTCTGCTTGCTTGTTTCATCTCTTTTATTTCTCAAAAGATATTGACTGAAGATACAACCTAATCTTGAAGATCCTGTCCTGCCTCATTAACATCATAGAGGTTAGGATTTACAACACAGAGGATAATTACACCAGATCACAAAATTGGCGAAAGTTACATAATACTGAGAATCATGGCCTAGCCAAGTTGACACATATTTTTAGGGACACAATTCAATCCATAACGTTCCACACTTTGGCCCCCAAATCCATGTTGTTGACACTTGTGAAACATATCCACCCCATCATATCATCCCAAAGTCTTATATCAACTCCAAATCCTGATTTCATCCTGGGGCAAAATTCCTCTTCATCTGTGAATCTAGAACACAACTGCTTCCAAAGCACAATGGTGGGACAGGCACAAGGTTGACATTTTGGGAGAAACTGGAGGGAAAGAGAAAAGCGGGCATCAAGCAAGTGAAAATCCAAGCAGAACAATTCACAGTAGTTCTCAAGGCATGAAAATAATCCTCTGTTCTAGGCAGTGGCCCTGCCCTCCAGATACAGGGTGTTGGCCATGCTCTCTGGATTCTGGGTGGAGGCCCCATGGCCTTGGGCTTCATTTCTGCTTTCCAGACCCATTGGGATGGCAACTGTATTTTCTTGGCTTTGGGCGGCCCCATTTTCCTAGTCTTCCAAGTGAATGGTAACCCTTCCTCCTTGGTTCCTACAGGCCTCATTCTTCTTCCCCTTGTGCATGGCAGCCTTGCCTCCTCAGCTTTAGGGAACAGCTCCAGCCCTATCCCCTTTGGCATTCATGAATGACAGCCCCATACTCCAGAATCAAGCTGATGAAGATCTGACTTTGAAACCTAGGAGGCCATAACCCTGTTCTGTGGGATCCAGCAGGTTATAGTTCTACCCTTTGAGACCCCAGAGATCATGGCCCTACCCTTTGAGACCAAGGCAGCTTCTGCTTCCTGGTCCCTTGGTCTCTTGGTTCCTCAGCTCCTTGAGCCTCTTGGCCAACCTGTCCTTGTCTCTGCTTGGGCAAGTGTTACAAAGCTCTTTAACTCTACCAATAAGTGCCTTGTTGTTGTTGTTGTTGTTGTTATGTGCCGTCGAGTCGGACCTGACTCATAGAGACCCCTCCTTGGGTTTCCGAGGCAGTGTCACTATGGAAGTAGATTGCCCCATCTTCCTTCTGAGGAGTGGCTAGTGGGTTTGAACCGCCAGCCTTCTGAGAGGTTAGCAGTCAAGTGCCTTTAGGCAATACGGTACCATAGCTCCTAATAAGTGCCTGGGGCCATCTAATTCCACCAGTAAACCTTGGCTCGAAGGTATTCAGCTCTCTCCCTCCATGGGTCAGTGAGCTTGACTCCACCAACTGCCCAGAGGTACCCAACTCGCCATCAAGCCTCTTGTCTGATGGCGTTCAGCTGTCTCCCTCTGGGGATTGGCTCCCATGCCATCTCATGCTGGTCTGCTGCCACCATTTCTCTGCCACTACTTCTCACTGTCTGTGTCATCTCCAGTGTTACAACTCCCCTCACTTCCTTCTGAACCCTCATTAGAATTGCCTTTGAAGTTCATAATCCCATCAACAGTCACTTCAAAATAATCTAGGCCTTTACTGTTAGACACCTTAAAACTCTTCCAGCCTCTACTCATTACCAAATTCCAGAACCGCTTCCACATTTTAGGTTATCTGTTAGAGGAGTGGGAGCTCTGGTGGTGTAGTGCCTAAGGCACTTGATTGCTAACCAGAAGGCTGGTGGTTCAAACCCACCAGCCACTCCTCAGAAGGAAGGTTGGGCAATCTACTTCTGTAGTGATATAGCCTCGGAAACCCAAGGAGGGGTCGCTATGAATCGGGTCTGACTCGACGGCAGCGTTTGGTTTTGGTTGGTTAGAGCAGCATTGGTACCATTGTTCTGGTACCAAATTCTGCCTTAGTTATTTAGTGCTGCTCTTTTGGTTCCCTAGTTTCTGCTCTGACGAGCATATACCACAAATGGGATGGCTTTAACAAACAGGAGTTTATTCTCTTAGTTGTGGAGGCTAGAAGTCCGAGTTCAAAGTGCCAGGCTCTACGGGCTGGGGGATGGCTCCTCGACCTTGGGCTTCAGCTCTGCCTCTGGCTCCTGGCCCACTGAAGCTAGAGGCATCTCTTTACTCAGGCAGCCACTGGCTATTGAGACTGACACACCCAAGGGCAACAAGTGAAAGGGCACAGTCCTGATATTACCAAACTACATGGGAGGCCATTCATTCAAGTCCATTGAAAGTCCTGAGATCAGCAGAGCATGGCAGGCTGCTGAACAATGACTTGTCTACATGCAGGGTTCAAGTGTCCCATCAGCTGGAGACCAATCCCAAAGCTTCTCTTTATATATGGGATGCAGACCACATCACTAAAGCAGCTACTCAGCTGCTTGTAGCAGATTCCACCATGGAGCTGATTACCAGTTTCATCAAGGGGGATCACTACATCCAGTTACCCAGCCATTCAACCAGGCCCAGCCAAGTTGACATACAACCTTAACTACTCAACCTCAGCTGCTATAACAGAAAAACCACAAGTGGATGGCTTTAACAAATAAAAATTTATCTTCTCACAGTTTGGAAGGCTAGAAGTTCAAATTCAGGGTGTCAGCTCTAAGGAAAGGCTTTCCCTCTCTGTCAGCTCTGGAGGAAAGTCCTCATCTCTTTTCAGTATCTGTGGTCCCAGTGTTCCTTGATAATCTACAGCTGTCTTGGTATCTACCTTCCTGTAGGTCTAGAAGGTTCTCAGTACAGGGATCCCAGATCTGAAGGACACATTCTGCTCTCAGTTCTTCTTTCTAGGGACCTGTAGGAGGTCCTTCTGATCTCTGCTTGCTTGTTTAATCTCTTTCATATCTCAAATGCCTAAAGCATTTGACTGGTAACTAGAAGGTAGGCAGTTCAAACCCACCAACCACTTTGCAGAAGGAAGATGGGGCAATCTACTTCCATAAAGATTTACCATGTCAGAAACCTACGGGGGTCACTCACTATGAGTTGGAATCAACTTGGTGACAGTGAGTTTGGTTTGATTTTGGTTATATCTCAAAAGATATTGGCTCATTCTAATTCTCTTCCATCAAGATGATGGAATAGGCAGACAAGCTACCCAGACCCTCTACAACAAAGATAAACCAGTTGAAACAGATACAGAGGCTAATCCTAGAACCCTCAACTTTGACAGGAAGGATAAAGAAGTAGATTAAATACCAACTAGTAAAAGAAACTGCACTGAATGAAAAGAGCAAATAAGAAGATAAATGGAGCTTGGACTCTCAGCTGGCCTGATGGTGTGCCATTTTGAATATTTGCAAGTGATCTTCCCATCAGGACAGCAAGGCAACAACCTGACAATTGGCTGCTCTTGCTGAGGACTGCATGGGCAACCACACTGGTATCTGGCAACCAGAAAGCAACTATGCCCACACAACCCAGCCACATCTGCATGTCCTGCAGCCCTACCCATTGGACAAGGGCCACCACCTGCTTCTGCCCCAACTCATCAGTACTACACAGCACCCAATACTAGCCCAGCCCATCCTCACCTGCTCTACACAAACAGCTACCAGAGATATGTGTACACAGCCTTATGCTCTATCACACCCACCAGGAGACAAGTGGTGATTTCCTAAGTAATGTCAAACTAGCAAACAGACTAGCACACCAAACTAACTCACTCAAAGATATCAAAACAAAATGAAGCAAAAAACAAACAAAAAACAGTGGGGCAAATCACTTCAACATACAATCACCCATCAAATATAAGTGCAACAACATCACTCTGTCTAAGGGACAACGTGCAATCCCTGTTCACATACAGAAGCAAGATAAAGCAGTACAAACAAGGGACCAGAACACAGAGCCAGAAAACTTCCCTGAGGAAGAAGTGGCATTGGAACTACCTGAGAAGGAATTCAAAAGAGCTATATTTAGATACTTTCAATGAACTGAGAAACAGATTAAGGAAAACACCAACAAAACCAAAGAAAATACTGACAAAATGAAGGAAAACACAGACAGAACTCTAGAATAATTTAGGAAAACAACACAAGAACAAACTAACAAAATAAGAGAAAAATTAGAAAGCATACAAAAACAGCAAAAAGAAATCCAGAAGATCAATAGTAAGATTTGAGAAACAGATAACACATTGAAAGGGCAAAAGAGTAGAATTGAATCAATGGAAGAAAGAATTAGTGATTGAAGGCAATTCTGTCAATACCACTTTGTTAAGGGAACAGTCAGAAAAAAGAGCAAAACAAAATGAAGGAAGTCTAAGATTTATATGGGACACCATCAAGAGGAATAACTTAAGTGTGATCAGAATTCCGGTACAGTAAGAGACAAAACCACAGAGAAAATTGTCAAAGATTTGTTGGAAGAGACCTTCCCTGATGTAATGAAAGATGAGAAGATATGCATTCAAGAAGCTCAATGAACCCCAAACTGGGTAGACCCCCAAACTAGATAGACCCCAAAATAAAATGACCAAGATGTATCACAATCAAACTTACCAAAACCAAAGATAAAAATGAAATTCTGAGAACAACATGGGAAAAGTGAATAGTTACCTACAATGGACAACCAGTAAGACTAAGCTATGATTTCTCAGCAGAAATCATGCAGATGAAAAGGCAATGGGATGACATATTTAACACCCTGAAAGAAAAAAAAAAAAATGCCAACCAAGCAAAGAACTATAGACCCAGCAAAATTGTCCCTCAAATATGATGCTGAAATTAGGACATTTCCAGATAAACAGTAATTAAGGGAATTTGTAAAAACCAGAACAGCCTTACAAGAAATGTTAAATGGGATCCTTTGGATTGAAAACCAACAACAGCAGAAAACAACCTGTGATTAATATGACATATGACAACATAACCCAGACACCATGCTGATATGGAAGTACCCAAAGTAAAATAAATAATAAAAGGGCCCCAAAATAAATAAATCAGACTTTTTAAAAGAGTTGAAAAGCCAAATAGATGACTCCACACTCATAGTGGGAGACTTTAATACACCACTCTCTTTGAAAGATAGAACAATTGGAAAGAAACTCAA
>NW_006922056.1:1596923-1597402 GCF_000298275.1 Orycteropus afer afer | reverse complement strand
AACAAATTTGAAAATCTGGAAGAAATGGACAGATTTCTAGAAACACACTATTTACCTAAACTAACACAGACTGATGTGGAAAAGTTGAACAGCCCCATCACAAAAGAAATTGACCAGGTCTTCAAAAAATTACCAACTAAAAAAAGTCCTGGCCCAGAAGGTTTCACCAGAGAATTCTACAAAACATTCAGAGAAGAACTGATAACAATCCTACTCAAAGTATTCCAAAACATAGAAAAGGATGGAATCCTCCCTAACTCATTTTATGAAGCAATCATAACCTTAATACCAAAACCAGGCAAAGACATCACTCAAAAGGAAAACTACAGACCAATATCCCTCATGAATATGTTGTTGTGGTTAGGTGCTGTCCAACTCATAGTTAGTTTCTGACTCATAGCGACCCCATGCACAGCAGAACAAAACACTGCCCGATCCTGTGCCAGCTCCACGATCCCTGCTATACTTGAGCCCATCAT
>NW_006922056.1:1579196-1580857 GCF_000298275.1 Orycteropus afer afer | reverse complement strand
ATATCACATAATGGCAAGCAAAAAAAGAACAAGAGTGATAACACTTATTTTTGATGAAATAGACTTTAAGACAAAACCACCATACGAGACAAGGAAAGGCATATAAATCTCTTCGATTGAACAAGAGACATAATCATAATAGATGGCTATTCACACAATGGAAGAGCCCCAAAATGCATAAATCAGACTTCAACAGAAGTGGAAGGAGAAATAGACCAATTCCACAATAACAGCAGAAGACTTTAACACACCACTTTCAATGAAAGACAGAACAACTGGAAAGAAACTCAACAAAGACACAAGAACTAAACAATATAACCAATCAACTTGACCTTACAGACATCTCCAGAGCACTTCACCCAACAACAGCATGATGTACATTGTTTTCCAGTGCATGTAGAACATTCTCTGGAATAGACCATATGTTAGACCCTAAGCAACCTCAGTACATTTTAAAACATCAAAATATTGCAAAGCATCTGCTCAGATCACAATGCTATAAAACTAGAACTCAATAATAGGAAGATCAAGGAAAAAAAGCAAACACATGAAACTGAAAAATGCCCTGCTTAAAAACTACTGAGTAATAGAAGAAATAAAAAAAAATTTCTTGAATCAAATGAGAATGAAAACACAACATAGCAAAATCTGTGGGACACAGCGAAAGTAGTGCTCAGAGGGCAATGTACAGCAATCAATGCATCCATCAACAAAGGAGAAAGAGCCAAAATCAACCCCTGAACCCACAATTCCCAACAACTAGTAAATGAGCAGCAAAAGAAAGCCTACAGTCATCAGAAGAAATGAAATAATAAAGATTTGAGCAGAAATAAGTGAAATAAAAGACAGGAAAACAGTAGGAAGAATCAACAAGACTAGAAGTTGGTTCTTTGCAAAGATTAATAACATTAACAAACTTAACAAGAGAAAAGAAGGCAAATAACATGAATAAAAAATAAAATGGGCACTGCCACAACAGAACCAATCTAAAATAAAAGGATAATATCAGGATACTATGAAGGTCTATACTCCAACAAATTTGGAAACTAGAAGAAATGGATCGATTTCTAGAAACACACAACCTACCTAAAATAACATAGACTGGGGTAGAAAATTTCAACAGATCCATAACAAAAGAAGAAACTGAACAGGTCATAAAAAAAACAAAACAAACAAACAAAAAAAAAACCTACCACCAACAAAAAATGTCCTGGCCCAGATGGCCTCACTGGAGAATTGTACCAGTCATTCAGAGATAAGCTGACACCAATCCTATTCAAACTATTCCAGAACACAGAAAAGGACGGAATACTCCCAAATTCATTTTATAAAGCAAGCATAACCCTGATACCTAAAGCAGACAAACCACTAGAGAGGAAAATTACAGGCCAATATCCCTTGTGAATATAGACACAAAAATCCTCAACAAAATCCCAGCCAATAGAACCCAATAGTATATATATATAAACTCACTATATCAAAAAATAATGCATCATGAACAAGTGGGATTTATATCAGATATTCAAGGATGGTTCTACATTAGAAAAACAATCAATGTAATCCATCACATAAGTGAAATAAAAAGAATCATATAATCATAACAGTAGATGCAGAAAAGGCATTTGATAAAATCCAACACGCATTCTTGATCAAAACTCTCA
>NW_006922056.1:1575702-1577782 GCF_000298275.1 Orycteropus afer afer | reverse complement strand
ATAAGCAAAGCACAAAACAACAACAACAACACATTTGTTTTTAAGTCGTATTGATGTGAGACCTCCTACTTTTTTCTTCTTTGCTACCAAAGTCCTGATCAAAACTCTCAGTAAAATAGGAAAGTCCCTTCTTTTCCTATTTTACTGAGAGTTTTGATCAGGACTTTGGTAGCAAAGAAGAAAAAAGTAGGAGGTCTCACATCCCCCAATCTCAAAACCTACTCTTCAGCCTTGGTAGTCAAAAGAGCCTGGTAGTGGTACAATGACAGACACATAGACCAGTGGAACAGAATTGAGAAGCCAGAAACAGATCCATCTACCTATGGATAGCCGATTTTTGACAAAGGGCTGAAACCCATTAAATGAAGAAGAGAGACTCTCTTTCACAAATGGTGCTTGAAAAACTGGATATCCATTTGCAGAAAAATGGAACAAGATCCATACATCACACCATACACAAAAACTAACTCCAGATGGATCAAAGACCTAAACATAAAACCTAAAACTAAAGTTCATCAAATAAAAAATAGGAGCAAACTAGAAGCCCTAACTTTTGGCATAAATAGACTATCAAACATAACCAAAAATGCATAAACAACACAAAAACTAGAGAGTGAGATCTTCTAGAAATCAAATTCTCATGTGCATCAAAAGTCCTCCATAAGAGTAAAAAGAGAGCCTATAGATCAGGGAAAAAATTTGGTGTCTAACAAGGGACTTATCTCTAAAATTTATAGAAAATTCCAACACCTCAACATCAAAAAGACAAACAACCCAATTTGAAAATGGGCAAAACACATGAACAGATACTTCACCAAAGAAGATATTCAGATGGCCAACAAACACATGAAGAAATGTTCATGATCATTAGCCATTGGAGAGATGCTAATCAAACTAACCATGATATAACATCTCATCCCAGCACTAATAGCAAAGTTCAACAAGTCAGAAAATAACAAATGCTGGTGAGGATGTGGAGTGAGGAGAACTCTCATACATTGTGGGCGGGACTGTGAAATGCTACAACCACTGTGGAAAATGGTATGGTGCTTGTAAAAAATTGAAAATAGAAATACCATTTGATCCAGCAATCCTACTATGAGGTATATATGTTAAAGTAGCGAGAGCCAGGACACGAAGAGATATGTGCACACTATGTTCATCACAGCACTATTCACAACAGCAAAGAGAGAGAAGCAACCTAGGTGCCCATCAATGGATGAATGGATAACCAAACTACGGTACATGCACACACTAAATACTATGCAACAATAAAGAATAATGAAAAGTCTGTGAAACATCTCAATGTGGATGAACTTGGAAGACATTGTGCTGAGTGAAATAAGCCTATCATAGAAGGACAAATACTGTATGAGCCCACTATTACAAGAAGTCAAGGAAAGGTTTACACATGGAAGGAAACTTTCTTTGTTGGTTACCAGGGATGGGTGGGGAGGGGAGGGTTTGGGTGACGGGAAAGACAATACACCAAAAGCAGATGACCAGCACACTATCTCTAAAGGAAAGGAAGACACAGAGAGGTGCACAGAGGTACAGACAACAAAGGTAAATACTGTTACAGACACAGTACTATCAGTAATAACATTAATCTACAGGTGGATACATAGGTAGACAGGCAGAATAATCAGGTATGTGTAAGTGAATAGGAATGTCACCATGACCATATACAGGTTTGGCAGATAATATTTCTACATGCATATTTGTTTGTGCTATAAAAATGTCCATATATATAATAGAGCAAACGGGGGTAAAGTTATGATAACCTCTTAGCCACAACCAAACACCTTGAGGGAGTGAGTCGCTGGGCCTGAAGCCTTGAGACCACAGTCACGGGGACATCAAGCATAACATAGAACACAAAAACATTGTCCTACACCCTACTTTGATGAGTAGTGTCTGGAGCCTTAGAAGCTTCTTAGTGACCATCTAAATTGCAGCTACTTGTCTTTCCTTGTCTTGAGCAAAGAAGAGTGAAGAAAATCAAAGATGCATGGAAACAATTAGTCCACAGGACTAGTGGACCATGGGAACCTCAGCCTCCATGACCCTGAGACCAGAA
>NW_006922056.1:1572926-1573542 GCF_000298275.1 Orycteropus afer afer | reverse complement strand
TGGCATATGATCAAGAGCCAATGGTATTGAAAGAAGAAGTCGAGGCTCCACTGAAGGAATTGGCAAAGAACAAGTCTCCAGGAATTGACGGAATACCCATTGAGATGTTTCAACAAATGGATGCCCCGCTGGAGGCACTCGGTTATGCCAAGAGATTTGGAAGACAGCTACCTGGCCAACAGGCTGGAAAAGATCCATATTTGTGCCGATCCAAAGAAAGTTGATCCCATAGAATGTGGAAATTATCAAACAATATTATTAATATCACATGCAAGTAAAATCTTACTAAAGATAATTCAAAAACAGTTGCAGCAATATATTGACAGAGAGCTTCCAAAAATGCAAGCTGGATTCAGAAGAGGACATGGAATGAAGGTTATCATTGTTGATGTCAGATGGATCTTAGCTGAAAGTAAAGAATACCAAAAAGATGTTTACTTATGTTTTATTGACTATGCAAAAGCATTGGATTGTGTGGATCATAACAAATTGTGGATAACATAAGAGTTCTTCCAGAACACTTGATTTTAATCATGAGGAACCTGTACATAGACCAGGAGATTGTCATTCAAACAGAACAAGGGAACACTGCATGGTTTAAAATCAAGAAGGGAGT
>NW_006922056.1:1556041-1568492 GCF_000298275.1 Orycteropus afer afer | reverse complement strand
AAAACATCTATTAATAATTAGAACATGGAACATATAAGGTATGAATCTAGGAAAAGTGGAAATTCTCCAAACTGAAATGGAACACATAAAGATAGATATTCTAGGCATTAGTGAGCTTGGGCTTGTATTATTGGTATATATCCGTGAGTATGGAATTGTACGGGCCATTTTGAGTTGGACAATCATGTGCTCTACTGTGATGGGGTAGACAAATTGAAGAAGAAGGGCACCATATTCATTGTCAAAAAGAGCATTCCAAGATCTGTCCTGAAGTGCAATGCTATCAGTGATAGGATAATATCTATATGCCTACAAGACCAGTTAATATGACTATTATGCAAATTTGCTCACCAACCACTAATACCAAAGATGAAGAAATTCAAGATTTTTACCAACTTCTGCAGTCTGTAATTGAACATACATGCATGGATAATTACTGGTGATTGGAATGTGGAAGTTGGAAAGAAAGAAGCATCGTTAGTTGGAAAACATGGCCTTGGTGATAGAAATGACACCAGAGATCATGTGACAGAATTTCACAAGACCAATGACTTATACACTGCAAATACCTTATTTCAATAAACTAAACAATGATTATACACATGGACTTCACCAGATGGAATACACAGGAATCAAATCAACTACATCTCTAGAAAGAGATGATGGAGAAGTTCAATATCATCAGTGAGAACAAGGCCAGGGGGCAAGTGCAGAACAGACCATTAATCACTCCTATGCAAGTTCAACTTGAAGCTGAAGAAAATGGAAACAAGCACAGGAGACCAAAATACAACCTTGAGTGTATCCCATGTGGATTTAGAGACCAGCTCAAGAATAGATTGGATGCAGTGAACACTGGTGAATAAAGACCAGATGAGTTGTTAGATGACATCAATGCATCATACATGAAGGAAGCAAAAAGTCATTAAAAAGACAGGAAAGGAAGAAAAGACCAAGATGGATGTCAGAAGAGATTCTGAAACTTACTCTTGAGTGCAGAGTAGCTAAAGCAAATGGAAGATGAAGTAACAGAGCTGAACAGAACATTTCAAATGGTGGCTCAAGAAGACAAACTATTATAATGAAATATGCAAAGACCTGGGTTAGAAAATCAAAAGGAAGAAGACACTTGGCATCTCTCAATCCAAAAGAAATGAAGAAAAAATTCAAGCCTTGCATTGCAATATTGAGGGATTCTATGAGCAAAATATTGAATGATGCAAGAAACTTCAAAAGAAGATGGAAGGAATACACAGAGTCACTGTACCAAAAGGAACTGGTTGATGTTCATCCATTTCAGGAGGTGGCATGTGAACAAGGACTGATGGTATTGAGGAAGAAGTTTAAGCTGCACTGAAGGAGTCGGTGAAAAACAAGGCTCCAGGAATTGATGGAATACTCATTGACATGTTTCGACAAGTACATGCGATGCTGGAAGTGTTCACTTGTCTATGTCAAGAAATTTAGAGGATACTTACTCGGCCAACTGACTGGAAGAGATCTATATTTGTGCCCATTCCAAAGAAAGATGATCCCCCAGAATGTGGAAATTATTGAACGATATCACATACAAGTAAAATTTTACTGAAAATAATTCAAAAAAGGGATGTAGTAGTACATAGACAGAGAACTGCCAGAAATTCAATCCTGTTTCAGAAGAGGGAGTGGAATGAGGGATATAATTGCTGAGACCAGATGGATCTTGGCCAAAAGCAGAGACTACTAGAAAGATGTTTATATGTGTTTTATTGACTATGCAAAGGCATTCGACTGGATCATAACAAATTATGTGTAACATTGAGAAGAATGTAATTCCAGAACACTTAAATGTGCTTATGAGGAACGTGTATATAGATCAAGAGGCAGGATTAGGTCAGGGTTGTATCCATTCACTATATTCAATGTGTATGCCGAGCAAATAATCCGAAAAGCTGGGCTATATGGAGAAGAATGTGGCATCAGGATTTGAGGAAGACTCATCAACAACCTGTGATATGCATATGACACAACCTTGCTTGCTGAAAATGAAGATGACTTGAAGCACTTACTGATGAAGATCAAAGACTATAGTTTTCAGTGTGGATTGAACCACAACATAAAAAAAAAAAAAAAAATCCTCACAACTGGACCAACAAGCAACATCACTATAAATGCAGAAAAGATTGAAGTTGTCAGAGATTTCATTTTACTTGGATCCACAATCAACATGAATGGAAGCAGCAGTCAAGAAATCAGACATCTTATTGCACTGGGAAAGTCTGCTGTAAAGACCTCTTTAAAGTGTTAAGAAGCAAAGATGTCACTTTGAAGACTAAGGTGCACCTAACCCAAGCCATGGTATTTTCAATCACCTCATATGCATATAAAAACTCACTGCCGTCGAGTTGATTTCTACTTATAGGGACCCCTCCTTGGGTTTCCAAGGTGGTAGGTACATCTACGGAAGTAGATTGCCCAATCTTCCTTCCGAGGAGTGGCTGGTGAGTTTGAACCACCAGCCTCCTGGTTAGCAATCAAATGCTGTGGTAGTTAAGGTTGTATGTCAACTTGGCTGGGCCTGGTTGAATGGCTGGGCAGCTGGTGGTAGTTATTTCCCACAGTGAGATTGGTAGTTATTCCATGGTGGAATCTACTGGAGCATCTGAGTAGCTGCTTTAGGGATGTGGTCTGCTTCCAGTATCTAGGAAGCACTTTGAGAAAGGTCTCCAGCTGATGAGACTTTGAACCCTGCATGTAGCTGAGTCCTTGTTCAGCAGCCTGCTATGTTGCCCTGCCAATCTTGGGACTTTTGATGGACTTGAATTAATGGCCTGCCATGTGGTTTGGTACTATCAGGACTGTGCCTTCTCACTTGTCAGTCTTGGGCTTGTCAGCCTCAGTAGCCAGCAGCTGCCTGAGTGAAGAGACACCTCCAGCTCCATTGGGCCGGGAGCAAGAGGCAGATCTGAAGGCCAAGGTCGAGGGGCTTTCACCCAGCCCCTAGACTCTGGCACTTTGAGCTCAGACTTCTAACTTCCAAAATTGTAAAAGAATAAACTGTTTGTTCAAGCCATCCCCTTTGTGGTATATTCCTGTCAGAGTGGCACTAAGTAACCAAAACAAATGCCTTAGGCACTACGTGGAAGCTGGACAATGACTAAAGAAGATTGAAGAGTGGATGCCTTTGAATGTTGTTGTTGGTATGTGCCATTGAGTATCTCTGACTCATAGAGACCCCTCCTTGAGTTTCCGAGGCAGTATCACTGCAGAAGTAGATTGCCCAATATTCCTTCTGAGGAGTGGCTGGTGGGTTTGAACCACCAACCTTCTGGTTAGCAGTCAAGTGCTTTAGGTACTACGCCACCAGAGCTCCCAATGCCTTTGAACAGAATACTGAAAATATCATGGACTACCAGAAGCATGGACAAATCTGTGCTGGAAGAAGTGCAGCCAGAATGCTCCTTGGAACAGAGAATAGCCAGACTTCATCTCACCTACTTTGGTCATGTGGTCAGAAGGAACCAATCCCTGGAGAAAGATGTCGTGCTTAGTAAAGTGGAGGGTCAGCAAAAAAGGGGCAGACCCTCAACGAGACGGATTGACACAGTGGCGACCATGACGGGTTCAAGTACAGCAAGGACAGTGAGGCTGGCACAGGACCAGGCAGTGTTTTGTTCTGTTTTTCACAGGGTCACTATGCGTGGGAGCTGACTGAATGGCACCTAAAAACAACTAGCACAGCAAAGGCATCTGGGAAGAAGGCCTGGTGACCTACTTCCATCCACTGCAAACCCCGCCACCCAGTCTCTGCTGACACACGTAGGGTCAGCACACGCCGGGGCTGACGTTGGTGGAGGTTGTTTGAACGAATATACATACATATTTATCATAGAGTCCCTGGGTGTGCAAACAGTGCCACGGCTGCGAACTGAAAGGCCGAAGGCTCGAGTCCACCCAAAGCACCTCGTAAGAGAGGCCTGGTGGTCCGTTTGTCAAAACTCATCCGCTGAGACCTGGTGGAGCCCAGCTCTGCTCTGACACACGTGGGCCACCAGGAGGGGGGGAGGGCATCAGGTGGTCCCTATTTATAACGGCCCTGGAAACAACAGCCATCTGTCCCTTTGATCATTGCATTCCTGGGGCCCAGCCGGGCAGGCCTGGAAAACCTACGTCAAGCCGGCATTCCTTCTGGCTTGTCTCACACCCAGCGCCACTCACCCTGGGAGGCCTGGGGGAGGATGAGGGTGCAGCCGCCTCAGCAGCCGAGACAGAAGGCCCGGGTCAGGAACTTTCCACATGCTGGTGCTCTGAAATGACTCAGCTGCCAGCAGGATCGGAAGGTCCTGCTCCCCACCACTTCCTGCCCGGGGCCCCAGGCTCAGGCGACCACGGGGTCCTGCCTGCCTGCTCAAGGCCCTGGCTGGAAGCCCTGCTGCCAACCGCATACTTCATCTCACTCAATTCTCACAGCAACTCAGGAAGTAGGAGGTGCTGGTGGCCTGTTTCAGAGGCGGGCAAACCAAGGGCAGAGGTCCAAGGTGCTGGGCTGTGGTCAGAAGTCAGGTCTGCAGCAGCTACTGCTTCTTCCCATTTGCCTCAGCCAAGCACTGCCCTGAGCCCATTCACACAGAGCCTTCCAAAACCACCCAGTGCGCCACAGAGAGAGCAGGACGTCTATCAGAGGGAAGAGCTACGCACTTGGCAAAAATTTCCACACTGACTCTGACAACAGGCAATGTGAAAGCCCGAGCCATATACTCACACGCACACACCCATCACCCTCCACTTCCTTATCGGGAATTTCAGGCTGCTGAGTAATTTCTTGACCACAGTGCCGGAAGAGGGGGCCTGGGCAGGAGGTCACCAGGCAGGAACCTGAGTAACCAGCAGTGCCCATGTGGAGGCTGCAAGTCCCATCCACAGCACAGACGAACCCCCCACAGAGATGAGCTCCCCGCACAGACACAAGGCCTCAGCAGAGATGACCCCCTCTCAAGGATGAACCCCCCACAGAGACAAGCTCCCACAGAGGTGAGGGCCCTGCAGAGATGAACCCCCCACAGAGACAAGTCCCCCCCACAGAGGTGAGCCCCCCTACCACCGGAGAGTGCTGCTGCCCATGGCACATGCGATGGTCTACAGAGACCCCAGAAGGCTCTTCTCATGGTGGTCCGGGGCTGGGGGAGCCTCTCCTGAATGAAGCTTTCAGGCCAGGCACCTCCAAGAGGTGCCCACCCGTGGACAGAAAACCATGCCCCTTGGCAAAGTGATAACTTCTCAGCCACAGCCAAACACCCAGACGGAACGAGTTGTTAGGCCTGTGGGCTTGGGACCATGGTCACAGGGGACATCAAGCTCAACCGGCATAACATACTGCACTAAAGCATTGTTCTACGTTCTACGTTGGTGAGTAGCAACTGGCGTCTCAAAAGCTTGCAAGTGGCCATCTAAGATGCAACAATTGGTCTCCCCTTGTCCGGAGCCAAGAAGAATGAAGAAAAGCAAAGACGCATGGAAACAATTAGTCCAAAGGACTAGTGGACCGTACAAACCTCAGCCTGAGATCAGAAGAACTAGATGGTGCCCGGCTCTCCCTCACACACACCCAGCCCTGCCCACCACCCTGACATCATCCTGCACGTGGTCCACCTCCTTCCTGGGTGCCAGGCCCCGGCATCTCTCCTTCCTGCCACTATCAACCACTCGGAAAGGGGTCAGAATAGAAGGCCCAGGGTGGAGAGGGAGCAAAATGTGGAACAAAACTCAAAATCATGAAAAAGACCAGGCTTGCTGGTCTGATAGACTGGTGGAACCCCTGAGACTATGGCCCCTAGTCACCCTTGGGGCCTGGCATTGAACTCACCCCTGTGGCTTCCAGCCAAACAACAGACAGGCCTGCACCAGAAGATGCACTCCTTAGAACAGTCAACGTGGGAGATCGGAAGGGCAGCATGTGGGCAGAGAGACAGCTCAGAGGGCAGGAACACGTAGGACAGAAGGACATAGGGAAAAGGGGTCCACAGGCCGGAAGTGGGAAGAGAGCTGTTCCATTGTGGGAATTGCAATCAGTGTCACGAAACAAAGCACATGAACTGTTGAACTGAAAATCAATGGGCTCTGTCAACTTTCACCCAAATTATAATTAAAAAGAAAAATTTCACGGGGAAAGTCTGCCGCAAAAGGCTTCTTTAATGTGTTAAAGAATAAAGATGTCGTTTTGAGGGCTGAAAAAAAAAAACAAACACAATGAAATACAGCCCTCCCCTCACTCATTCCTCCCAGCTGCAGAGCCCTCCGCGTCCCCCTAAGGTGCAGCAGGCCGCCTGATGCCCACCAAGCACTGGCTCCAGTCTTTCCCGTGGTGTTTGCTGGGAACTCCTCCCATGTACGCCCCTGACGGCAGGGGCACCATCTCTCACCAGCAGAGCCACGTACCCACTCACACACACCACATCCATGCAGGTGTGTCCACTCACGCACGCCACACACATCACACACACACACACTTACACTCACACATCACTCGTCCACTCACACACATCACATGTACACAAGTGTGCCCACTCATACACATGTCACACACATCACACACCCATTCACACATGTCACATACATGTCACACACAGATGTGCCCCCTCACACACACACAGATGTATCCACTCACACGTTGACATCCACCTGCTAAAACACACCACACACATCTACAGATATGCCCACTCACACATATGAACACACACTCTTTCAAAAACACTCACAGCACTGAGTTCACACACATATGCCCTGAAACCTCCCACACAAATATGCACTCATATACTCACACGCACACACCCATTACACATGCATACATTTATAGCCATCACACACACGACTCACACAGCATTCTCATCGCACCCTTGACCTTCACACACACTTACCCACTCACACAACTTCACACTCTTACATTCATCAACACCATTCACAGACATATACAGTCACCCACTCCCACAGCCGTGCACACACATATCACACACACTCAGAGTCACACACACTCATGTACCTGACACTCAGTCACACACAGGGACACACTCAGGCTCACACACCTTCACACCTACTCACTCGCACACACACACTATGTCCCTCCCAGGGCATTCTGGGCAACAGAGTCGAGGGTGGTTAGTGCCCTGTCAGTTTCCACTAGGTGGCACATTGAAACCTTTCATCTTGTTTTGTTTTCTTTTGAAGTTTTGTGCATCTGTCCGGAAGAGCACAGATCATAAAAGAACAATGGACCCACACCTGTAGCTCCACGATTTTCTGGTAGCCACACTGAAGCAAGGAAAAGCAGGTGAAGGGAATGTTGATATTGAGTTCATTGTTGCCAAAACACCATTCACCATGCGGCCAGCCTGAGAAGTGTGAGGGGAATACCTCACTCTTCCTTCTTCGTCTTTGAAACCCAAGAATATTCTACGCTCAGAGCACATCTTGATCCAGGCACTAAACTCTTCCAGGAACACTCGGTTTGTCTTAGACCTCATACAATTCCTTCCTGAAAAAGTCCACTCGCATACTTACATTGTCCCAAGCATCCTTCAAAGTTTGCGATCCTTGAAGTGAGTATCCATGCAGAAATTTAAACGAAGGTTAAACAAAATGGACACTGTCCCCCAGTTGCGCTTGCCACGTTTCAGTGGCCACAGATGGCTGGGTTGCCATATTGGACAGTGCAGGTTAGATGATTTGATGACAGCCCGGCTCCACATCGTGGAGTTTCCAAGGCCACACCCCTGCACACAGCCCACGTGGCTCAGTAACCGTGAGATGACACTAACAAGAGTTCCATGGAACGCAGGGGCCTGTGGCCACAGCTGCCCTGGAAAGTCACACTTTGCAGAGTGCCACGGGGTCCTGAGAAGCCCCTCAAGAAAAGAGTCTGGATTCCCCCAAACCAACCTGCCCCCAAACTTTCTCCCCAGGGAGCCTGCCATCATCGCGGGAGTCCAGGCTCTGCAGACACAGCTGTGGCTTCAGGCCCTCTGCCTCCACCATGGAGAGTGATGTGGGCTGCCCTGGGTCTGTGCCCACAGTCCAACCCCCACCTGGTTGACTGTGTGGAAGCCCCAAGAATGGAGAGGAGGGAGGGATCTCCTCTCTCTCACACACACTCACCCCTGCCCACCACCCTGACATCATCCTGCACATGGACCACCTCCTTCCTGGATGCCAGGCCCTGGCATCTCTCCTTCCTGCCACGGAGCCTTTGCACCAACCACTCACCATGCCACCCACTGTTGGCCTGGGCAGTAGGTTCCTCAGGCAAGGCCCAGCCCCAGGCAAGGTTAAGGCCTTGTACAGATGAATGCATGGCTCCTCCTTGTCACTCCCAGACACATGCCAGCACAGTGTGTCTGCGCTTGAGCCATCCTGTCCTTTGACTAGTCTGTCTTGCCCACCCTCTCTGGCTCTGCTGTCCACTGTATCCCCACCACAAGGACGAGTGGACACTCAAGAGACATTAGATGAACGGGTGAGTCAGCAGGGAGAGGTCTGACGGAAGTCCTGAGCCCCACCCCCAGAACTGCCCCTCCCCTGAGGACATGGTGCAGCAGCGGCCATGTAGGTGCAGGGAGGAGAGGCGTGGCGGCTGGCCAGGCCTTCTGGAGGCCCCGGGTGCTCGCTGGCTACCTGGAGCTGCTTCTCCCTCCACCTCACAAGGTGTCCATCTCCCCCTCCAGGGGCATAGCAAGGGGGAGACAGAGGCAACTGCCCTCGAGTGCAAGTCCGAGGGTGCACCGGGGAAGCAGAGAATGACACTCCAAGGCAGCACAGATCTGAAGGGTGCCTGACTGAGGCAGCCGGACCCGAGGGGACAGCGTTTCTGTGGCCGTTGGTGTCATCAACACCTTTTCATCTTGAATTGGGGGGAGGGGACGAATCTTAGAGGTTTTCCCCAGCCGTCATCACCCTCTCTGTGCCCTCCATGTGTGTCTGTCTCTCCTGTTGGAAGACACCACTCAAAAGGGAGTGGGACCCACCCTACTCCAATAGAACCATGTGACCTAACCCTTTCAAGGCTGGATTATTTTCTGTGTTGAATATTTTGAATTTGTTGAGACCATGTGTTTTCAGTAATGGAAGCCATTTTGAATGAAATGAAAAAACTGTTTTTAGACATTATGGATTTTTATACAACTCATGGGACACATCTGTCCCAAAGGATCTTTGGTGCTGGGTTACTGAGATGAAGTCCATTTCTTTAGATTCAGTTATATAGGCCTCCAACAGATGACAGCATGAACTCAAAGTGGGATAGCAGCTTATCACTAAACCCCAGAGGCAGAAAATGCAGGTGGGCACTATATATACCACAGGTCACAAAAGGGTTAAATGATAACATCAGCTGAGAATTCTGTTTCTCAAAACAGGGTCACAGTCCCAGGGATCAAGACTTGAACACATGCTTTGGGGACACAATTAATCCATCACACCAGGGTGTGCTGCCCTGGTTTACAGGATAGAAGGTCAGAGCCCAAGAAAGCGGAGAGGGGACCTCACTCTGACATGTGGGGCAGGAGTCCTGGCTCTAAGGGCTTGGGTCTGTACAGTGGGCAAGGAGAACCGTTCTCTCATGGCCATCACGAGGACTTTCCCAGGCTGTTTGCTCATTCATCCAAAATAACGTTTCTGAAACTCCGCTGGCCGTGTGTCAGGCTGTGCCAGGCCCAGGACTCACACAGGGAACCAAAACTCGTTCCTTGTCCATGTGCTGTTTTCAGTGTGTGGGACGGGGCACAGTAGCTGTGGGGTAGACGCTGACTCCTGGTGCCTGTGTGCATCAGAACAGAACCGGGATCCACAGCATCTTCAGCAGCTGGCTTTTCTCACGTAGAGAGTCAGGCCTTTCTTCCAAGGAATGACTGGGTGGCCTCAAAGCTCCAGCCTTCTGGTTAGCAGCTAAGCACTTAACCGTTAGCGCCCCCGGGAATCCTGGGGATGGCACGCTAACAAAGGCACGGGGAGGCCTTTCTGGGGAAGACGTGTCCGGCTGGGCCCCAGAGGGCGAGGGGCAGCCTCGGCCAAACAGGTGGACAGCCTTCAGAGCCTGGGCTAAGATGGAGGAGGAGGAAGGACAAAAGGACCAGAGGAGGCTTTGCAAGTGGTCAAGTGGCCAACAGATCACACAGAATAACGTGATCACAGGATAACCAGGCCCCAAACTTGTCCACATCCTCATCCCTGAATGCTGCACAGATGTCACCTTACATAACACACGTGGTTAAGGTCACGGACCTTGAACTGGGGGATTATCCTGGATTATCCAGGTGGACCCAATGTAATTACCTGTGGAGTGGGGGTGGAGACAATATCACCCATGTAGGTTGGGGGTGTGTGGATGGTGTCACCTAGGAGTCAAGGGTGGACAGGATAACCTGTGTAGCTTGGGGAGTGGATGGGTGTCACCTTTAGGTTTGAGAGTGGGTAGTGTCACTATGCAGGCTGCGGAGTAAATGGTGTCACCTGTAGGTTGGTGGTGGATGGCATCACTGCACAGGTTGTGGGCGGTGATGCAGAGAATTACTGAATACAGCCCTTCTAGCCACAGTCTTTGTGACTCCCACACAATGAGTGGGTGGGACTATACAAACAAAGTGCTTATGGCCCACCAAGGGCATTAGACACAGCTCACTGCTAATGCAAATAAGGTGTGCAGAACCTGTGATGCTCAAGGTTATGTGTCAGCCTGACGGGCTGTGACTTTCAGTGCTTTGGTGGTACTTCGATGATGTAATTGTCCTCCATGTTACGATGCGTGTTGTAAATGCTCGCTCTATACCTGTGGTTATGGCCCCATTTGAGAGCAAGTTGTCCATTATGTTAAAGAGGCAGGATCAGGATGGAATGCATCTGGGGTCACCGCCTTACTAGGAGGTGTGGCTCAAGTCACCATCCTTACCCCAGTCACCATCCTTAGCACCCTTATTCAACTCACACCACTGCACTGCCTTATTCAAGTAAAAGGGGAGTTTCCTTGAGGGTAGGGTCCAGACTCACTGGGATATGTGGTTTTGGAAAAAAGGGGATAAATAGGACAATGGGAGACCTTTGGCTCTTGGATGGGATAAAAACACCCCAGACTGAAACAACTGTTCTGCTGCAATCAGTCACTCGAGGCAAAGGCTGTTCAAGGAAAGTGGGAGAGGTGGGTCTAACTCCTGAGGCGGCGGCTTAATGGATGCACATGGAATGCAGACGGTTAAGGAAAGGGCAAAGCCTACAGCCCCTTGGTTGCTGTTATCAGTAATGGTGGGAATGGCAGGGAAGAGAAGCAGTGGCAGACTGCAGCACTGAACAAACCCACAGCCCTTCTGGCTGAAGGGCTGAAGCTACGACCACTGGTACCAGGCCCACCTGGAAAGGCAAGATCACGTCAGAACAACAAGAAGGACTCCTACAACCACTGGTCACCAAGAAGTAGTCTTGAGGGGACCGGTGACACCAAGAAACGTTGGAAAGTGGGGTGCACAGTGTACAGAGCCTGCTTCAGACAGATTGGTATTGTCAGCTTCCTGAGGAACCATGGCTAAAAGGACTGTGAGGGCAACTAACTTAGGGGCCATGTCTTCACTTTGGGATGCTGCAGAATGGGAGAGTATGTTCGGGTTGATGCAAGACCCGTAATTCACCATGGAACTCTCATGAACTGCAACACACAAGTCACACAGCAGGTTAGCCTGAGGGGACAGCCAGCCTAGTGGACTGGACAAAGTTTGCAGTGAGATGTGTTCACCCTGAGAAGGAAACTGCCCCTCACCCCTCTAAATACTCCATGGAACACTCCAGAGGAAGCAGCCATGCTGGAATAGCTTTATGGTGACCAGGATAGTCACCCAGTGAGTATGCCCCTTACACACTCATGGCAGACACAGTCAGCAATGGAGCCCCTTCTACATGGGCACCCCATGTGACCTCGCTCCTGTGCAACAAAGCAACCATCTGGGAAGTCTCCCTGGATCTGTTGGCACAGCTTCCCCACATGGCTCTTACAGATAAAAGCAACATGAGAGGATTCGCAGGAGGGTGGAAGAGGCAGTGGGGGAGAACTCACCCAGCAGCGCAGACCTTCAGATGGTTACTAAGAAATGCGGTAAACAGACATTGACGGAGCTGAGAGGAAGCTTCCAATGCAGCCCCACAGGAGAGTGGGTGGAGCAACAGAAACTCCTGCTGGTCCTGCAATGCTAAAGAGGCCTAGACAGTGCTTGCCATTCAACCCAGTTGGGAGGAACTTCTCACTCAGAACTATTTGAAGCAGAGGCTCAATTAGTTGATGAAGATAAGGATTGAAGAAGGGGCCAGGGTCTTCTGGTCCAGCCTCCAGCAGGGGACCTGAGCCTATATGCACATGTGTGGGTAAAATAGCCCAGGAGTGGGGAAGAGACCTTCTTTTCTTTCTTTTTTTATTTTTCTCTCTTTCAATTTTTTTTTTTTTTTT
>NW_006922056.1:1553637-1555941 GCF_000298275.1 Orycteropus afer afer | reverse complement strand
TTTTAAATTTTATTGTTATTTGGGTGAAAATTTACAGGGCAAATTCACTTTCCATATAGCAGCTCACATCCACTTTGTCTCATGACATTGACTGCAATTTCCCACAATGCAACAGCTCCTCTCCCACTTCCTCCCCATAGTTACCTCTTTCCTGTATCCTTCCCTCCCATGCACTCTTGTCCCCTGAGCTGTCTCCCTGTGCATACACAGCTCTTCTATTTTCCCATGATTGATCGCTCCAAGGAGTGTATCTACCTAATGTAAATGTTTAGCTCAGATGCCAGTCTTTTGTTTGGCTGGAAGCCATGGAAGTGGGTTTAATTCCAAACCTGAAGGGCAGCTGGGGGCCATAGTCTCAGTGGTTCCATCAGGCTCTATTAGGCCAGCAAACCTGGTCCATTTTTTTCATCTTGATGATGGTGAGTTTTGTTCCACATTGTTCTCCCACTCTGTCCAGGACGGAAGAGACTTCTTGGGGGCTGCTGGACACAGGAGCCCAATGTACTGTCTGTCATCCCCAAACCTGTCAATAAAATCCTGAAGGAGTCTAAGGTCAGACTGGAGGGATATGGGGATGCAATGGTTTATGGGACTAAGGTGAAAGTTTGGTTCAGATGTGGAAGATTCATTTAAACAGATGTTGTATGAAATAGTTGTATCTCCTTTACCTGAATCTATTATCGATATGGATAGTATGTCCAATTGGAGAACTCTTCCTCTATCTGATACTGTAAAACTGAAGGCATGTAAGTCTGCCCCTAGACCACTATTGATTGGAGATGCTAAATGGGGACCATTGGAATTGCCCAAACACACTCAGGTTGTTAATTTGAAACAGTATAGGCTACCTGGTGGACAAAAGGGGATTACTGTTTTGATCAAAGACATGCTAAAAGCTGAAGATGTGGGCCCCAAAACTTCCCTGTATGGCCTATGAAAAAGGCAGATGGCTCATGGAGGCTGACAACAGACTGTTGTTGTTGTTATGTGTTGTCAAGTTGGCCCCGATTCATAGCGACCCCTCCTTGGGTTTCTAAGGCAGTATTGCTACAGAAGTAGATTGCCCAACCTTCCTTCCAATCAAGGTCTAAATAAGGCAGTGCCATCTGTGGCTTCAGCCATTACAGATATGGTATCAAAGGTGGAGAAAACAGCAGGCTATTGGAGACTGGTACTCAGCCACTGATTTTACAAATACCTATTTCTCAACCCCAGTCTCAGAAAACAGCCAGCTGTTGTTTGCTTTCACATGGGAAGGATTCCAATTTACTTTCACTGTATTGCCACACAGTTACTTGAATTCACTGACTCACTGTCATAATTTGATTAGATCAGACTTGGACTTAGTGCAGATCTCAAGTGTAATGACACATCACATTGACAACATCATGTTAATATTAAATACTAAGCACAGTCTAGGGCTGATTTGAAAACAGTGGTGACCCACATGACCAACAGAGGCTGGTTAATAAATCCAGCAAAAATCTGGGGCCCCACCCAAACGGTGAAATTCTTGGGAATAACTTGGCCAGGAGCCACTGGTGCCATTCCACAGGCAACAAGAATAAGATGCTATCACTACCTGTCCGCAAGATTAAACAGGAGGCCCAATGTTTCATTGGTCTATGGATTTGGGAGAACACATATTCCACATCTGGGAATATTGCTGGCTCCCATCCATAAAGCCACATGGAAGAAAACTGTGTTTGAATGGGGACCTGAGCAACAGCAGGCTATGTCTGAAGTACAGAAAGTGGTCTCACTCTTTTGGCCCTTATGATCCACATTCACACATGATTTTGGAGGTGTCTGCTACATGTGCTTAAACAGACTGGAGCTTTTGGCAAAAACCTGAGAGTGCCAACCTACGATGACCATTGGGATTCTGGACTAGAAAGTTTCCAGATGCTGCAGCATGATACATGCCATTTGAAATGCAATTACTCACCTGCTGTTGGGCTTTTGTTGAGACTGCCTCAATGACAGAAGGGCATAAATCATCATGAGACCTGAAATACCCAGAATGTCTTGGGTGATGTCAGAGAAACATTCCAATAAGGAAGGTGGTGCCCCAAATAGTTCCATAATAAAGTAGAAATGGTTCATACAAGAACAAGAGACTGGGAGAATGCAGGGAGGCACCCATTGGAATCCATGAGCAGGCAGTCTCTTTTCCCATAGGCCTGGAACCACCTGAGGAGCTGCCAGAACCCACCAACACATGGACAGCGCCTGGAGGACTCTTCTGCCTTACAGAAGGATTGTTAATGACTGTTTTAAACAGATAAAACAATTGACAGGGGA
>NW_006922056.1:1548104-1552387 GCF_000298275.1 Orycteropus afer afer | reverse complement strand
GCATCACTGTGCAAATTGAGGGGTGGATGGCGTTCTGCGCAGGTTGGAGGTGGACAGTGTTCCCATGCATGTTGGAGGCTGACAGCATCACCACACAGGTTGGGGGGTGTGGATGGTGTTGCTGTGCAAGTTGAGGGGGTGGATGGCGTCACTGTATGAGTTGAGGGGTGGATGGCATTTCCCTGCAGGTTGGAGGTGGACAATGTCTCCATGCAGGTTGGAGGTTGACGGTGTCCACGTAGGCTCAGGGGTGTGGATGGTGCCACTGGGCAAGTTGAGGGGTGGATGTTGTTACCATGCAGGTTGGGAGATGGTGTTACTGCATGAGTTAGGGGTGGACATACCACTATACACATTGGGGGTTGGACAGCATTGCCGTGCAGGTTGAGGGGTACAGTGAGGCCTGGACCTGCCCCCACCCACACCCCACCTGTGCCACCTGGCCTCCCAGTTGTGTTTTCTGCTCGAATGACTTAACTGGTACTTAATCGACCTTGGTATTTACCTAGCCTCAGGTGCTTCGTACCAGAGTTTACCTAGGGAGGGTGGGGCGGGGCTTGGCTCCTGTGAGCAGGTGAGTCATTCCCGGCCATCTGGGGCTCTCTGGGCTTTCTGGAGAGGTCCACACCCATGAGCAGAGGCCTGGAGTCTGCCCTGTCCACTCAGACATCAACCATCTGGGATGTGGCTCTCGGGCTGCCAGAGAATCAGGAAATGGGTTCTAGGAAGAGACACCATGGGGCCCAGCAGGGACTTGCCCTTGAGCTGCCTGGGCAGAGACCCCAGGCTCTAAGACTTGGTAAGTTTCCAGATGGAAACTTTGTTCTGGGACAGGAAGAGCGCAGCAGTGGCAGCCCAACCAGAAACCACAGCCTCGGAGCAGGGGTCGGGAGGGCAGTGACTCAGTGCATGGCGGGTGGGGCCGGCGTGGGGGCAGGGCAGGGGAGCCTGGTGGCCTGCCTGTAATGCGTTCTCGGATGCTTCCAGAACAAGGCCTAGAGGAGGTGCCGAGGAGCTGGCTCCGCTCCCACCTCTCACAGCACATGTGCACATGTGAGTGGCATGGACGAGGCACAGAGTGTTCTGGAAAGCAGGCCTAGGTGGACAGGGGCTCAGAGGTGGGAGAGAGGGCCACGGCAGTAACGAGTTCCCTGTCCTGGGAAGGTCCGCTCAGAGGGGACATCTGGGGGAAGCTGAGTATTAGAGAAAGCAGGCTTGGGCCAGAAGACTTCAGGCTCCTGTCAGCGGGAGGGCTGAAAACTCCAGCACATGTGCCGTATGGTGGCTCTTAGTGGGATTCTGTCCAACTGGGCCTCAGATGAGACCTGAACCAAACTAAAACCAACAAGTCAAGCTTGATGTCAACACCCTGAGCCCATGTCCCAGTGGTCCCCTTTGCCTCCTCTGGGCCTCATGTAAGATTCACTTTCCCATATCCTCTGAGTGGAGGACCCTGGTGGCTTCTTTGTGTCCCCCTTCTGGTGATGATGACCTATTTGGAGCCCTGGGGTCTTGGACGTGATTGCATGGCGGTGTGACCTGCCCATCCTGACTGGTCACAGAACCAGGCCAGCCCCACTGCTCAGACCTTTGCAGGTGACTATGTATTTGGGTTTTTAAGGGAGCTGTTGTTGTTGTTGTTGTTATTTGCCATCGAGTTGGCCCCGACTCATAGCGACCCCTCCTTGGGTTTCTGAGGCAGTATCACTACGAAAGTAGGAATGCCCAACCTTCCTTCCGAGGAGTGGCTGGTGGGTTTGAACCACCAGCCTTCTGGTTAGCAGTCAAGTGCCTTAGGCACTATGCTACCGGAGCTGTTGGTTATATCCAAATGTGTCACCACCCAAAAAGGGAAACAGCCCTCCAACCAGAGCAGACTCAGAGCAGACACAGGACAGGCTGGCTGTCTCCAGCAGCAATTCTCTGCCAGAAACCCCAAACAAGGGGGACACTGGCGCACCGGCCTGGGGACCTCGTGCGGATGCCCTCGCTGTCGCTTCCCTGGCAGAGGCTAGAAGCTTCCAGAGCAGCTCTTCCGCTATGAAAGTCCCCTCAGCTGAAAGCAGCTTCCCGTCACCATTTAGACCCAAAGCTTAGCGATAGTAGCAGAAGGAGCCACACGGGTGAGAGGTTCTGCAGGTTGAGCAAAGCCAGGCCATGCTCCTGGGCCGGAGGGTGGAAGCAGGCCAGGTGCCACCTCCCCCAGGCAGGGCTGACTGCAAAGGGTCTTCTGGCCATCACGGTCACCACTGAGCACCATGGACTGACCAAGATCCCACCCTTCAGTTTATAACTGAATGCTGCCGTGAACTCAGGGTGATCACCTTCCACCGGCGGTTGAGGAATGTAGTCTCCGGGCCGCTGGAGGAGTGTGATGGCCTGGCAAGAAGTGCCAGAGAGGGAGGGTGCCCCACTCTGTCCTGAGACACAGAGTTGAGGCGCAGGATGTCAGAAGAGAGGAGGATGGGCCTCTGGGAAGGGGAGCAGCCGTGGACTCCCCCTGAGACATCACTGGCTCCCTGAGGCCCTACTGCCCTGCAGGCCGCCTCAACCAGGAACCACTGAGCTGAGCTGGGCCACATGGGCAGGGACTGCTCAGAGTGAGGACCTCCATGGGTGACAGGGCACACCCTAAAGGGCACCCTCTTCCCTGACTACCCTGTCTTCTCCAAGCCAGTCCCTTCATATCACCTCACCCTCTCCTTCCAGCACCTCAGGCCCACCAGTGCAGAGCCAGGAGTGCCAAAGGCGTGAGGAAGGGGCTGGCCAGTGAGGACTGTGTCCCGAGCACTCTACCTGTGTTTGGTACTCCCTAAGGGTCAATTCCGCTCCTTGATGAGTGGGGAAACCAAGGCTTTAGGGAGGCCTGTGACCAGGGGCAGAGTGCCCAGGAAGCTGGGTAAGCACGGGCCTACTTGTTCTTACTTACTAATCTGTAGTGAGCCACACATGAGACTGTTCACTGAAGATTGGAAGTAAGCATAAGTAGGCCCATGCTTACGTTGGCTGACTGGGCACTCTGTCCCCATCAGGGACGGTCAACTGAAACGAAGCTCTGATTCCGCAGGAAGGGGCTGTAGGGTTGGGAGAGACATGACAGCACACCCAGAAGCAGAATCCTTTATGTGGTTAAAAAATGTGAAATCGCTCACTGCAGATTAGAAGTAAACACACCTAGGCCCGTGCTTACCTTGTTTGCCAGGTCATCTGACCCTGCTTGTGACCTGCCCAGGGCCTCTGGGGAACTGAGGAAGGGTAGAGCTGGGCCCAGATCGCAGCCTCACAGGCATCTCAAGTGACTCTGTGACGACCTGGTATTGTCGGGTCCTTCCTGAGTGCCTGCCCCACAGCACCTCGGCTCTGCCTTCAACAGTCCTGGGCCTGTGACGGGAGGCTGCCCCGTCGCATTCTTGTTCCCTTTCAGATTCATCTGGTGCCCAGGCCCTGGGAGCAGGCACATCTTTGCTCTCCTCTCAGGCAGTCTGCTGGCTCTGTGGGACCCAGAGATTCCCTGCCTTTGGTCACAGGCTGACTGTTGCTTAACCTCCCAAGGAGGAAGGGCCCCTGGGGATGGGTGAGGGCCATGAGGAACATTACTGGTGCCCACAACTCTCTCTGCAGCCCCTCCTTCCAAGGCTCCTGTCTCTGAGTCCCCTCTCTCAGTGGTCCCCTCTCCACTGGTCCACTCACTCCTCGTCTCCTTCCTGCCAGCCCCACTCCAAGCTCCTGAGCCTTGGGCCCAGATAATCAACACTGATGCCCCCATTCCTCACCTCCAGCCTCGACTATACCTGAAACCTGTTGTTCCCTAGCAGGTAACCAGCACTGCTTCTGGGTGTCTAAAGGCATCTTGGACCATCCGTGCCTAACCCAGAAGCTCTCTGATTTTCCCCAGCCCTGCCCTCCAGTCTTCCTCATCTCATGGTAACCCTCTCGCCCTCACCTGCCATGGCTGGCCCAGGAGCAAGTCCGGTGGCCCTGCCTCCAAAGCATCTCCCAAGTCCTTGCCTTCTCGCCATCCATCCTGCTCTCACTCTGCTCCACACCAGTGTCTCCCATACAGCTCTCAGATGTTTCCTGAAAACCCATGGGGTAGCACATCACAAGTAGTATAAGACCTTCCTGTGGCTCTGTGTTGCTCTTCAGGTAAAGTCCAAGCTCTTTACCACGTGCTGGGGGAGGGCTGGCGTGAGGCAAGACTGCCATACGTCTCCTTCATTGTCATCCTCATCATTGTTGTCATCATCATCACCGTCATTGTCTCCAGCACCATCACCATCACT
>NW_006922056.1:1537194-1547494 GCF_000298275.1 Orycteropus afer afer | reverse complement strand
CACCATCATCATCACCACCACCACCATCATCACCATCACCATCACCCCATTATCACCACCATCATCATCACCATCATCATCATCATCACCATCATCATGGTTATCACTATTGTCACCATCATGATTACCACCATCACCACCACCATCATCATCACCACCATAATCATCATCATCATCATCACCATCATCAGCAACACCACCATCACCACCATCATCACCACCCCATTGTTGCCATCACCACCACCATCATTGTCATCACTCTATTGTCACCATCATGATTACCACCACCACCACCACCACCATCATCATCACCACCATCACCATCACCCCATTATCACCACCATCATTATCACCACCATCATCATGGTTATCACCATTGTCACCATCATGATTACCACCATCACTACCACCATAATCATCACCATCACAATCACCACCATCACCCCATTATCATCACCATCATCTCCACCATCATCTCCATCACCACCATCCCCACCATCACCGTCACCATCATCATCTCCTTCAGAATCATCACCACCATCACCATCACCCCATTATCACCATCATCTTCATCTCTATCACCACCACCATCATCATCACCCTTACGACCACTTTCCTATAAAGTCAGAGGGAGTCTGGCTCAGTGTAGACGGGCTTTAGTGCTCCACCTCTCCTCCTAGAAGTGGCTGGTAGGGGCTCAGGAAACAGGGACAGCCCAAGGCAACACCACTGAAGTGAGGCCTGCAGGCCTGAACACGCGGGAACTGACACGTCCCGGCCATTTAGAGGCCGTAATTAGTGAAGGTTATGAGGAAAATATCTATTAGCACTCTTGGGGATTTTCCATTTCCCTGATCTGATGCAAACAGTTGTGAGTCACTCGTCACTACAAGTGTGGTCAGCCAGGTCCAGCAGTGGCCCCTACTTTGCTCAGCCAAGTGTGAAGCCCACTGTCCTGGACTCTACCTAGCCAAGTGCCCAGACTCAAGCTCCCAGGCAGGTTGTCTTCAGGCACCACAGACCCTGGCTGCTCACCCCCGAGACCTACCATAGTTCCAAGGTGTAAAAACATCTTCACACTCCCACGACCCCCTTGCCTGCCCCATCCCCCTGCTGCCTCCTCATTTGTCCTGGCCCCTGGCCACATCCTCACCCCTCTCGGGCCTGGGCTCACTCTCCCTTCTCCTGGGTGGGCTTTGCCCATCCACATGGCCTGTGCTTCTGGCCTGAGTCTGCTTAAATACCACTCCCCCGTCCGCAGGCCTGTGTGCACCCACCCCACCGGGCAGCCTCTCTTCCCCTGCCCCTGTTTGATTCTCTCCTAAATCTCATGAGCTGGTCTCTGGTCTACTTCTCTGCCTCACCCATCTTCCCATGCATGAGCCCTGCCGGAAAGCCACATCCTCTTCACATTCACCACTGACCTTGGGGCCTGGACCAGCTCTGGCCACTGCAGGGTCCAATTAGTCTCTGCAGGTGGACAGGTCACCAGGCAGAGGCTACCTGACCCACTCGGCAGGGAAGCCCTTTCATGTGCATCTCACTTGATCCTCCCAACAGCTCTGTTTGATGATGAACAACTGGAAACACAGAGAAGTTGAGAGACTTACCCACAGTCACACAGCAAGTATCTGTGATGCCAAGAATCCAACCCACATCCTCAAGCCTGAGGTCTGGGCTCTACACACCTGCACACCTGCCTCCAGGTACAGCCCACACGAACAGTGTCCGTGCAGACACCCACATCCTCAAGCCTGAGGTCTGGGCTCTATGCACCTACACACCTGCCTCCAGGTGCAGCCCACACAGAACAGTGTCTGTGCAGGCACCTTCAGCATTACGTTGGAGACAAGTGTGATTTACATCAGTACAATTCACCCCCTTCAGTACACATTCTCTTAGGTTTGGCAAATGCACAGTCATATACCCACACGTCAGAACGTCCCCCATAAAAATGTTCCCTCACACCCTTTGTAGTCAGACCCACCCCCCACCTGAGCCCCTGGCCACCACCCACCTGCTTTCTGTGCCTACAGCTTTGCCTTTTCCACAACACCGTATGAATGGAATCATAGAGGGGCAGCCTGGTGTCCGCTGAGCATCTGAAGTCCACCTTGCTGTGGGAATCAGTATTCGTCCTCTTTCCGTGCTGAGCTGGGTGCCCACTGGATGGGGTTCCCATGTGTCTGTCTGCTCTGGGGGTGGGGAGGGGGCACCTGGATTGTTGCCAGTTTGGGGCAATTTCAAATAGAGCCTCTGTAAGCATTCATTGTCAGAAAGAGGGATAGAGAGTGAGACAGAGAGAGACACACAGAGAGAAAGACAGAGGCACAGAGAGACAGACAGACAGATACACAGAGACAAACACACAGAGAGACAGACACAGAGAGAGAGGGGGGCAGAGAGACAGAGAGGGACAGAGGCCCATAAAGAGAGAGAGACAGAGAGAAAGACAGAGGCACACTGACCCTAACCCTAACAGACAGAGAGACAGACACAGGACAGATACAGAGAGGAACGAGGGAGGGAGAGGAAAGAGAGACGGGGGCGAGGAAGGAGGAGGAGGAGAAGTTGAAGGAAAAAGGAGAGGGAGGGGGACTGAGGCAGAGGAGAGGGCGGGCCTGGGCCGCAGAGGCGCTGGCAGGGGAGCCTGGCAGGCGAGGACCTAGGCCCTTCCCTGATGCTGCCTGAGGGCCATCCGGGCAGATGCCACAGTGGGAGGTAATCGCTTGGTAACTGTCTGAGCCGTGGAAGCTGGAGGCCACCCATGGAGGAGGCCTCACCTTGGGGCGTGAGCATCTCCCAGACGGAGCTGGCAGCTGTCCGTGGTCAAGATCTTATAAGACAGAGTGGTGTGTGCTCACCGGGGGAGTGAGGGCCAGTTGAAAGAACACCTGTCCTTCCCCCAGCCCAGGTGACCCCACTGACCACCTGCCTGCGCCCCTCCCACCTGTGCAGGGTCTGTGTGCTGACAGCCACTGCACACCTGCTACCGCTGCACCACTACCACGCTGTCGCAGCCTCCTCGCCCCAGCAGAGAGAAGACCCCCAGCCCACCCCACCCCCGATCTCACAGCCCAGTCGGCCGCCCACCGATTGGCAGCCAGGCCAGGATTGTGCTCCACCTCCACAGCACCGACCCAACAACCTGTGAGACTTTCACCCACAGCGTGGCTCAGAGGGGCTGATGAGGTTAACACAGAAAATGTGCAGGAGACCCTCCCTGGGACCTCGTGTCACAGACACGGACGTGGCCGGATGGGGCCTGGAGACAGTTTCTGGGGCGTGTCACAGGGCACAGTGAATGTTCTCCTTGGACATTTCCTTTAATAGTGCCCTAAGGCAGCTTCCGCGACGAGGAAAATTCCAAGGGCAGGGCAGAGAGAGAGAGAGACAGTGAGAGGGAGAGACAGAGACAGAGGGAGGGAGAGAGACAGAGAGACAGACAGTGAGGGAGTGTTCTGGTTCCCTGGTGCCGCTCTGACAGGAATACACCACAAATGGGATGGCTTCAACAAACAGGAGTTTATTCTCTTACAGTTTTGGAGGCTTTAAGTTCAAGTTCAAAGTGCCAGGCTCTAGGGGCTGAGTGAAAGTCCCCCAACCTTGGAGTCCAGCTCTGCCTCCTACTCCCGGCCCGCTGGAGCTAGAGGTTTTTCTTCACTCAGACAGCTGCTGGCTGCTGAGGCTGAGAAGCCCCAAGGTTGACAAGTAAAAAGGCACAGTTTCAATGTTACCAAACCACACGGCAGGCCATTCATTCAAGTCCATTGAAAGTCCCAGAGTCGGCAGAGCATGGCAGGCTGCCAAACAACAACACGGCTATATGCAGGGTTCAAGGTGCCATAAGCTAGAGACCATTCCCAAAGCTGCTTCTTATATACGGGAAGCAGACCACATACCCAAAGCAGTTACTCAGCTGCTTGTGATAGATTCCAACATGGAGTTGACTGCCATTCTCATCATGGGGAATAACTACCATCAGCTGCCCAGCCACTCTACCAGGCCCAGCCAAGTTGACACAAAAACATAACCACCACAGGGAAAGACAGAGAGAGAGAGGAGAGACAATGAGAGGGAGAGACAGAGACAGAGAGAGAGGGAGACACAGAGAGAGGACACAGAGAGATAGAGAGACAGGGAGAGAGAGAGGAAGACAGAGATAGAGACAGAGAGCTAGACAGACAGAGAGGACACAGAGAGATAGAGAGACAGGGAGAGAGACAGGAAGACAGACAGAGACAGAGAGCTAGATCGACAGAGAGGACACAGAGAGATAGAGAGACAGGGAGAGAGAGACAGACAGAGACAGAGACAGAGAGCTAGACTGACAGAGAGGACACAGAGAGATAGAGAGACAGGGAGAGAGACAGACAGAGACAGAGAGCTAGGTTGACAGAGAGGGGCCAGGCAGGGGCCACAAGCTCCCTCAAGGGCAGAGGAGACACGAGGCTTGGAGCAGAGGAGGGCAGGCCAGAGGCTCTGGGAAACCCGGGGCTGTGTGCCCAGGCCAGCTCCATGGGGGACACCAGAACACCTGTGGGGTCAGCCTCCCAGGCCTCTCACTCTTTCTTGTTTATTCTCCTGAGTCTTCTTCAGAGCTGGATGGGCTCTGAAGGGGCAGCTTGAGTGACCTTGGCTGCAGGGGAGGCCTTGACCTTGTACTTGCTGAGGGCCCACCCAATAAAGCAGGAAGCAAAGCCAAGAGTAGGCATTTTGAATGTTCGCATTCAGCAATTAATGTTTTTGACATAAAAGCCCTCGATGCGATTTAACTTTATGGACGTGGGATAGTGCCAAGACCGGCAAGCCATGAAAAGTGTGGCCGGACATGAGGGCCAACGGCTAGGCTTCCTGGAGCCATCCTCCCACCTGATCAGTAGGTCAGTGATGACAAGATGGTTTTATTTGAGGGTAACTCAGTGACTTGCCTAACGGGAGGGTCTTCTGGAATGTGAGATCCTGGCCAACAGACCTTCTGACCCCACCTCCACTCGGGAGCCTTGGGGTGGGTGGTAGGCAGGCCTGGGCAGTGCAGTGCCACTTGGGAGCAAAGGGAGACCACACAGGTGGGCCCAGTGAGAGTCACACCCCTGCGCAGGGTGATGCTGGCAGCCTCGGGTTCTGGGACGTGCAGCCGAGGCCTGGGCCTGGACAAAGGCTTTGCGGGTGGGTGGCAGGAGCCTGGAGGGGTCTTTCTGAACCTCCAGTGATGCCTGCATGCAGGGCTGCCAGCACGGAGATGGGCTTTTCCCCACCCTGTCAGCCTGCCTCTCCTTGGGGTGCCCCAGGTCTCCTTGGGTCATGAGGCCAAGCTCAGATGCTGTCTGGGAAACTCAACGTAGTGGGTGGAATTGTGTCCCCTAGAAAGACATGGTGAAGCCCTACCCTGATACCTATGAACAGACCGTTTGGAAAGATGGTCTCTGAAGATATTACCAGTTAACATGCGGTCACACTGGGGCAGGGTGGGTCTAGATCCCATCTGAGTGGTGTCTTAGCAAAGAAAAGAGACAACAGAGACAGGGAGACAGGGAAGATGCCGCGTGAGGATGTGGCTGAAAGTCAGGGAAGGCCTGGGGCCGCCGGCAGCCAGGAGAGCTCAGGAAGGGCCTTCCTCCTGAGCCTTCTGAGAGCACCGCCCCGCTGGCCCCTGAATTCCGACTTCTGGCCCCAGAGCTGAGACAACGCATTCCGTTGTCTTGAGCAGCCCCCTATTCGTGGTTCCTTGTTACAACCATCCCAAGAAACTGACACTCCCAGATCCCATCTTTCTCTTTCAAAGCTTCTCTCTAACGCTGGGCTTTCCACACTGAGAGCTGGACGTTGAGGTGGGAGGTACACGTCATGCTGTCCCTGCTACCCAGACCCCAAGGCCTGGCCGTCACCGTGGGATGTCCAGGAGCGGACGTGTGTGGGTGGCGGTCCCCATCTCCTGGCTGAGAATACCCATGCGGGTGGCGGTCTCTGCCCACCTGGCAGAGCACACGCGTGTGGGATGTGGACTCTGCCCACCTGGCACAGTGTGGGCTCTCACACGTTAGGGGACCGCTTGCCTTGCAGCCGGAGGCCGTGCTGTTGTGTGCGATCTATTGGGGCCCCCGAGCCCCAGGGAGGTCCCGGCCACCAGCCTTTGGAGGAGCTTGGGGCCCAGGGCCATGGAGTCGGGGTCCCAGGAGGTGCTTTTAAATACAGCAGGGTCCCAGCCAAAGACAAAGATGGGATTGAGGGACTCTCTGGGGACATCTGGATCCAGGAGACAAAAAGCATGGGAGACAGAGGGCTGTTCGTTGCCCGAGTCACGGTGGCATACCAGGCCAGCCTGCTGTCCCCAAACCAGCCCGCAGCCTGGTCAGTGCTGGCTGGAGGCTGTGGTGAGGCCAAAGAGCCAGCGCACAGCAGCGCTTCCACCAAGCCGTGCGAGCGGAAGACAGGGCTGTGGTCACAAAGGGGCCGCGGCCGGCCCTAGAGATCAGTGTGTGCCTGGCACAAAGCTACGCCCTAGCTTCCTGGCAGGACAGTGAGGTGATGAGGTACCCAGACAAAGGCCAACAGTGCCAGCGGGTCCGAGCCAGGCAGCTGGCTCCAGAGATCCGGGATAACCCTGCCCCAAACGGGCCCTGCCCTGGGGCAGACTTACCACCTGAGGACTGGAAATGCTTCTCCCATCCCTGGGACCCTGGCCACCACCCGGGGCCTCCCTCGCCTCCCGTCGATTCCAAGCCTTTGGACCCAGGAAATGTGCCGACTCCGGGCCAGGAGGACGCCTTCTCCGAAGCCCACACCCTGGCCTCCTGCTACGGGTCTCACCTGAGCACGCACTGTAGCGGCCATCACGTGTGCTCAGCTCCTCCGCGACGACCCAGGACCCTGAAGCTCCACGTTTCCGCAAAATCGTCTTTCTCATGCCGAACAGTAAAGCCCTAACTTTAACTCTGTCAAGACCCTCCCCAGACCCAGCCTCCCCTCTCCTGCCCCTTAGAGGGGACAGTTCTCCTCACAGTGAGACGTTCATCAAGCAGCTTGACGCTGGGGACAGAGGGGACACCCAGACCAGCTTTTCCAGTTCAGTTCCCAGGTGCCTCCCAGAGCACCAGCTCGCCCACGCCACGTCAAGTTCCTGCTCCGGGTGCTACAGACCCGACACGCAGCAGCGTGGGGGCCGGGCCCGGCGCTTTCTCTCTGTGTTTTAATTATTTCCCCTCCAGAAAGCCCCACTGGGATGGAGCACACTGAGTTCAGAATGTTCCAGGCCTCACTGTCAGGCTGCCCTTGTTCCAAGCACTGCTGCAGCCTGGGGGTGACCTCCGCAGGCCACCTCCTTAGTTGTCCCCACCCCCCTCACTTCCCACGATGACACTAAAGATAAAGCTGGCCTCCGGAAGCAGCCACAGCGTGACCCCAGAGAGCAGGGGCCTGGCGTCTACGCTAGGCCTTGGGCTCCCCTGCATCCTGAGGCCCAACCCTGTGGGCATGTTGCCGGGACGCGGTCCGGGGCGAGATCTCAGGGCACACAGGTGTTGCCAGGGACCCTCAGGTGCTCAAGGTTACAGCTGCCCAGAGTGTCTCCGCCTCTGAGGACAGAGGCCTCAGTTTGCAACATCAGACCTGAAACATTTATTCGTTTACTTTTGAAATCGTGGCAGTGAAGTGTCCTGCGGAAACCGTCCAGAAGCTACGCGGGGAGCCAGCCACGGCTCCAGGCGGGACAGTGCACATAGGATGCCCTGGGCAGAGGCCACGGGGACGGACCACAGCCCAGGCTCCTTGGAGGCCTCTGGGCCAGCGTTCCCTCCACGACTCAGGGCAATCAAAGAGGTGGCTGAACAAGACCCCCCCCCCCCCCGCAGGATACGAGGGACCAGACTCACTGGTCTGCCAGAGACTGGGGGAAACCTCGGGACCACGGCCCTCAGCCACCCTTGGGGCCTGGAACCGAATCCACCCCTGTGGCTCGATTTTCACCCCAACAACTGACAGGCCCATGAAGTGAACCCACAACCCCATGCAGAACATGCTCCTCAGCATAGTCAACCACCCGTGACCAAAGGGCAGCGTCTGCCCCAGAACCCAGCTCAGGAGGCAGGAAGGGGCAGAAGGAAGGACGAATGGAAGCCAGGAACCAAGGAGGAAATGGGAAGAGAGTTCCCCACAAAACAAAATGCGTGCAAACTGTCGAATGGAAAACCACCTTGCTCTGTCAACTCCCCCCCCCGCCCTCCTCCCCGTCCCAATCCACTGTGCAAACCAGCAAGAGAAGAGCCACCAGGGGCCCAGAACCTGAGGAAAGACTTTGGAAGGAAAACAATTACTGTGAAATTAAAAACAAAAGCAAAGACCTCCCAGGTAGGGCATGGTCCACCTGCTGGCGGCTCGCAGGAGGAGCCTGGCTGGTCTGGGGGCCTCCCTTCAGGGAGGAGAGAGCAGGGCACCGGAGCCTCTCCTCAGGCGGCAGTGACGCCTGGCAGGAATTGAACCTCATTTCATGCTTACAGTTACGTTTAAAGTATTTCAAAAAATAATAAAATGACTCTTTTGATAAAAGACTACCAGTTGGTTCAAGGCAAACGTTGAGTAACTGATGGTTCTGGAAGCTATGCTCCAAAACGAAGCTCCGGAACCCGAGACCTGCTTCTAACACTCGGTGTCTGCAGCAGCCGCAGTGCAGACCATCAGCTTCTGCTCACATGCCTCCAAGGACGGGGAGCTCACTACCTGTCAGGCTGCTCCAGTCAGCCTGGGCTGTAGGAAGCACTGTTCCTGGCAGGCTCTGCCCCTGAAGCCAGGTCTGCTGAGCACTCGTGCCCTCTTGCTCTTTGGGGGATGTTTGCAGAGCGAGCTCCGGCCCTTCCCTGCTGGGCTCGTCCCCTGGCCTCCCTCCCAAACCCAGCACCCACTTCCCCTGCAGATGGGGCTTTTCCATCCAGGAACAACAGGTGGGGGCAGTGCCAGGAACGGGGGCCATTGTCCCAGGCCCTCAGCCCAGATTCCAGGGAGTGGAGGCTTACACAGCCCGCAGCCCTGCGGCACCCGGCACCCCCAGGACCAGCGGGGCATGCAGTAACTCCACCCTCGGGAGGAAGAGAGGAGGGAAGAACATTTCATAAGTAACTGTGGTGCGGACCATGTTCCCATAAGCCTTAGCTGTCCTCCATTGCTGGCTGGGAGCGCCCCCCCACAGGAAGAGGCCAGGCCCCCTGCCTGCCCCTCCACTGTGGTTTCCATTGCAGAAGCCCTGTGTGCACCCTAAGGGCTGAGGCCATGATTTCTGCATGTCCCCTTACCTGGCTCATCTCAGGACTCACACACACACACACACACACACACACAGAGCTAATACTGTAGACTTTAAAGATGAATCCATTTTACTGAAACTGAAAAGGGGAACTTGGGACCAGCCCCTAACACTTGGTGATCCGAGAGCTGCTGTGAGTGCCCGCCCTGACTGGGTTATCTCTTTATCTTCTGCAGACCCCTCGACAAAGCACCGCAGGCACCCCGTCTTACACATGAGGATACTGCCGCTCAGAGGGGTGAGGCCTGAGCAGGGACTTCCCCCAGGCCCTGGGGATGGAGGTGAGTCCGGGATGCCCTTCCCCCACCACCCTCGCTGAGTCAAACCCTCCAGCGGCTGCTCTTTTATGAACTATCTAGACGGATCGAACTGACTGCTAAGCTTAGGCAGGAACTTTGGGGGCAGTGAGTTCACGATAATGGGGGGGAACAACTCAGAAGAGGAGGCGGGAGCCGTTGCCTCACTGGAAGGACGTCCCCGAATTGACGTCCAGAACCTGAATTGGTGTATGCTTTGAGCTGTTGAGTCTTAACAAAAAAATAAATAAAATTGGGGCGGGGGGAAGGTCGTCGTACTGAAAAAGGCAACAGGCAGGAAAGCTCAGGCTTCCGGTGCGCGCCCCCATCGCTCGGACTCCCTGGGGCACCGCAGGCGCACCCGAGGGCGCGCAAAAGTGGGGTTCCCCAGGCAGGATCTGGGAGCCAGAGAAAGCCCGGCGGTGACCTGGCCGGCCGCCGCCTCCCTACCGCTGGCGCGGGGCCCTTCCCTGAGCCTCCCCGCCCCTCGCAAGGCCTTTCGGAAGAAAGGAAACCGCGCCTTCCCTGCGCCGCTCTCACGGCCCCTCCCACGGCCTCGGCCCCACAGCGCGAGGGTTCGAATCCCCACTCAGTTCCAAACCCACTCGCCATGTGCCAAGGCCAGGAGACTCCGCCTCTCGGTTCTGCGCTTCCGGCTGCCGGGCTCCCGGGGCTGGCGCCGCAGGAGTCGGCGGAGAGCGCGCGGCCC
>NW_006922056.1:1535283-1536144 GCF_000298275.1 Orycteropus afer afer | reverse complement strand
CACCTGCGCAGCGGAGCTTCGGCCACGTGTAATGGGCTGAGGAGAAGCTGGGATGGCGGTGGGCCAGGCCTGGCCCTGGCGGGGAGCAGGTGCCCAGCTCACGAAGGCCTGGCGTTGGGAACCCCCCTCCCCCCAAACACACACGTGCCGAACACCCAGGCTGCTGGGGTTCCACCAGCCGACTACGGAGAAGCCGGCTCGGAGCCGCGGGCCTGTCTGGAAATGCGTTCTGAACGGCAGTATTTTTCCACAGCGACTGAACCAGATTCTCCGTTCTCTGCTTCTAGGCTACGGCTATTGGAAGTCGGGTTACGTCTGTCTAATCAGAAGGTGGCTCTGGGGATCCCTGCTCAAACTAGGTGAGACCAGACAGTTGTGTGTGAAGTTTCACTGGGGGGTGGGGAGATGGAACCCTGCCATTTAAGCTGGTTCTGTTTATGAATTAACAGCAATGACAATGGATGGTTTTGTGAACATGTAAGGATTCCAGGCATGGAGCTGATAGCTTCCAGGACGATCCCACCTGATCCCCCACGACTCCATGCGGTAGCGTCTATCACTGAGGCTCAGAAAGGTTAAGTGACCTGCCCAAGGTCACACAGCTAGTGAGTGGTGAAGACAGCTGAATCCAAGTGGTTCAGACTCTAGCCTTGGACTTAGAACTATCTTACAGCTCTTTTCCTAAAGGACCAGGAGCCCTGGTAGCACCGTGGTTAAGCATTTAGCTGCTAACCAAAAGGCTGGTGATTCGAGCCCACCAGCCACTCCACAGGAGAAAGAGGAGGCAGTCTGCTCCCATAAAGATGACAGCCCCGGGAACTCTGTGGAGCAGTCCTGTTGCTGTTGTTGTTGTTGTTGTTA
>NW_006922056.1:1516094-1534893 GCF_000298275.1 Orycteropus afer afer | reverse complement strand
GGAGGGTAGGAGCTGACCGGCCGTCACAGGCCCAGGAAGCAGGGAGGGGTGGTTCTGGGGCACGCCTGCGTGGCCAGGTCTCTGCTGCTGCTGCTGGATCAGGAAGCTCTGAGGAGCCGGCCCGCTTCCGAGCACCTGTCCGTGTTCCTGCTGGGCAGGGCTGGCAGGTACGGCCGGCCGATTACTCGCGTGCCTGGTCGTGGCCTAACCGGGCTCCCCGGGTGTGGCCCCAAGCAGATTCCGGGCACAGCGGCCAGGTCCCTCCCCCTGCATGGTGGGGTGGCCTAGGCAACAGAGGTGGGCAGGATGAGGGGAGCGTGTGCAGCCCCTTAGGACAGTCTGGTGGCTCGGCTCAGAGAGCAGTCCCCGTGGACTGCCAGGTTGGACAGACAGCAGCCGCAGTGTGGGGTCTCCCTGGGTCCTGTCTGACTCCACCTGCTCCCAAGCCCCTTTGCCCCCACCCACTGCAGCACCTCAGGGTGGGTCTCCTTCTGGAGAAGGCTGGTGGCCAGTGGCCCTGTCCCACACACACCCTCACCCCCACTCACAAGGACCCCCACTCGCCTCCCAGGCCCCAGAACCAGAGCCTTGAGTCCCAAAGCAGATCCACAAACAGGAGCTGTTGTCCAGGGCTTGCTGCCCTGCTGGGAATCCTGCCTCTCCCCCTTCAGCAGTTCCTGTCATCGGGAACCCCCCGCCCTGCAGGACCACATGGCCATGACCTTGTGTATACACTTACTCACCAGCAACCAGAGTGAAGCAGATGACAGGGGTGTGGGCGAGAGTGAGCTGTCATTGTCACCAGAGTAAAAAGAGGCTGAGGCCAGGGCAGGCGGGGAGACCTAAGACGTGCAGACAGGCTTGGCATACTCACGTGTGTATGCGCAATGGGACGTGGAGCTCGGGGCGTTCACCTGTGTATGCGAAGCTCTGGACGTGGACCGTGACTCGGTGTTGCGGACTGTCCCACAGACTGCCCAGGTCCTGCCTCCAGTGGTAAGGGCCTGGACCCTTTACCCCCATGACACCACCCCCATGCTACAAGCAGGGAAACTGAGGCTCAGAGAGGGCCCGTGACCTGCGCAAGGTGGGAGGACCTGCCTGGCTCCAGCATGGCCTCTCTTGCACCCTGTCTGCTTCTAGAACCTTCCATTGAACTCATGGGGTGGGGTGTTTGCTGCTTTCCATTCCACGGATGCAATGTGATGAGTCGTCTTCCCTGTGGACGCCCACCCTTCCCATACCCCCCTCATGGCACTGGTGAAGGCAGTCCTGGTAGGCTCACTCAGTCACTGGACGTGATGGATGTGAAGGGGTTGTCCACGCTGACAGCAGGACCCCACCAGGTGGGAGAGGTCCTTCCAGAGAGCATGCCCCGCACCCAGCTCCTCGGGGCTCCCAGAGACAGCCCCTCATTGTTAGTCCATGCAAAGCAGAAAACTTCCCGCTCCAACCCCTGTGCTCACCCAGGGCATGCAAATTAGGGAGGTGCCCAGCAGTGCTCAGCAAAGTCCCATCTCCTGCCCTCTGGATTTCTGTTCTGTGAATAGCTCTCAAGCATCATCTTGCAAAATTGAAAGCACTCCCACACCCCCACTCACAGGACAGACACCAGCGTGGATTCAGAAGGCCAGAGGAGAGAACTAGCCTCCAGCCCCCCTGGTGCACCATGACAGAAGGAGCCATGGGAGCAGGCGGCCTGGGCTCCAGGGCTGGGGGCATGTCCCACCCAACAGTGTGGGCCCTGGGGCGGCCAGGAGAGGGCCCGTCTCTGGCCCCTGGAATTTGCTGGCTGGGCCACAAAGAGACAGGGGGCCATGAAACCCAGGCTCTTCCCTGGCATGTGCTCTGAGTGCAGCTTGGGAGAGGAGCCTGGCTGCCCCTGATGCCCCACCCAGGTCTGGGCATCCTTGGGGCACGTATTCAACCATCCTGCAGTAATTCCTCTGGGAGCTGGGGTAGGAGGGTGGTAGGGTCAGGGGCTGGTCATCCAAGGCTCAAATGTGGCTCTGGTACCCTGCATCCTGCTTCTGGCTGGCAGGAGCTGACTCTTCGGACAGCCTCCAACTCCAGAAACAAGACCTGCCTACCTTCCTTAGGAAGCAAATGAGCAGAAGTGCACAGTGCATGGGAAAGTTGTTCTAGTCCCAGGTTCTGAGACCTGGCATGGCCAGCTGCCCACGCATGCTGCTTCCCACATGAGAACACCTGGGGCTCCCTGGGCAGCATGGAGTTCTTCCCTAAAGGCAAACCAGCCACACGCTGTAGTCACAGGCGTCAAAGAAGTCAATGCTTCCCACCCCCAAGGCACAGGTGACTGAGCCCGGCCAGCGCTGGGGAATAGAGAACCAGTCTCTCCTTGAAACTACACACACACACGCCCATGCATGCACAACATTGCACATGCCTACACATACAGAAGCACACATGCACAATTATACATGCTCCCATGTGTCCATGTGCACACATGTACACATGCACGTGTGTGATATCTACACATGCCCCCACATGTATGTGGACATATGCACATGTACACACTGCCACATGAACACACGCACAACATGGACCTATGCCCACATGTGCACATACACATATGCACGTGACTATACAGCATGGAACTATGTACACACATACATATATGCACATGCACACACGTGTATAGCAGGTACATGCTCCCATATATACAAATGCACACATGCTCAACATAGACCTGTGCCCACATGTACACATACACACATGCACATGATGCACGGCATGGACACATTCCCACAAGTTGCATATGCACACACATGCATGCACACCCACACATGTGCACACATTGCAATGCATGCATGTACACACGTGCACACACCTGCACAATGCACATGTGCATATGCACAATGTACACATGTAAGTGCACACGCCTATACACACATGCGTGCATACACTCCCGCTCCCCGTGGGAGCCCCAGGTGCAGAACTGCCTGATGGAGTCTGCAGGGCAAGCTGTTGTTGTTTGCCATCGAGTCGGACCCGACTCATAGTGACCCCTCCTTGGGTTTCTGAGGTGGTATCACTACGGAAGTAGATTGCCCAACCTTCCTTCCAAGGAGTGGCTGGTGGGTTTGAACCACCAGCCTTCTGGTTAGCAGTCAAGTGCCTTAGGCACTGCGCTACTCTTAACCGCCCTGGCTAAGCCCCAGCAGGCCTGTGACTCTGGGGAGGTAGACGCGGCTGGACCTCTGGCTGGATGGGGGTTCCCTCACCCCGCTGTCTGCCTCTGTGTGCCAGGCTGGGGGATTGCAGTGGGCTGGAGGGATCCGCTCCGCTCCAGCGGCACCACGCTCCTTGCGTGGCTGGAGGGGCTCGTCCTGGGTCCGACAGGCTGGCCAGAGTGTTCGGCGTCTGTGCTCCTCATCCGGCTTTGGCTGAGCCTCGTCAGCCTTAGATGTTCCCTGACAAGTAGCCAGCAGGTGCTGGGAGGGGCCAAGGAGGAAGCAGGTGCCAGGCCCAGCAGCCACCCGGAGGGGGGCCCACAGGCAATACTGTTGGAACAGGAGCGTGAGCACTGACCAGGGTGGCTCTAGATGCTGTCTCAGACCCTCTGTGGGCTGGGGATCCCCGAGCGTTGTGGCCGTGCCTGGCCCCTGAGTCCCTGGAAGGCCCGGCTGCTCCCTTCCCGATGAAGATGCCACAGGTCTGGAAAGTCTCCCCAAGATGGAAGCTCCGCCTTCTGGAGGGAACATGGCACCTAGAGGCGGAAACCCTGTCGGAAGCATGCTGTTCAGGAGGGACGTGGACGGCGGACAGTGCTGCAGCTGCTGCATGGGGTCTCGGGGAGCTGCTGGGCGGGCGCTGAGCACGTCTCGGGGAACCGCTGGGTGGTGCTGCCCCAGGTCTCAGCAGCTGCTGGGCAGGAGCTGCTCGGGCGTAGCCAGAGGGACCATCAGACCACCTGGCGGACACTGAAGTGTGATTCTAAGTCCACTGGTTTAAAGGGCCCTGATCTGTGATCTGACACTGAGCTTCAGAGAGCCCGAACCTCTCCTTCAGGTCAGCCAGCCTCAAGCAAGTCGCTCTTTGGTTGTTGAGGTTCTTCTTTTGAAACGGGAAGTCACCCTCTTTCCTCGGGGCCACTCCGACTGTGGGCGCTGGGCGCGCAGGCCTTGCTTAGCCTTGCTCTGGACCGGTGCTTCTGCAGCAAACCTGCAGCCTGCGCGGAGCTCCCAGGGAGTCCGCCTCCGCCTTGAGTGCCTGCGGGGCTGCTCTGCGGGGAGAGTCTCGCCCTGTGGCTATTGGTTCCATACCTGCTCCACGGCCCCTGGAGCTATGTCCGCACTCTGACGAGGGCCCGGTTCTGTCGAGGGCCTGGTTCTGATGAGGCCCGGTTCTAATGAAGGCCCAGTCTGACAAGGGCCTGGTTCTGTTGAGAGACCCAGTTCTGTTGAGGGCCCGGTTCTCTTGAGGGCCCGGTTCTGACGAGGCCCAGTTCTGACGAGGATTCTGGAATTGGAGCCCCTGCCTGGCCGTGCAAAGGAGCAGTTGCTGGGGCCCAGGTCCGAGAGGACACCAGGCGGGCAGAGCCATTGCTGCCCCAGGGTTGGGGGTCAGGAGTGTCCACCGTGGCGAGGACGTGTCTGTGGATGGACGCATGTTTGCTAACCAGAAATTCTTCCTGCAGAACAAACAGCCACCGAGCGGCCTCAGCCCCTGGGACCCACCTGACGACCCCTGCTGCTGGATCGGAAGGCCCAGCCACGGGCAGAGATGCCCCAGCACCTGACGGGGATCAGGCCCTTCACCTCCATGCCCCAGCTGGCCCACCCCAGGGCACCCCTGCCCGTGTCCCCCAGCCAGAGAGGGCCCCTCGGCACACCGACGGGCCACGGCCCCCTGGACCCCTGTAGCCAGCCTCTGTGCGAGTCCAGGGCTGGGAAGCGCGGCCCGGGCCCCGCCCGCGAGGTGCGTTACGTGTCCACAGAGCCAGCGGACACGGCCTGCGGCTGGTGTACCTTTGCGCCCGAGTGCCTGCAGGCCTTCAACACGGCGCGGGGCGTGCTCCTGTTCCTGTGCCTGGCGTCCTTCCTGCAGGGCATGACCGTGAACGGCTTCATCAACACCGTCATCACGTCCATCGAGCGGCGCTTCGACCTGCACAGCTACCAGAGCGGCCTGGTGGCCAGCGCCTACGACATTGCTGCCTGCCTCTGCCTCACGTTCGTCAGCTACTTCGGCGGCTCCGGCCACAAGCCCCGCTGGCTGGGCTGGGGCGTGCTGCTCATGGGCCTGGGGTCATTCGTGTTTGCACTGCCCCACTTCACCGCCGGCCGCTACGAGGTGGAGGTGGCCGAGGAGGTGGCCGCCTGCCGGGGCAACCACAGCATCGCCTGCGTTGACAGCAACTCGGGCCTGTCCCACTACCGGCTGGTCTTCATGCTGGGCCAGTTCCTGCACGGTGCCGGTGCCACGCCGCTCTACACACTGGGCGTCACCTACCTGGACGAGAACGTCAAGTCCAGCTACTCGCCCATCTACATCGGTGAGTGGGGCTGGCAGGCCCAGGGGTGGGCACGCAGCTGGGAGATGGTTTCCCAGGCTTGGGACAATGCCCCCTGATCCCAGCTGAGCCCATGGGGACTTCTGGGCTCCACGTTTTCCTCTGTGACAGCAAGTGAGCGATTGCTTGTCCTGCCTGGGGGCAGGGAGGGAGATGGTATGGCCTTCATGGAAGCGCCCGCTGCAATGACATGGGCTTGTTGCTGCCCGCCTGCCAGATAGGGAATGACAGTGAGCGCTGTGCTCGGACACCAGAGCAGGCTGGGTGGAGGGCGGGCAGCGCCCCCTCCTGCCGTGGCCCGCAGCTGTCCCTAGCACACCCACTTGGGGGTGAAGTTCTCAGGTGCAGGTGGTGACCAGGACCAGCCCTCGGGGACCGTCCTTGTGTCTCTCCTCACCCACCAGCTCTGCCTGGGATCTGGGGGCAGATGAGGGGGACGGAGGGGACCCTGGAGGTGTTGGGCTGAGAGACTGAGGATTTCAGGAGAAAAACCAAAGTGTTCCAGGCAATCCACAAACTCGCAGATTCATGCACAGTGAAGCAAAGGCACTGTGGGTGTGGCATCCCCTAGCCCCAGACCCATTCTCGGACAGTCTGTGGAAACAAGTGCAGAACCCCCAGCATGCCCGGGAGCCCACTGCTCCTCCTCCAGTGTGCCTGGGATCCCATTGCCCCTCCCCTAGCATCCCAGGATGCCGCTGCCCCTCCCCCTGGGCTGCAGCAGTGAGGCCGGCTGGCCTTCCAGACATTCAACTTGGTGGTCTCTCATCCCCCAGGGAGGACACCTTTGGGACTGTGGCAGAGACTGACTGGCCAGCGAGGCAGGGCTTCTCCCAGGAGGGTGGGTTCTGCACGTCCCCCGTGGGCTCCCCGTGCTGGGTGTGCTGTGAGCTGCATCTGCAGCCCCTTGCTGCCCAGCGTGTCTGGCGGCCCTGACCACTGGGTCTCCCTTGCAGCTGTCTTCTACACCGCAGCCATCCTAGGCCCGGCAGCCGGCTACCTGGTGGGAGGTGCATTACTGAACATCTACACGGAGGTGGGCCAGCGGTGAGTGACTGAGCCGTCTGTGTGAGAGGGGCTTGCATGCCCTGAGGCTGCCAGTGTGGCGGGAGTCCGGGCTGGCGCAGAGACCAAGCTGCTCACAGCTCTCGAGGGCAAGGCGGGGCTCCAGGGCAGGAGGGCACCCCACTGACTGGAGTTGGGGGTTTGGGGAGCCTGTCAGCGTGGCCTGGGGAGGTGGCGCTGGGTGTAGACCGTGGCCACAACACAGGGGCTCTCCGGAAGCTTCCTGAGACGTGGTCGCAGTTTCTGGATCCTGCCTGCTGCCAGGGCGCATTCTGGTGTTTCTCTCCTTCCCTGTAGTTTTTGTTTGTGATCCTGCTGTTGTGGTTGTTGGTTGCCGTGGAGTCAGCTCCGACGCACAGCGAGCCCATGTGCAATAGAACAAAACCCTGCTAAACGTAAGCAGGAAAGAAATTAACTGAGAGAGAAACAGACAGAGGGAGAGAGGACCCGGGTCCTTGGCCACATTCGGCGGGAGGCCAAGTGGCCGGGAGGCTGCTCTGAGCGAGGGCGGCTGGGCCTGGGGCTGGCAGGCCAGTATGCAGAGGACAGAGCCAGAGGGGTGCCCGGCACGGTGAGGGACGAGATGACACGTGCTGGCACGGTGCTGACCCACATCCGCTGTCTCCCCAGGACGGAGCTGACCACCGAGAGCCCACTGTGGGTCGGTGCCTGGTGGGTCGGATTCCTGGGCTCTGGGGCCGCTGCCTTCCTCCTCACCATCCCCATCCTCGGCTACCCGCGGCAGCTGCCAGGTGGGTGTCCCCACTGCCCTTAGTCTGTGTAGCGGTGGAACCCCACTTCCCACCCTTCCTGCTCCCCACCCGAGCCGCCTTGCAGCACACCCGTCCTCTCCTGGTTGTTTTGAAGCAGTGAACCATGTGGATGGTCCTGGGTGAGCTCTCCCAAGGGTGGGAGAGTCGCTGTCCTGCAGGGCATCCCTGGGGCCCCTCCTGGGGGCCGAGGAGCAGCTGATTTCAGCCGTGGGGTGCCACACCATCCTTCCTCTTCCCGCTGGTCTTGAGAGCCAACCGCCTGCCCTCACGCCTCCGTCCCACCAGCCACTCACGGCAGGGCCTCTGCTGTCCCATGCCGTCCCCTCAGGCCAAGACAGGTGTGTGGATGTGCATGACGCACCACAACAGCAGGGACCGTTGCATACCTGTTGCCTCTGACCCCCATGTCCTTCCAGGCACCCAACGCTACGTGGTCATGAGAGCATCGGAGACCCAGCAGCTCAAGGACGGTGGGCTCCGGACCACGGCCAACTCCGACTTCGGGAAGACCGTGAGGGACCTACCTCTGTAAGCATCAACACTCACCAAGCCCTGTCCTGCAACCTCTGAGGATTCCCTCCCCATGCAGTCGCCCCAGGGACCCCCGCGAGGGAGGGCCAGTGGCTCCACCCACTTACCCACTGGGGTTCAGGTCCCCAGGCTTCCGGGGCCGGAAGGTGAAGGAGAAGCAGGTGGAAACTCCTGGGTGGAAACCATGGTCCCTAATTAGGGCTACAGACTGGAGGTCAGCCCCACAGCAGGTCCAGGGTCAGCCTGGGGGGCCGCAACTCACACCTGTCTGCCCGGCCCAGGCCTCTTCGCCAGGCCAGTTAGCTGTAGCCACTGAGAGCCAGGGCCAAAAAGGTGCTAGAAGAGCAGGGGCGCTCAGTGCAATGGAGACGCTGCGCCTGGGGCTTAGTGGACAATGGAGACGCTGAGGCCAGGGCTTAGCAGGTGATGGTCTTTCTTCCAAGTGGTTGCTCTGTCGTTGGTGGACACGCGTCTGCTATGAGTACCAGGACTCCAGACAGAGCCCCAGACCACCAGTGACGGAGGCGCTGGGGGAATCACTGAGCGTCGCTGAAAGCAGACGCTGACAGGCTTGCTTTTTGTTCCCCTCCTCCTGGTTAAACAGGACCCACTTCCTTCAGAACTTACTTGCAAACCAGGGGTGTTTGTTGATGGGGTCACACCTGGGACAGTGCAGTCACCCCAGCAGCAGACAAGTCTGGTCTTTGTCAAGGGCCCTGCCGCTCAGAGGCTGAGCAAGTGAGGGTGGGGGCTCAGTTGTGGGACGGGAAAGTTGGATGGAGCTGAGGACAGTGGCCGGGGTCTCTCTGTCCCTAGAGGGTTCTTTGCTTTGGGTCCTCCCCATGGTTGTAATTTCTGAACGTGTTTCTAAATTCTCCCTGTTCACCACCCAGGGCGGGGCTCTCCTGCGGCTGCTGAAAGGCTCTGCCACGGACCGAGAGCCGTGAAGTGTAGGCAGGGGTCCTCCCTCACTTCTGAAGGCGCGCACAGGGCTGAGCTCCTAACCGGGGCTCTGGGGGAGGCTCCTTCCTTGTCCCTGCAGCTCCTGGTGGCCCTGGCGTTCCTCAGCCTCTGGCAGCACTGCCTCACCTGCCCCTTTCACACGGCCACCTTCCCTCTCCACCTGTCGGTGCGTCTCTGTTCCTTTCATGACGTAGTGACACCAGTCGCTCTGGGTTAGGACCTGCTTCCAACATGACCTCCTGGGACAGCTACAGCCTCAAAGACCCAAACAAGATCATGCTCACAGGCTCTGGGGGCCCAGCATTTTTTTTTTTTTTTTAAATTGTGATTTGGGTGAAGATTCACAGAGCAAATTCACTTTGCATACAGCAGTTCACAAACACTTTGTCTCATGACATTGACAATCTACCACAACCAGCATGTCTCTTTTGGGGGACAGAAATCAATGCATAATACCTAGGAAAGAGGTTTTGTGGGGGGTTAGCCCTTAGGACGTTTTATTTCTTTATTTCATTTCGCACGTTTTGATGTGGTGTGGGTGAGAGGTGACCCAGCACGTTCACGTCCCATTCAACAGTTTAAACACTGTGTGTTTCACGATGCTGGTCACAGTCCCCTCAATGTCACTAGTCTCCCCACTCCTCCCCTGCTTCCTCTTTCCAGTTCACCCCTCTTTCCTGACCCTTCTTGCCGCCTGAACTTTGTTCTCAGGCAAATGCTGCCCGTTTGTTCTCAGGTGGCCCACATTCCTCCCAGGTGTGACAGTTCATGTTATAGGCCTGTCTCTTGTTTGGCTGAAAGGTGATCTCTGGCGGTGGATTCAGTTCCAGGTTTGAAAGATGTCTAAGGACCGTAGTCTCAGGGTTCCTCCAGTCTCTATCAGACAAGAAAGTCGGGTCTTTTTCAGGGTTTTAATTGTGTTCTACATTTTCCTCCTGTTGTGTTCCTGGTCAGAGCGGGGAGTGGTTGTAGCTGGGCACCATCTAGTTCTGGTCCCAGGCTAGTGGAGGCTGTCATTCTTGGGGTCCATCAGGCCTGAGCACTGATTGCTCCCTGGAGTCTCTGTTTTCATCGTTGTTCTTTGCTCTGGACGGGACGAGACCCATAGTCATATCAGCAGTGGCCTCTTACAAGCTCTTGTTTTTCCCCTAATTGTGATTGGGGTGAAAATTTACAGAGCAAATTCGTTTTCCATTCAACAGCTCGTACACATTTTGTTTCATGACATTAATTGCTTGCAGCCTCCACAGTGTGATGGCTCTCTTCCCACTTCCTCCCTGAACTTGCCCTTTTCCTGAGTCCGTTCTTTCCTGGGCATTCCTGCCCTCTGAGCTATCTCTCTGCTCAAATGCCACCCTTCTGTTCTCCCATGATTGTCCTAAGGAGGGTACGTACCTGGTGTAATTGTTCACCTCGTAGGCCTGTCTGTCATTTGGCTGGAAGGTAAGCCATGGGAGTGAGTTCAGTTCCAGGCCTGAAGGGTGACTAGGGGCTCTAGTGTCAGGGGTTCCACCAGTATCTATCAGCCCAGGAAGCCTGGTCTTTTTTATGATTTTGAATTTTGTTCCACATTTTTCTCCTATTCTATCTAGGATCTCCTGCACTGATCCCTTTCTTAGTGGTTGACAGTGGTGGCTGGGCACCATCTAGTGCTTCTGGTCTCAGGGTCATGTAGGCTGAGGTCCCCATGGTTCACCCATCCCTTGGACTAATTGGTTCCATGCATCTTTGGTTTTCTTCACTCTTCTTTGCTCTGGATGGGGAAAGGCCAATTGTTGCATCTTTGGCGGCCAGTCACAAGCTTCTCAGACCCCAGAAGCTACTCAACAAAGTAGGCTGTGGGGCAATATCGTTGTGTAGTATGTAGTGCCACTTGAGCTTGATGTCCCCTGCAACCATGGCCCCAAGCCCACGGGTTCAGTGACTCACTCCCTCAAGGTGTTTGGCTGTGGCTGAGAAGTTACCCTAACTTTGCCCCCTGTTAGCTGTATTATATGTCTGGACATTCTTACAGCACATACAAATATGGGTGTGGGAGCATCATCTACCAGACTTATACACGGTCATGGATATTTTCCCTTCTGCCTACCGGTCCCTGATCATTCAGCCTGTCTGCTGAGGTACCTACTTGGGGATTAATGTTGGTGTCACTGATACTGTAGGACTGTGTGTGTCAACATGTGCACCTTTGTGGTCTGACCTCTTGTGTGCCTCTCCACGTCCTTTTCCTTAGTGATGTTACATCACTTACTTGTTTGTAGTGTATTGCCTTTCCCTTCACCCAGTACAATACTTATCTCTCACCTAGCCAGCAATTTTCTCTCCCTCCCCTCCCATTCCTGGTAACCAACAAAGAGAGTTTCCTTCCATGTGTAAACCTCTCCTTGACTTTTTATAATAGTGGGTGTATATAATATTTGTCCTTCTGTGATTGACTTACTTCACTCATCATAATGGCCTCCAAGTTCACCCACATGATGATGTGTTTCCTAGATTCTTCATTGTTCTTTAATTTGCATAGTATTCCATTTTGTACATGTACTGTAGTTTGGTTATCCATTAATCTGCTGATGGGCACTTAGGTTGTTTCCATCTCTTTGCTATTGTGAATAGTGCTGCAATGAACATGGGTGTGCATATGTCTGTTCTTGTCATGGCTCTCACTTCGTTAGGATCTATACCTGGTAATGGGATTGCTGGGTCAAATGTTATTTCTAATTCCAACTTTTTAAGGAATCACCATACTGCTTTCCACAGTGGTTGTACCATTTTACAGTCCCACCAGCAGTGTATGAGAGTCCCAATCTCTCCATATCCTCACCAGCATTTGTTATTTTCTGTCTTGTTGAACTTTGCCATTAGTGGTGGGCTGAGATGGTATCTCATTGTTGTTTTGATTTGTGTCTCTCTAATGGCTAATGATTGCGAGCATTTCTTCATGTGTTTGTTGGCTGCCTGAATATTCTCTTTGTTGAAGTGTCTATTCATGTCTTCTCCCATTTTTTAATTGGATTATTTGTCTTTTTGTTATTGAGGTGTTGGAGTTTCCTATAAATTCTAGAGATAAGTCCCTTGTCAGATATGTCATTGCCAAATATTTTTTCCCAATCTGTAGGTTCTTTTGACTCTCTTGGAGAAGTCCTTGGAAGCACATAAAAATTTTATTTTTAGAAGGCCCCATTCGTCTGATGTCTCTTCTGCTGTTTGTACATTTTGAGTTATGCTTGATAGTCTATTTGTGCCATATATTAGGGTCCCTAAATTTGGGCCTAGTTTTTCCTTGAGGAACTTTATAGTTTTAGGTTTCACATTTAAGTCTTTGATCCATCTGGAGTTAGTTTTTGTGTATGGTGTGAGGTATAGACCTTGTTTCATCTTTCTGTAAATGGATATCCAGTTTTGCCAGCACCACTGTTAAAGAGACCATCTCTTCCTCCATTGAATGGATTTCAGCCCTTTGTCAAAAATCAGCTGACCATAGGTCGATGGATCTATTTCTGGGTTCTCAGTTCTATTCCACTGGTCTATGTGTCTTGTACCAATACCAGGCAGTTTTGACTACTGTCGCTGTATAGTGGGTTTTGAGATCTGGCAGTGTGAGACCTCCTACTTTGTTTTTCTTCTTCAGTAGTGCTTTGCTATCCGAGGTCTCTTTCCTTTCCAAATGAAGTTAGTGATTGGTTTTTCCATGACTTGGGACATTTAAATAGACTTTCAGCACCTTATGTAATAAGCAGTTCACTGATGGGTTAGCACCTGCCCCCTCCGGGCCCTCACAAACGCAAACCCTTGTCTACCTGTGTGAATGACCCACGAGCCCCGAGTGCCACCATGTGGTACGTCAGCTGTGCAGCTGAGCTCCGGAGCTGAGTGCCCCGGGAGGGAGCAGCTCGAGTGGGTCCGATGTCACGTTAGAGAGACCGAGTTGGAGCCTTTCCAGTTGGGAAGGGCTGTCTGGCAGGGCACCACTGTGGTTGCCCTGAGGTATGTCCAGGCAGACAGTCCACCCCAGATGCACCTAAAAAGCCTGGTCTAGCAGAGTTTGCCGCAGCCTTCAAGCAAATGCTTGACACCCAAGACTAGACGCCAGGCCCCATGGAGCTTGTGTCCCCTCTGTCCTCAAGGAGGGGTTGCTAGGCCTCCTGAGCGTCCCCAAGTACAAACCAAGAGAAGTTGGGGAGCCTTCTCGGGGGCTTCTCGTTCCAAACCCAATCATTCTCCCAGGCTGGTGACCCCGCCCTGCCCCTCGGTGGCCCTGGTCCTTTGCCTAGGTGGCTGTTCAGTCCAGACACCTCCTGCACCCCGCTCCCCAGCTCCCCTGGAGGCCCCTCTGCTGCCCTTCAGTGTCACCCAGAGGTGGGTCACGGGCACTTGGCATCTCTGACGCCGGAACTCAGGCCAAGGTGGTGATAGCCATTGCATTGAGCAGCCGCAGCCCAGCCCCAGGGTAGTAGTTCTCTGTCACCAAGGCCTGGCAGGGAGTCACCTCAGCTCTCTTGTCCCTCACTCACGCTCAGGTGGGAGGGGCAATGGGCTTGGGAGGGGTCTGGTCCACCCTGACCCTCTGTCTCTTCTTTTCTCTGGTCTCCACGCCGTCCAACCTGTCCAGCTCCATCTGGCTCCTCCTGAAGAACCCCACGTTCATTGTGCTCTGCCTGACTGGGGCCACAGAGGCCACACTCATTACTGGCATGTCCACATTTGGCCCCAAGTTCCTCGAGGCCCAATTCAGCCTCAGTGCCTCGGAAGCCGCCACCTTGTTCGGTAAGAAAGCTCCCTGATTCTCTGTGGACCCTCTGCTTTCCCGTAAGTTCTCAGATACATAAGGGTCTTTGAGGACATCTTTTAGAAAGGCCCTCACAGGGCTGCTCCAGGTGGGAGCACAGGCTGGCCGGTGCGTCCCCCCAGGGCTGGTGCAGGTGGAAAGCAGCTCCGGGCTTTTCATCGAGTTCCTGCTGCCGTGTGATTGTTGGGCTGCAGGACGGAAGCAGGCTGGCTCCTCCATGAGGCCTTGGCGAGCCCTACCCAGAGCACATAGTGGTCAAATGGTGCCCTGCATCAGGGCCAGGCCCCGGTGGGACCGTGGTGGCCCTCTGAGTGGGCATGCACCTCTGGCAGCTTCTGGAGGGTGTGGGGGGCCTCCAGCTCACCAGAGGCCCCTGCTTACCCAATGCCCCAACTGCAGACATCAATGGCTATGCCTGTCAAGCACCCAGACTCAGGCCTGGGTGCCCTGTGAGCTGAGCACCCAGTGTCCCAGGGTCTCAGGCTTGTTGGCCAGAGCTCCTGGACCTGCCCAGTGGGTACGGTCTGTGGCCAGGGCAGGTTGGCCCTCCTGGGGCTGTGGGGACGGGGGACCTCCTCTCACCCCCTCTGCCAGCATTCATGAGTTAGTCCAGAGCTCGGGCGCCCACCTCGGCCTTACCAGAGGGAGGTGCCAGGTGTAGGGGGTCAGCGCTGGGTGTGGAGGGCAGGGGCCTCAGGGCAGTGTGTTTCACTCATGCCACAGTTAACACTCCCTGAGGGGGAAGAGGGTGCTGGATTAGGGGCCCCACCCTCCCTTCCTCCAACTGTGGCACCCAGATTCCCTCCTGGCCACTGCCTCTGAGGCTCACTAAGCACTTCCCTCCCAGGGTACCTGGTGGTGCCGGCGGGTGGAGGTGGTACCTTCCTGGGCGGTTTCTTGGTGAACAAGTTCAAGCTGCGAGGCGCGGACATCATCAAGTTCTGCCTTCTCTGCACCCTGACCAGCCTCCTGGCCATCTTCATCTTCTTCCTGCACTGCCCCAACATGCCCATGGCCGGCGTGACGGCCACCTACAGCGGGAGGTAAGGCAGGTGGGGCCTGGCTGGAGGGGACTCCCAACTGGGGGCAGTGACATGGAGACACATTGTGAAGACACACCTGTGCAAGAATGTACCTGTGTGGAGGCACCTGTGTGGGGACACATTTGTGTGGAGGCTCACCTGTGTGGAGGCTCACCTGTGTGGAGGCTCATCTGTGTGGAGGCTCACCTGTGTATAGGCACACCTGTGTGGAGACTCACCTGTGTATAGGGACACCTGTGTGGAGGCACACTTGTGTGGAGACTTACTTGTGTATGGGCACACCTGTGTGGAGATTCACCCATGTGGAGGCTCACCTGTGTGGAGTCATAATTGTGTGGGGACACACCTATGTGGAAGTACACCTGTGTGGAGATTCATCTGTGTGGGGACACACCTGTGTGGAGGCACACCAGTATGGAGTCACAACTGTGTGGGGACACACCTGTGTGGAAGTGCACCTGTGTAGAGACTCACCTGTGTATAAACACACCTGTGGAGACACACCTGTGTGGAGACTCACCTGAATGAAGATACACCTGGGTGAGGAGAGGGCCGGCAAGGCAAGGAGTACTGACGGACAAGGACACCCACACAGTGCCGCCTCAGTCGACAAGCCTCATTCGTAGAATGACACCAGGTCGGCTGTTAAGGACACCTGGGCTCAGGTCCCAGCTCTGTGCCTGTGTGGACCTTGGTCTACTCGTGTGCAGTGAGATGACAGCCGCCCACCTTCTGGTGTCCTGGGGGCTTCTCACCACCTGCTGACAAGTGTGTGGCCAGGCTGGCTCCATGAGCTCTGGTGGGGGTGCAACAGGAGCAACCTCTAAATAACACACACACACACACACACACACACACACTCTGCCTGCATCCCAGCCTGTGGGCTCCCTCCCAGGAACCTGCCACACAGATCCCCTTGCATGGTGCAGGGGACAGAGCCCCTGTGGTGTGTCTGAAGTAGCTGAAGCCTGGAAACAACCTAAAACTTGACCAGGAGGGGCCTGGCTAAGCCACAGTGTGTCCCCACAATGGGGTACTGTGCTGGCATTCAAAGGGACGAGAAAGCTCTTCATGGGTCAATACACTGTGAAGCAGGAAAGGGAAGGAGTGGAACAGAGTGGGTTTGAGTTTTAAAAAAGAGGGGCAAGGTGTGTGTGCATGTGCCTATATGAAAGTGTGCATGTGTGTGCATGTGTGTACGTGTATGTGTGTGCATGCATGTACGTGTGTGTGTGCGCGCATGCATATCGTGGCTTGCTGCACGCATGTGAGTCATCCCTGGATGTGTGCAGCCGGCAGCCTGGGCTGAGAATGGGAGGTGGCACACTTAGGGGACGTCTTCCCACCTAGTACTCTGCCCTGGTTCTGAGTGGTGAGTCACGTGAACGAATGGTCTATCCAGAAAGTAAACACGTTGGGACACGTGAGCTGTGCAAGATGAGCGCTCGCCTGCTTCCCAGCCGGTGGTCCAAGCCCACCCAGCCGCTCCACAGGGAAGAGCCAGCTATCTGCTGCTGGAAAGGTGACAGCCCAGGAACCCCTGTGGACACCTGTGCTCTGTCACTGGGGTGCTGAGTCAGGATTGACTCGATGGCACCCCACAGTGACAAGGTACCCAGGAGGCTGGAGACCGTGGGTGTGGGCCCCGGTGCAGCCATGAGACAGTTACCTCACAGAGCACGGATGCTGAGAGAGCCCCGCCCGGGGCGGAGGCAGGCTCAGGTCTGTTCAGATGGAGGTGGGGTGGAGACAGGACCCAGGGGGTGCCTGGGCCCTGTCCCACGTGCCTCCCCTCCCACCGCAGCCCCCTGCCTGAGGGCCACCTGCAGCTGACAGCGGCCTGCAACGTTGCCTGTGACTGCCAGCCGGAACACTACAGCCCCGTGTGCGGCTCTGACGGCACCATGTACTACTCGCCCTGCCATGCCGGCTGCCTGGCCCCGGCCACCACAGACCCGGGTGGCCGGAAGGTGAGTGTGGCCGCCGCCCAGGGCCCGCCATCCCCGCTGCGGACCTGGGGGCCTCGTGGCCCTAACTCCTGCGGACCTGGGGGGCCCCTGGCCCTTCCCCCTGTAATCAGCGTTGTTGTTGGGCTTCTCAGGTGTACCGAAACTGTAGCTGTGTCCCCCAGAACCTTGCCTCTGGCTTTGGCCAGGCCACCGCAGGGACGTGCACCTCGGCCTGTCAGAGAAAGCCCCTCCTTCTGGTTTTCATATTCGTTGTAATTCTCTTTACATTCCTCAGCAGCATTCCTGCGCTCACGGCCACCTTACGGTAAGAAACAGGGCGGGGTCTTCACGCAGAACCTTCCCTTGCAGCCCGAAGGTTGGAGCTCTGCGGGCCCTCGGCGGGCGGCCCTGCCACGGAGGCACCGGGCCCTGTCCCGGGCTCCTGCTGCGGAGCTTGCTGAGGCCTGCGTCGAGTCGGTGGGCGGGCAGCACACAGCTAGCTGGCCTGGCAGTGCCAGGGTGCTGGCCGCTGGGAGACGGGAGGCGGCCTGGGGCTCAGCCGGGCTCGCCCCGGTGTGGGGATGAACTTTTTTTTTTTTAATCGTGATTTGGGTGGAAGTTTACAGAGCAAATTCACTTTCCATACAGCAGCTCACATACACTTTGGCTCATGACATTGACCCCAGTTTACCACAATGCAACAGCTCCCCTCCCCCTTCCTCCCCATAGTTACCTCTTCCCTGTGTCCATCCTTCCCTGCTCTCCTGCCCCCCGAGCTGTCTCCCGGTGCATAAACAGCCCTTCTATTCTCCCATGCTTGTTCTCTCCCAGGAGTGTATCTGCCTCAGGTACATGTTCAGCTCATACGCCTGTCTTTTGTTTGGCTGGAAGCCACAGGTGTGGGTTCAGTTCCAGACCTGAAGGGACGCTAGGGGCCACCGTCTCAGTGGCTGCACCGGGCTCTGTCGGACCAGCACACCCGGGCCCGTGGGGTGAACTTTCGGTTCGCTGACTCTGCTTTTGTTGCAGGTGCGTACACGACCAGCAGAGGTCCTTTGCTCTGGGCATCCAGTGGATTGTCGTTAGGACGCTAGGTACGCAGTGCGAGGGCGTGCAGCCGTGTGCAGGGTGCGTGTTGATGGCACAAGAGTGCTGGCGGGTCCCTCACCAGCTCAGCCGTGCTCCCAAATCGTCCAGTGGAAGGGCCACCGTCATCTCATTTAAACCGAAAAGAACCAGCCAGCGTCCACCGGGCCCGTGCTGACCAGTCGTGGCCCTGTGTGCGACGAGCAGAACTGTCCCCCAGAGGGTCCGTGATGGCTGAGCTCTCACAAGGACATCACCAGGCCTCTCCTCTTGAACCTGGCCTTTCAGGGAACAGCCAAGCGAGTTAACCTGTGGCGCCACCAGGCTGAGTGGCCCGGCAGGCACCTGTGCCTCCTTAGCGGAAGGTCCTGCTGGAGCAAGAGGCCACCAGGGAATTTCCTAGCCCCAGTGCCATGTCCCCAGAGAAGGGAGACTGTGACCCCAGGCAGCCCTGAAAGGAGCCCTGACGATGCGGAGGTTAAAGCACTCTGGTGCGAACCACAAGGTCCGTGGTTTGAACCCCTCACCAGTGGCTTGCTGGAGAAGGACCTGCTGATCCGGCCCTGTAAAGATGACAGCCTAGGAAACTCCATAACCCCGAGGGGCAGTTCTTCCCTGTCGTGTGGGGTTGCCGCGCGCTGGAATTGACTGGCCAGCCCTGACGAGTGTCACCCTGATGTCCACAGCTCCTGCTTGCTTGGTACTGAGCCCCCTCTCTCCACAGGGGGCATCCCGGGGCCCATCATCTTTGGCTGGGTGATAGACAAGGCGTGCCTGCTGTGGCAGGACCAGTGTGGCGTCCAGGGCTCCTGCTTCGTGTACCAGAATGCAGCCATGAGTCGGTACATGCTTGTCACCGGGCTCCTGTACAAGGTGAGGGGGGTTGCGCCAGCTCCAGGGGCCCGCAGCAGGTCTCCCCGCTGACCCGGGATCTACCTGCTGACTCGAGGTCTCCCCCACTGACACGGTCTCCCCCACTGACCCGGGGTCTCCCCACTGACCCAGGGTCTCCCCTACTGGCCTGGTGTCTCTGCACTGACCTGTGGTCTCCCCACTGACCCAGGATC
>NW_006922056.1:1504849-1515894 GCF_000298275.1 Orycteropus afer afer | reverse complement strand
CACTGACCTGTGGTCTCTCCACTGACCCGGGGTCTCCCCACTGACCTGGGGTCTTCCCACTGACCCGGGGTCTCCCCACTGACCCAGGGTCTCCCCCACTGGCCTGGTGTCTCTGTACTGACCTGTGGTCTCTCCACTGACCTGGGGTCTTCCCACTGACCTGGGGTCTCCCCACTGACCCAGGGTCTCCCCCACTGACCCCGGATCTCCCCCATTGACATGGGGTCCCCCCACTGACCCGGGGTCTCCCTAATGACCCAGGGTCTCCCTCTCTGACCCAAGTCTCCTGCTGACCCAGAGTCTCCCTGCTCATCTGGGGAATTGGGGTCTCCCCTGTTGACTCAGGGAGATGGGGCCTCCTCCACTGATCTGGGGGACTGGGCTTCTCTTCCCCTGACCCAGGGTCTTCCCCCACTGACCTGGGTAGTTGGGGTCTCCCCCCTAATTTGGGGGGCCTAAGATTCTCCCCAGCCTACTTGGGGCCTCCCCGCACAGTCAGGGTCTTCCCCCTACTGATGCAGACCTGGGTAACTGAGGTCTCCCCCCACTGACCCAGCAAGTTGGAGCCCTCCGCCACTGATCGGGGGGGCTGGACTTCTCCCCCACTGACCTGGGATCTCCCCTGGCTGACCTGGGTAGTCAGGGTCTCCCCCCCTGATCTGGGGACCTGGGCTTGTGGCCCACTGACCTTAGCAGTCAGGGTTCCCCCTATGGCTCAGGGAGCCAGCGCTGGGATGGGTCTAGGGCCACCATCACTCGCTCAGGCAGTTTCTAGAAGGAGCTGTGCCCACATGATGGTCATTGAGGCTCTGATGATCCAGGGGATAAAGGGGCACAGGAAGGGTGGCCCTGAGTAAGAGGCAACCTTGGGGCCCTCCCTCGAGCCCTCCTCTCCGTCCGCCTCTTGGGAGCCACCCTGTCACGGCCTCCCTGGCTCCCAGCCCTCCTGCTTAGCTAATGGCATTGGAGAAACGGCCCGGGCCCTCCAGTGACCTCCCCCGATGTACTGCTCGGCCTGTGTGCAACGCAGTGCATGTCCAGCCATGGTCAATCTCTTTCTTCAAGCTGCCATGGTCCTTGATGTGTTCCTCTGTGTCCCACTGCCTGAGGAGAAGCCAGGCTTTACAGCTTAGACATCTCCCCCTTGGAGGAGAAGGTCTCAAATCTTAAAAACCAAAGGGAACCCCGGGGCCAGCGGTTGAGACCCAGGGTGGTGACCCAGCATCAGGAGGGGCCCCGGGGACGCTCAGTGGCGAGGCCCTCAGCTTGCAGACTTTGAGCCACGGGCAGGGAGGAGGTCTCTGAGCCCAGCAGCTGCCGGGTGGCTTATCCCCATGGATTAGGGTAAAAATAGCCGATGAGAGAACGGGGTCAGAAACCCCAAAGCCCTTACCATCAAATGGATCCTGCCTCAGAGGGCCTGCCACATCCTTCTCCCGCGGGCCAGCTGGTGGGTTCACACCGCCAACTTTCAGTTAGCGGCCGAGCGCTTGCCCACCGTGCCACCAGGGCTCCCAGCTCTGCAGAGCAGCAGCTGGTGAGCTGGGACACATGTCCCTGGGAGCAGGCCCTGGGCTTGGCTTTGCTGGCCGGCAGTGTGTGTGCATGTGTAGGTTTTGAGCACTAGGTGTGGCGGCTGTGTGGTGGGCTCAGGTGGCTTCACACACAGGACTTGGTGCCAGTAAGGGCAGCAGATGGATCCGCTCCCAGATGCCCTGAAACGAGGGTGCTGTGTAGAGGGGTGGCCCAGTGCCCTTGCATGGGGGCTCCAGCCCTCGGTGCCCTGGCAGCAGCTCCCAGAAATCCAGGGAGGGGGTTTTTCTGCTTAAAGTCCTATTTTCAGAGTTAAATCTGTGCACACATACAAGGGTGTGTGTGCACGGAACGGCCAGTAGACCCTTCGGAGAAGGCTGCAGATACTCCTGAGCCTGGGGCCACCGGTGGCCTCAGTGTGCGTCTGTGAGGAGGGTGGGAGGTGTGAGGGCCGCTGTGTCCCGAGGCCTGGTCACGGGCCATGCTGTGTCCTGTGACCTCACACTCTGGGTCGCCACAACCCCATGTGGCTGGAAGAACTGAGAGCCCAAAGGTCAGGTGACCACCCGTTTGCATGCGGGCTGATGGCCCGAGCCCGCAGAACACATTCTGTCAGTCTGAGGCCAGGAGTCTGTAATCAGGATGCTCCCCGAAGGCGGGCAGGTCCCCTCGGGAGGCGCAGAGTAGGAAGGTGACCCAGGCCTCTGTGCAGTAGCTGGTGGCTCCCGGCCTGCCTTGGCTTGCTGCTGTACCGTGCCAGCCCCTTGTCCCTCTCCACTAAGCACTGTCCTTGGTGTTGGGGTGCAGCCTTGTCCAGGGTCATCTCCTTGGGTCTTTAATGTAAGCACATCTGCAAAGTGCCTATGTCCAAATGAGGCCATGTGCTCGGATCCCGGGTCAGGACTCGGCCGTGTCTGTGCTCAGTTCCAGGGTCAGGACTCGGCCGTGTCTGTAGGGGGCTCCCCAGCCACCCAGGCTCCCCTCGGCCTGGGCCTCTGCTTTGGTCAGCTGTATTTCTGTTCCCTTCTTGGGGAATGTCTGCACCCGCAGTTGAACTGGGTGTGTGGGGAAGACTGATGCCCTCAGATGGTCCAGTGGTGGCCGCCAGGCCCTGTGAGACCCTGGGGTGGGGTCAGCCTCCGAGTTCCCGGGTGTGTGGTCTCTGAAGAGGCCCAGGCCCAGAGGCTTCTCCTCTCCCACCAGGGGCTTGGCTTCCTCTTCTTTGTGGCGGCCTGCTTCCTGTACAAGTCCCCCTCGGGGTCTTCCAACGGCCTGGAAGCTTCTCTGCCCAGCCAGTCCTCAGGCTCCGACAACCCCACGGACCTCCAAGATGGCTCCTGTACCCTCCAGCACCAGAATGGCGTCTGACCGCCACCTTCGGGCCCCGGACGGTGCCGAACCCAGTGGACCTCACACCCGAGCTGCCCTGGTGACTCCCTCTCCAGAGGGCCCCCCAGCCTCCAGCACCGAGGACGCTTTGGAAAGCTCACAGTGGGGTGGGGGCTGCGTGTGTGGGAACCAAAGGGCACTGACGGAAATTAGCTGGAGGCCCGGCCCAGGGTCGGCACCCCCAGTTCCACCTGCCTCTCCCGGTCATCTTCCTGTCCTGCCCGTTCCACACACTGAGTTTTCCTGGTGGACCTGCCTACCAAGGATGGAGCCCAGACACGCGGACACATGGGCAGCTGTGCGTATGGGAAAGCTGCACAAGGCGCCGTGAGGTGCAGAAGTGTGGGGCTCGCCACGGGCCGGGGAGAAGCTGCCCCCTCTGTTTAGAAGCCTTGGTCCATGGGTGCTCTCATGTCAGGTGGAGGAGAAGGCCGTGTCCCTGCGGGGGACCACAGGGAGTGGTCAGAGGAAGAGCCCTGGTCTGCGCTGGCACTCGGGTGTGGCTTTTATTTCCTGTGGCAGCCAGGGCAGCGGCTGCTCTATGTGGGCAGAATGACCACCCTGCTCCGACTGTGGGGCTTGGGGCACGGCCCTCGGGCTGCCTGGCCGCCTGCCCAGACTGAGGTTTCTCCTGACCCAGCATGAAGGCTGACTGCCCGCCAGACTGCAGCGCCCTGGTTGGGCGGCCCACCGGAAGCTTGCGCTTGATGTGACGTGGGCAGTCTGCGGATGCCACCTCCACTGGGGGGACGCAGTTGGACAGGCATGTATTTATGAATTTTTGTTTTGCAGAATAAATGGTATTTATAAGACATGCTTCTGGTTCGACTTGCATGGGGGCGGCTCGAGTCACCTTCAGGGTGGGGTCCTAAGGGTGGGTCCCTGGGAGCCTCTCCGTGGGATGCATGCCCCCGTGGGCCCTCATGACACTGCCACAGAGTCCCCAGGTGCCTCTCCATGGGATGTGCCCCCATGAGTCCTCATGACTCTCGTGCAAATGGGGATAGTGTCCTATTTGAAGTTCGTGTCCCTGGACGGGGCCTTGTGTTTGGATTTGCAAAGCTTGCTGGCTTCACCCCTCTTTGTTTCCAAAGGTAGGGTTGGGAGTTCCTGGGTGGGTGCTGTCCTGGGCTCACAGTCCTCCCTGGGACCCCCTGCTCCCATCAGTGACCCCCCTTGTGACCAGAGGGACGAGCAGAGGCATCTCCCCCTTCCAGGTCCTGTGCCCACACAGGCCTCTGTCTTCCATCCTGGGTCCCCACTTTCCACCATCTTGGGCAATAACCTAGACTCCATCTTTGGAGCCCTGGGGCTGCTGTAGGGATGGCCAGACACTGCATGTTAGCACAAAGGCGTGTGCATGCATGTGTATGTGTATGCATGTGAGCACACATGTGAATTGTGTGCCTGTGTTTGCTGTGTGTGCGTGCACGTGCAAACACTGTGATATGTGCAGTGTGGCTGTGCTGTGTGCATGCATGTGTACATGTGCATGTGAACACACATGTGAACATTTATGTGTGTGTGCCAAGTGTGCGGCATGTGCCTGTGTGTGCATGCATGTGCAAACACTGAGTTGTGTGTGCATGTGTGCACTGTAACTGTGCTGTGTGTGCATGCATGTGGCATGTCTGCATGTAACTGACTGAAGGAAGAGCAGCCTGGGCTCTACGTCTGAAGAGGTTCTTGGGTGGTGGGGCCATGTGCCCAGGAAGTCCCCACGGGGCCCTGAGACCTACAGGCACAGTCCCTGGAGGCCTGTTCAGCAGAGCCCAGAGGCCGAGTGGACACTTTCAGGCTGTTCCTGGGACCCTGGGAGTGAGGCAGTCATGGGCTCTCGCTCTGTTCTGATGGCCGTGCGTCCCCAGCATGATGAGGTGGAGGTCTGGGGGCCGAGGAAATGACAGTGTAAGCCCCTGTGGTAGGAGCAGTGGAGTGAGGGGAACCGGAGATGGATCCTTCACTTAGGGGACCCGACCGACCCACGGCAGCGCATGGCACGAAGAAGAGAGGACTGAGGGGACTGAGCCCTGCTCCTTCCCGCCACCTCCTAGCCCACAGCCCATGTGGCGGCCAGGCTCCTTCCCACCACCTCCATGCCCACACGGCGGCCAGGCTCCTTCCTGCCAGCTCCATGTCCACGTGGCGGCCAGGCTCCTTCCTGCCAGCTCCACGTCCACGTGGTGGTCAGGCAGCTTTGACCTTGTGCCCGATGCTGTCCACTTTCTTTCATTGGGGACACAGCAGAACACACCCAGACAGTTCCATGATGGATGACATTCACCCTCCTTTTCCAAATCCTGCCTCTCCAGTCATGTGACCTCACTGTCCCCGAGGGGCTTCTCTAACCTTTGAGAGCCACGGGAGGCGAGCGGATGTGCAAGGCAGCCCTGATACCCCACCCGCAGCTCTGGGCTCCCGTGTCTCTGAGAAGCAAGAAGCAGCGTGAGCAGGGGCCTCAGGCCGTGTGGGGGCTCGGTGTCCAGGATGTGAACAGGGGGCACAACTGGGAGGCGGGGCTGGTCCTGGAGGGGAGCATTTTCAACACCAGAGGCCCTGAGGCAAAGACTACACCCAGGGCTGAGGCACGGGGGGCGCCTCCTCCCCATGTACCCCAACCATGGGGACCCTTCCTGTCCCTGTGGCCCCACCAGCACTGCCTTCACTTGGGCCGATCCTGGGGCAAAACAACCCATCAGCTTGGTTTGTGTGGTCCTTGTTATGAGGGAGGGAGCCATGGTGGTGCAGGGCTAAGTGCTTGGCTGTGAACTGAAAGGTCAGTGGTTCAAACCCACCAGGTGCTCTGAGGGAGAAAGATGAGGCTGTTTGCTTCTGTGAAGAGTGACAGCCTTGGAGACCCTGTGGGCAGGTCTACTCTGTCCTCTAGGGGCGCTGTGGGTCGGAATCGACTCCAGGGCAGTGGGGTTTTTGTTTATTTTTCTATTCAGTCCTCGTTCACATGGGGTCACCTACAGCAGCTATGGACCAGGCTGGGCAGGGCTGGGCTCAGGCTTCTCAGTCCTGTCAGGACTAGCTCTGAGGAGCCACAAAGGCAAAGAGGGCCTGGTGTCTGGCCACCCCTGAATGTTGGGGTCCACAGAATTCCATCCCGGCCCCCCTCATGGCATCTCATATCCCCCCATGACCTCACTACAAGCCAGGGTCTGTCTGCACCTGCCCCCACCTCACCCATGCTCGGAACCGGGGACCCTAGAAGCAAAGGGAACATTCTTATCCCAACAGAATTCTGTCTCCCCCACGCACCCCAGCCCACTCTGTTCCTCGTCCTCATATCTGAAACTGCCCCTGGTGAGGCACCCCTGCATCCTCCAGGGCCAGATGCCGCACACATGGGGATGGTCCCTCCTCACCCATACCTGCCTTCCCTCCGTGCCTCCCGTAACGCTCTCTGGCCCCAGATGCCAGATCCCTGCCCCGCACACCGTGGACTGGATGTCCCCTTTGCCTTCCCAGCCTGGCGGCACCCCTCCAGCCCCCTCCTCCCCAGGTCGCCCCACATGGCCCAAGGGCTGTCCTGCTCTCTGCCGGCTCCTGGGCAGAGTCTAGGCCATCCCCTGGAGGCAGACCTTGAAGGCGTCTGAACCCTGGTGCTTCAGACGGAGTGCTCTAGCAAAGGTCTGTCTCCTCACCGAGCGTAGCCTTGACAAGGCTGGCCTGGTGGCTGCCACGCCAGGGCAGGAACCCCATCTTTCCTTCCCCTGAGCCCGGCTGGCCCAGCCCGGCCATCACCAGGACACCCGTGTGAGGGCGCCTGCCCATCCTTGGCCTCTTGGATGGTCTGCAGCTGCCAAGGGGCGGGACATAGGGATGGTGTCTCAGTGGCAACTTGTCCTTGGACTCTGGTCACTCTGAGCAAGGTTCTGGGTGGTGTAGGGCCGCACTAGCAGCCTGGCAACACCAGGGGGCAGCACAGCCACAGATCCGTGGGCTCCCGGATCCCTGAGTCCTTGGGCTGGCGTCTGGGCCCCCAATGCCAGCCTGCAGGAGGTCTCTTCCTCCCACTCCAGGAGGGGTCTCTGCCGGTGAGCTGGACTGGTGCTCACAGACCTGACCCAGCGACCTTCCGTGGCCCTCGGTGGGTGGAGCCCGGGCACCTGCAGCAGCTGTCGGAGCTGCCCCTGGAGCGTGTCTGCCCTCCCTGTCCCAGGCTTCCTTTGCTCCCCTCTGGTCTGTGGAATAGGAGCTCTGGTGGCATAGCGCCGAAGGCATGTGACTGCTAACCAGAAGGCTAGAGGTTCAAACCCACCAGCCACTCCTCAGAAGGAAGATTGGGCCATCCTCTCCTGTAGTGATACTGCCTCGAAAACCCAAGGAGGGGTCACCATGAGTCCGATCTGATTCCATGGCAGTGAGTTTTGTGTTATTTTGGTCCTTGGAAAGGGTCTGATCAGCGTTGGAGCCTGCGAACACTTTTTAGGACATATCTTTCTGAAGCAGTTTTATTGAGAGAGAATTTACATACCCTGCAATTCAGGTGATTAAAATGTAAAATGTAATGGTTTCACTCTGTATCCATCACCATAGTGGAGGAGAATGTTTTCATTGCCCCCAAAAGAAACCTCACACCCCTAGCCGTGGCCCCAGACCCTCAGACAGCCGGCAACCTGGTCTCCGTGTCTCCTAGACATGGAACATCTGACCCCAAGTCTGACCTCCTTCCTCAGCACGCTGCTTCCAGATTCCCCCATGATGGGCCTGGACCGCATTTTTCTCTCCTGAGAAATCTTCCAAGGGGTGCAGGGACCTGGAGCCAGGTTCACTGTGTGTCAGGCAGGCAGGGACCCGCAGGCACAGACAGTGGAAGAGGCGCTGGGGGACACAAGGGCTGGGAAGGCTTCCTGGAGGAGGTGGTATGTATGCAGCATCTGGAAGAGGGGGCCACACATGCCAGACCCCAGACCCAGGCAGGTCGGCGGCCAGTCACATGGCGAGGATGCAGGATGTGGAAGGGATGAGGAAAGCTGAGGTGGGACAAGGATGAGGTGGCAGACACTTGGACAGGTCTCACACGGGTCTGGGTCTGGGTGCCATTCTGAGGCCAGAGGGGGCTCAGAGCTGGGGGAACTGGGAACCAGGTGGGGTGGGCTCTGCCTCTGGCGTCCCTCCCGCTCCTGCAGTGGGGGTGGGGGGGCAGCGCCTCCCTGCTAACTGCCAGAGGCGGCGGCAGCGACGGGCATCCCCTCTGCCCAGCAGCTTCCTCTCTCTGGCTCCTTTGGCCTGCCCTGAAGGAGGGGCCGGTGTGTTAGGAGCAGAGGGTGCCTCCAGCCAACAGCCAATGGGAAACAGGCCCTCAGTCAGTCAGACAGCCTTTGAGGACCTGCATCTGGAGTGGACCCCGCCCCACTTGAACCTGGGTAATGAGTGCAGCTCGTGGAAGCCATATCCGGCCCCTGAACCACGGACACTGTGCAATGACCATGGTGTGCTGTCTAAGTTGAACTTTGGGGTGATTTCTTACCCAGCAGTCACTGACCAATACACTGGGCAGCAGCAGAGACAGCATGTCTGGAACTGGAGGGACAGGGAAGGGGAGAAGGGGCATGGAGGAGGCCGGTGGTGCTGGTCCTGGGGGGCGGGGTGAGGCCTGGGGCAGAGCCATGTCAGGCAGACAACAGGCACAGGTGGCCAAGGCAGGCTGGGGGCTCCGAAGTTCATCCAGGAAGACCATGGAGAGGCTGGGGAGGGGTGGAGACAGCACCTGCCAGGCCCTGCTGTGTGCCCAGTGCAGAGGGCCGTGAACTCTCCCAACAACCTGGGGTGGTCGGAATCGTCCCCTCTTGTAGAAGAGGAAACTGAGGGTCAGGGAGGCCCAGCGAGGCTCCCCCAGGTCCCAGGGGTGGTAAACAGCAGAGGTGGACCCTGACCCCAGAGGGGTCCATGCCTGTGCTGTCCAGTGCACCCCGCCCCCTCCAGACGCTGGAAGGAGAGTAAGGCTCCGGGCTGCAGACGGGATGGGGGAGGGGAAGGCGGACACCAGTGTGCACGCAGTACAGTGGTAAACCCCAAACTCTGTGCTGGAGTACCCCAGGATGGCCACCCACAGTTAGGACACTGGGTTCACGAACTGGGCATGAGATGGGAGACACCAATCGAGGGTGGGGCAAGGCACTGGGCCCAGCGTGAGGACCGGCCTGCTCCCAAACCTGGGCGGCCTCCCCCTCCTGGACAGAACGCTTTCTGTCATGACTGACAGGGCCTCGGGTCCAGATGCTTCCCACAGACCCTGGGCACGCCTCCCTGGTCCCAAGCTGTCCTGCCACTAGCACCTGGTCCTCTGACACCTTCGAGTCCTGTGGGGCCCTGGTGGTCACTGCCCCGTCTCAGCCTCTGTAGGTCAGCCTGCTGTCCTACCACCAGCCTGTCCCTCTCAGCTCCAGACTGACAACTGTGAGAATAGGAGCAGATGTCAGCTCAGGGTGAGAAGGGAGAAACCTGAGGCAGCAGCAGCTGCTCTGGCCCAGCCCCTGGGCCCTGGTGACACAGGACACAGAGCACTGGGCTCCAGGCCCCGCCTCCAAGGCTAGAGCCACAGTGCAAATGGAGAAATGACCCAACCAGCAGGCGCACCACACCAAGAGCACCCTGGGTCCACTGGGGCCAGTCCCTGCCCCCCAGGAGCTCCAGGTAGCCTTCAAACATCCCTCTGCCAACACGTGCAAGACTGTGGTAGGTTCCAGGCATTGACCTGGGGACGGAGTGGGCAGCCGGGATTAGCCAGGATAGAGTAACAGGGAGATCAGTACTGATCTGGGAGAAGGAAGGTCTGTGTCCAGGAAGGCAGGGGACAGGCAGGGTCCACAGGGACTTTTGGCTTTCTGTTGAGTAGCAGCTTTGGGGAGAAATTCCGAGAGCCAGAACATTCCTGCAGGCTGTTGGATGCCCTTTTCCAAGAGCTGGACGCCAGTTAGGATTGGAAATGTCTTTAATTCCCTTTGCTGGACTGTGCTCCCTTGATTCTTGGGCTCATTTTTAAAGATGTCCTTGAATCCAGAATATATCAAGAACTCTTCCAAGTCAACCAAAAGACAATCCAATTAAAAAGGGGGCAAAGGATTCAAATGGAAATGCGTTCAAAGAAGTTGTTCAAACGGCCGACAAGTGTGTGAAAAGATGTTCAACATTATTAGTCGTCAGGGAAATGCAAACCCAAACCACAGGGAGACGCCACTGCACAGCCACCAACATGGCTAGAGTTAGAAGGGTGGACAATAAAAAGTGTCGGCAAGGACGTGGTTGGACGGAGCCCTTACACACTACTGCTGGGAGTACAAGATGGTGCTGCTGCTTTGGAAAATAGTCTGGCAGCTTCATAAAATACTAAAAGTAGGGTTACCGTACAATCCAGCAACTTCACTCCTAGATGTGTAACCAAGAGAATGAACACGTACGTGCACACAAAACCTTGTACACAAAGGTTTGTAGCATTATTTATCATGATAGCCAAAAGGTGGAGACAACCCAAGTGTCCATCAACAGATTAATGGATAAACGAAAGATGGTGCATTCATGCTGTGAAATATTAATCACCCATAAAAAGGAATGACGTCCAGATACAGGCTACAACATGCATGAACCTTGAAAACGCATAGAGTGACAGAAGCCAGACACTAAAGAACAGATATTATATGGCTCTGTCTACATGTGATGTCTGGGTAGGCAGGTCCCTAGAGACAGAAGGCAGATCCCTAGTTCCCAGGAGCTGCTCATGGGTACAGGGTTTCTCTGGGGAGCGAGGAATGTGAGTCAGTGGTGATGGGTGCAACCTACAATCACTAAGAACCACAACTGTGCACTTGAAAGGGTAACTCTTATGGGGTGTGGATCATATCTCAGTCAATCTCCTATTGAGTAAATTCAACAAATGATTTTCTGAAATAGAATAACTGAGTCCCTAGCATGTGTGATTCACTGTTCTAGACCGTGGGGACCAATCAGTGCATGCACACTGGTGTCCGCCTTCCCCTCCCCCATCCCGTCTGCAGCCCGGAGTCTTACTCTCCTTCCAGTGTCTGGAGGGGGTGGGGTGCACTGGGCAGCATAGGGCTGGACCCCTCTGGGGTCATAGTCCACCTCTGCTGTTTACCACCCCTGGGACCTGGGGG
>NW_006922056.1:1490908-1498519 GCF_000298275.1 Orycteropus afer afer | reverse complement strand
TAAATTTTGGTCAATGACATGAGACAAAGTATATTATGTGAACTGCTGTATGAAAAGTGAATTTACTCTGTAAATCTTCACCCAAATCAAAATAAAATTTAAAAAAGAAAAAAAAAACTCAGACAAAAATGTGTACAGCAGCTCTCGTCATAACCATACAAAAGAGACAGCCTAAATGTCCGTCGATGGGTGGATTCATAAGAGACTCTGGTGACCCCACGATGGGATACTGTGATGTGAGTTGCCATCAAAGGAATTCCAACTTGGGGTCACGCCACGTGTGCAGAGTGGAGCTGCTTTATAGGGTTTCAAGGGCGTGAACTTTCAGGAGTGGATCACCGACCTGTCTTCTGAGGTGCTCTGGGTGGGTTTGAGCCTCCAACCTTTCACTGAGCACATAACCATCTGAGCCACCCAAGGACCCCACAGTGGGACACTTGTGGTGGTTGTTGGGTGCCGTCCAGTTGGCTGCAGCTCACAGCGACCCCGTGGACAACAGAAAGAAACTCTGCCCGGTCCTGCACCAACCTCACAATCCTTGCTGTACCTGAGCCCATCGTGGTAGCCACTATGTCAACCCATCTCGCTGAGGGCCTGCCCCTTTTTGGCTGACCCCCCCACTTTACCAAGCATGACATCCTTCTCTATGGATTTGCCCCCTCTTACAACATGACCAAAGTAGGTGAGACGAAGTCTGGCCATACTTGCTTTCAAGGAGCATTGTGACAGCACTTATTCCTTGGAAGAGCAATGAGTCTCAATCACTTTGAGTCAGAATTGACTTGATGACAGTGAGGTATGATGGAATAGTAGTCAGCATGAGAAAAGAATGAGCTAAAATCATTTAAAGAAAAAAAAGCCTGGTGAAACCCCTGAGACTATGGTCCCTAGCTGCCTTTCAGGTCTGGAATTGAACTCACTTCTCAATAGGCATATGGAACATCTTCTTCAGGAAGATACACTCCTTGGAGAGATCAATCATGGGAGAACAGAGGGGCAGTGTATGCACAGGGAGTCAGCTCAGGGAGCAGGAGTGCGTGGGAGGGAAGGACACAGGGAAGAGGTAACAATGGGGAGGAAGTGGGAAGAGAGCTGTTGCATTGTGGGAAATTGTAGTGAATGTCATGAGACAAAATGTGTATGAACTGCTGCATGGGAAATGAATGTGCTCTGTAGATTTCCACCCAAATCACAATAAAAACTTAAAAAAAGAAAAAAAGGAATGAGCTACTGGCACACACAATAACATGGCAGAATCCCACAGGCATCACTGTGTGGAAGAAGCCGGCCTCAAAGCTACACTGGAGGATTCCATTCGCATGGTTTCTCAGAGGGGAGAACTGTGGGGTGGAGACAGTCCAGTGATTGCCAGGGGTTAGGGTTGGGGCGCTATGATTTTAAAGGGGTTGTATGAATGGGATTTGGGGGCAATGGCGTGGTTCTGTATCCTGATTATGGTGGTGGTTAAACAAATTTATACATATTAAAACTCAGAGGATTTTACACTATAAAGAAGTCAATCTTACTGCATGATAATTTAAAAAATAAAGTAAAATTGTTTATCATTCCAAGATTCTCCAGATGGCAACGGATTCTCAAATTAAGAGAGGGATGTAGGCCAAAGACCAAATCAGTGTGCTGTCAGGAAGACAGGAAGCCAAGGTCTGTCAATAGAATCCTTAGAATCCTTTGTTAGAACATCAGAAAATGTAAGGCGGTGATCTGTAGACCCCCTGAAACAGACACGGAGCCCTCAAAGAACCCCAAGGTTGTAGCCACAAGCCCTCGACATTAAAGAGTTTCTAAGAATCTTAAAGGTGCTGCCGCCCAGCAAAGTGGCTGGAAGCCCAAAGGAGGGCAAAGGTCACCTGGACACAATTTGTGGACACAGCTTTGGCTAATGGAGAGAACCCAGTAAGACCCAGGGACCCACGCGGGTCTCCTAGTCGTAGCAGCGTGTTTTGTTTCTCCAGATGGCATCATTCTATTTCTGTCGTCTTCGAGTAGTCTTCGCTCGTCCACAGAGGTGGAATTGATGTTTGTGTGTCGACTTTGTCTCCCACAAACTGCTAAACACCCATTGGTTCTAGACTCTTTCATGCAGATCCCGTGGGGTTTCCTACCTAGACAGGCATGTCGTCTGTGAATTGGGGCTGCTATATATATTTCTTCCTTTCCAATATAACTTTTTTTTTTCCTTGCTTTATTGCACTGGCCATAACCTCCAGCAAAATGTTGAGTGAAGTGGTGAGAGAAGATGTTCTTGCCTCGTTCTTGGTCTCTCACCCTGGAGTACGATGTTAGCTGAAGGTACTTTTTATGGGAGCCCTTTATCAGGTAAAGACTTTTTTTTCTGTCCCTCATTTCCTGAGTTTTTTGTTTGTTTTTGAATCATAGATGGGTATTGAATTCTGTTGAGTGTCTTTTGTGTGTCAGTTGCTATGATCACATGGTTCTTCTTTAGCCTGTTGACTTTGTGGGCCATATTGACTACTTTCTGAATATTAAACTAGACTTCCATTCCCAGGACAACCTCTGCTTGGCCATTGTCTTAGTTGTCTACTGCTGCCAATACAGAAATACCACCAGTGGATGGCTTAGAAAAACAGAAACATATTCTCTCACAGTTTAGGAGGCTGGAACTCCAAGTTCAGGCACCAGCTCTAGGGGCAGCCTTTCTCAGACAGTGCTAGGGAAGGTCTTTGTCTCTGTTCAATGTCTGTGGGCCCAGTGTGCCTTGGAGATCTTCGTGGTCTTGGCATAAATCCTCCCCTGGGTCTACGAGATTCTCAGTGCAGGGACCCTGAGTCTAAAGGACACTTCACTCCTGGCTCTTCTTTCTTGGTGGTGCCAGGTGCTTCCTCTCTGCTGCTTCTCTCTTTGTCTCTTATAAGATAAAAAGTGTGAGTCAAGCAAGGATGAGGCTTGAGTAAGGCTGTGACAAGTAAGGGTGTGACTTGAGTAGGGGTGTGACTTGAGTAAGGGGGTGATGAGTAAGGGTGACTTGAATAAAGGTGTGACGAGTAAGGGTGGGACTTAAGTAAGTGTGTGCTTGAGTAAGATTGTGACGAGTAGTGTGACTTGAGTAAGACTGTGATGAGTAAAGGTGTGACTTGAGTAGGGTGAGACTTGAGTAAGGGTGGGACTTGAATAAGGGTGTGACTTGAGCAAGGGTGTGACTTGAGTAGGGGTGTGACTTAAGTAAAGGTGTGATGAGTAAGGGTGTGACTTGAGTAGGGGTGAGACTTGATTAAGGGTGGGACTTGGGTCATGTACTCTTATAAGGCTGTGACTCAAGATACAACCTACCCTAATCCTGCCTCATTAACATATAAGATTAGGATTTACAACACATATCACAAAATGGAGGACAACCACGCAGTAATGGGAATCATGGCCTGGCTGAGTTGACACGTTTTTTGGGGGAAACGACTCATCCATGACAGCCATGTGTGGTATTCTTTTCACACACTGCTGGATTCGATTTTCTGTGGAAAGGAACCAGTGCTCCTGGCTCTCAGCCCCAGCCGAACTCCCAGATGATGGCACCCAGTCTGCCTGCGGCAGGGTGAGCTGCCTTAGAAGCAGATCCCCCAGCCTGCAGCTGAGGACCCACAGGTGCCGTGTGGAGCCAAGACTAGCCCCATCACCCACCCACCCCTGCAGATTCATGAGCACAGTAAGGACATGATTGTGTTCGAGCACTGTATGTTGGGTGACTTGTCACACAGCAGTCGGAACCAGAGCATTCACTGTGATTGATGGGACCCCCAGCAGAGCACATACCTACCTCAAGCACAGCTGGGGGTGCATTCCCGAGTCCCCATCTGTCAAAGCACCTTCGTGTGGCCTGGGAACATCCAGTCATATGGCTTGTTGTTAGGGGCCATTGACTCAGTGACCTCACACGACAGAATAGAACTGCCTCATGGTCTTCTAGGCTATAACCTCCATGGGAGCAGGTCTCCAGGTCTTTCTGTCATAGAGCTGCTGGCTGGGTTCAAAACACCAACCTTTAGGTTCACAGCCAAACGCTTAACCATTGGCGCCACCAGGGCTCCTGGACATGGACTTCAACCAAAAATCCCCCCTGCCATTGAGTTGATTCTGACTCACAGCACCCCTAGAGGACAGAGTGGAACTGATCCAGAGGGTTTCCAAGGCTGTCAGTCTTCACAGGAGACTGCCACATCTTTCTCCCATTTGAACCTCCAAGTTTTTGGTTAGTGGCCAAATGCCTTAACCACTACACAGGTAGTGGACTTGGGACTTGGGACTCATCAAATCCCTTCTTGCAGAAATGACTAAGTGTGCGTTGAGTCCATCTGATTACCAAGTACTGATGGCCTGCAGAAAGCATCCCAATTTCTGGGTAAAGTTGAAGCTGAACCTGGGAAAGAGGGTGTTCTAGAGAGTCGACAGACACCCCTCTTTGTTGGCAGTGGACATCCATGTGTAAGTGACATAAACAAACAGAATTTGAGATGATGTGGCACATTCCCAAGAACCCCTGTCAGATCTTAAATCTATCACAACAGCAAAATAAGCCAGGAGAATATCAAACAGATCAAAGCCCACTCTGGGTCCCACCAGCACCCCAGCAGTTACGCCGGTCACACACTGGGGCTTCGTGCCCATCTGCTAAGAGGAGGAGAAGCCAGGTGTGTGGGGTGCCTAGGGGGGCAGGCTGGGGGGCACAGCTGGGGGGAGCTGCAGGCCAAAGTGGTGCAGGCGCTGGTCTGGCGGGAGAGGCCCTAGAAGACGGCCTTCAGGCCCTGGAGCTCTGGCCCCTCTGTGGGGGAAGGCGGGGACTCTGCAGGAAGCCCACTCCCTTGACCTCCAGTCTGGTCACTGTTCAGGACATCAAGCTGGGTGGCCCTGCAGTCTGCCTCCTACAGGCAGAGAGAGGGCTGGAGCTAGGAGGAGGGTGCCAAACCAGGAGGGAACAGGTGGGTTTCGAGGCAGACCAGGACCTAGTTTCCCACCTCCTTGCTGCAGGACTGAGGACCAGCAGCCAGGGGACTTTAAACCCAGTCGGGCATATCCCTCCATGTGTGGGACCTTGTACCGCGACCCCCTGCCCGTCCCCTGTCCAGTTGTGTCTCTCCCTCCAGCTGCCACCCTCTGGGGGCACAGGAGGTCAGCAAATGACATTCACGGGCTTCTGATGGAGAAAAGGGCTGTAAGACAAAGCAGTGTCCAGGCCACCTGACAGTCACCCAGAGCTGGCCTGCAGGCCTGGCAGCTCTCCGACAGGGCAGGAGCGTCCCCCAACCCCACCTCCCAACTAAGCGCACAGCCGATCTGGAAGGACGACTCGTTCCCTGACCCTGACTGTAAGGATGTTGGCACCCCCGACCCTGACTGTGAGGGTGTCAGCCCTCCCTGACCCTGATTGTGAGGGGGCCGTCCCTCCTTGACCCTGACTGGGAGGGTGTCAGCCCCCCAAACCCTGACTGGGAGGGGGTCAGCCAGGCTGCTCTCCCAGGGGCCATGGAGCTCCCACCAATTGCCCACCGTGACCCACTCAGTGGGGTGACTGGACATGTTGGGCGGACAAAGCCCAGGGGCTCGTGTCTGAGATGTTTACAGTATGGAAATTGGGACAATGGATTCCCCTAACTGGGGATCAAGAGGTAAATGTGGATCAACTTTCCTAAAGGAGCCTGGTGGCACAGTGGTTTAATGCTCTGCTGCTAACCAGAAGGTCGTCCGTTCAAACCCCAGTGACCCCAAGGGGGAAAGGCCTGGGGACCTGTCCCATGAGGGCCACAGCCAAGAGGACCCCAAGGGCAGCCCCGCTCTGTCTGTGGGATCACCGAGAGGTGGGATCGCCGAGAGTTGAAACGGACTCTGTGGTCCCCAACAACTAGAAGAGTCACCCCACCATGGAAACCTTTCCAACCACAGCCTACAGTCAGTCTGCAAACGGACAGAGTGTAGGTCTGAGGTCTACCGTGGATTAGACAGCAGGTGTGGAAAGACAACTGGGAGGTGGGCCAGGGTGGCACTGGGGAAGCCTCACTCCCTCCTAGAGTGTTTCTGCTTTTATAGAGGGGTACAGGGGCCAGAATTTGCATTGCAGGCCTCTCTGGGTGCCCCTGGTGAGCCACATAGGTGAGACTCAGCAGGGGTCCCAGCGGGAAACTTTTCCCTCCTGGGCTAGGGTGGGGCTCCTGGGTCCTGTGAGCCATGTCCTTCCCTCACATCATTCCTTGCTTCCAACTTGGGGACAACATCCCCCACCCCAGGAGAGAGGCTGGACCCCATTCTGCTAGGAGTGGAGGACGTCCCGTGAGTTTGTGGTTCTCCAGGGGACCTACTGCAGTCATAGTACCTCGATCCCATTGACTGATGGTGTGTGTGTGTGTGTCTGTGCACACACACACACATACACACACTTCTGAAGTGCTGTCCCGATTCTGTAGCTGGGTTCAAGTCCCAGCTCTGCCACTTACACTGTTGGACCTGGGACGTGACCCCTCTGCCTCAGTGTCCCATTTGCAAACAGGGCCCAGGCAGGCCTATGCCCCACTGGGGTGCACCTTCCTCACCTGGTCTGATGATGCCTTTGGCCCAGAAAGTGTTCCACCACCATCCTTGTCATTTCAGGACCACCATGCACTGGTGGCATAGTGCCTAAGGCATTTGACTGCTATCCAGAAGGCTGGCAGTTCAAACCCACCAGCCACACCTCAGAAGGAAGGTTGAGCAATCTACTTCTGTAGTGATACTGCCTCGGAAACCCAAGGAGGGGTCGCTATGAGTCAGATCCGACTCGATGGCAGTGAGTTTGGTTTTTGGTTTTTGATGCGTTCCTCGGGTCCTGACCTGAGAGCTGCAGAAAGGGGTCCCTGGCTAGGCTCTCCCAGGTCCTGCTCCTGTCGGGGCACCAGGTGACTGGGAGAGTGATGGCTATGGGTGACACTCTGAACTCAGTTATTACTTCAATAAACAGTGTGTGAGGAAAGAGCATGTGTGTTCACCGTTTCATGACTGTTAAATAGATAACCCATCGCATTCCCAGCCGGCTCCTGCAGTAATTACATTTCTGCTCTGTTGATTCATAACTTGATCATTTATTCTGAGTCGTGGTGGGCCTGCCACTGGCCTCGGGCTCTGCTGACAGAAGGTGAACAGCGTGGGCAAGCTGAGGCCGCCCTTGCGTCCCTGCTCTCCCGGAGGCCTGGGTTCTCCGGCAGGTCGATGACCCCCTTCCTCCCTCCCGGCACAGGGGGTTTCAGAGGTGGGAGTGGCGATGGTGGGGATGATGATGACAGCGCAGAAGGACATGTGGCCTCTTGATGCACCCACCAGGTGGGGGCTGGCTGTTCGGTATGAGTTTAATGGGCTCTGGGCAGGACTCAGGGGGTGGGGTCTGTGAGGTCTGGGCATTTCACTGAACCTTTGTCACTTCACTTGCCTCGGCTGTGGTGGTGGCTGTCCTGGGGTTTGCAGGCAGTGGACAGTGCTTAGGAAGTCCCTGACCTCACCATCATCCCAGCTGACAGGGCCCCAAGAGGAGGTCCACATCCTAAAGCCTGGAACCCAAGCATGCGACCTCATGTGGACAAAGGGTCTTTGCAGAAGTAAATGAAAGATCTGGACCTG
>NW_006922056.1:1478550-1490413 GCF_000298275.1 Orycteropus afer afer | reverse complement strand
CTGGACCTGCCATCACCCCGGATCACCCGGGCGGGCCCCAAATCCAGGGACATGAAGGACCTGGACCTGCCATCACCCCGGATCACCTGGGCGGGCCCCAAATCCAGGGACATGAAGGACCTGGACCTGCCATCACCCCGGATCACCCGGGCGGGCCCCAAATCCAGGGACATGAAGGATATAGACCTGCCATCACCCCGGATCACTGGGCGGGCCCCAGTGACATGTCCAGATAAGAGGAGGAAGAGCAGACACACAGGACTCGCTGTGTGAAGACGGTGAGAGAGGAGGGGGTGACATGGCACAGCCCAGGAAGCCCTGGGGCCACCAGGAACTGGAGGGAACGAGAAAGAACCCTCCCTAGAGCCTGTGTGCGGAGCAGGGCTGCCAACACCCTGAATTCAGACTTCTGCCTCCCGAGCTGTGAGAGAATAAACCTGAGTTGCTGTAAGCCCCCCGCTTGTGGTGGGCTAGGGACATCATCCCAGGGGGGGGAGACTGAGACCCAGAGCATTGAGTGACCACCCGGGGCTGAGCGGCTCACCCTTGGAGGCAGAGTCGGGGTGAGGACACTGCCAGGTGCCCACTCTCAGGACCTCCAGCCTTCCCACAATGCCTGCTGGGCAGTTGGGGTTTGGTACCCCAGCACCTGCACCACGCCACGCGGAACCTCTGCCGACCTCGGACCCCAGACTGGAATCTCACAGGCGGGGCCTCAAACCTGCCCGTGACGGGCACCTAGACAACAGGCTGTTACCTGTGTCTGGGCCACCGCCTTGCAGCCTTCCCCTGCCCATTCCCCGCGTCCCTCCGCTGGCGCTGCCAGCCCTTCCTGGGTGTGGGAACTTCCACAGGAGCTGTTCACCACTAATTACACCCCCGCTGGCCAGCAATCACAGCCCCCAGCCCATAATCAGGAGCTAATGAGCCCCGCCCCCCTCCAGCCCACAGCCTGGGGTGCCTTCCGTTTGCAGCTCATAGCAGCCTGACTTCAACACAAAACAGCCTGTGCCCACCTTCCTCCAGAAAGGACCAGAGCCGCAGCAGAGCGGGTGGGCTGGCCCCAGGCATGGACAGGGGGCTGGGGGCGTGCCGACCACTCGGGCTTATCCACAATCATGACACACAGAAGATAATTCAGGGGGGCAGGTGGAATGCAGCTGCTGGGGGGGGGCACTGGGGGGCTGGAATGGAATGGGGGGAAGAGGGAGGACACGGTGCGGGTGGAGATGGAGTGGGAATGGGAGTGGGAAGGGGTGATGGGCTGTCCTGCCCCGACATGCTGACCCCACCAGCCTTGTTTGTTCTGAGGTTTGAATCATGGGGTGACTGTGTGTCCCCGTTGCTGTCTGCATGGCACTGACAGGTGGGTGGTTTTCTGCTCGGCCTTAGTGCTGCGCTCTTAGCGGAGGACAGAATGGGGTCAGGAAGCCATGCAGGCTGCCCGGCTGACAAATGGTCTCCGAACTGGATTTCCCCCGGGGCTGCGCAAAGTCTGCGACGGCCTTCCTTCCACACGTCCCAGAGCTCGGCTTTTCTGGGGAAACTGCCTGGGTCCTGGAAGAAGGGTTCGTCCTTGGTGCCCCAGCACAAGCACACAAGACAGCGAGCAGGAAGTGAGGGTGGGACTCCTACCACGATGACACAGGCAGTGGGCGTCTTCGCTTTAAGATTCAGTTTGACGTGGAGCCAGTGAAGAGGCCATTCAGTTATAAATAAGAAAGTAAGGGGAGCTCTGGTGGCATGGTGCCTAAGGCACTTGACTGCTGACCAGAAGGCTGGCAGTTCAAACCCACCAGCCACTCCCCGGAAGGAAGGTTGGGCAATCTACTTCCACAGTGATTCTGCCTGGGAAACCCAAGGAGGGGTCGCTGTGAGTTGGGTCCCACTCTACAGCACATAACAACAACAACAAGCCTCTTAGGGGTCCCTGGGGCCCAAATGGTTAAACACTCTACTCCGAACTGAAAGGTCAGGGGTTCAAACTCACCCAGAGTGACTTGGAAGCAAAGTCTAGCAACCACTTCCAAACAGCCACGGCCTTGCAAACCCAATGGTGTGCAGCCCTACTCTGACACACAGGGGTCACCATGGGTCAGAGTCAAGTGCACGCAGCCAACAGCAGCCTCCGAGAAGGCCCAGCCATTCAAGGTGGCAGACAAGGACCTGGTGTATGAGGCACAGGCAAGGCGCCCCCTGCTGGTTGGCCACTGCAGCTGAAGAGCTGCCCAGTCACCCCAACTCAAGGTGACTGTCACGGCTGAGGGCTGCTAAGCCCTTCCTCTCACCCATCTCTGCCCACAGCTGCTGGCCGGGTCAGGGCCTGGCACTGAGATGGGAGCCCAGTCGGGGAGGGGCCCTTGGGGCGGGAGTCTTCAGGGAGAAGCCCGGAGGGTCGCATTCCTGGGGGGCTGGGCTGAGCACATCTCTTCCTCGGAGCAGTCCTGACACGTGGGAGTCCCCGCTGAGCTGTCTGTCCAGGGAAGCAAGCCGGGCGGGGAGCTTCCTGGGCGCAGATGACAGTTAAATGGCAGTTTCCCAGGAAATTGCCCCAGGCTCCCCTTCAACGAGCCTCCGCCGGCGGCCGGCAGCGAGTCGTGGCAGCCCGTCCCTCTGCTGAGGAGGAGTGCAGAGCCCGTGCTCCACCGATGGCCTGACAGCGACAGAGCATCTGAGCGAACTGGCTTCGCCTCACTGGCCAGAGGGAGAGGCGGAAGACTCTGGCGCCGTCCCACCAGCTGCGGGGGTGGGAGGGACAGCCAGCTGCCAGCCCAAGGACACCTTTTCTGAGCCCGAGGCCCAACGTGGCCCTCTGACTCCGGCAGGCCTCCTGCCAGCTGGCCCACCACCTAGGAGTCGGTGTTTTCCTTTTTTCAGTCCTTTCTATAAGGTAAAAAGGAAAAGAGAGGCCACTAAGCCTAGACTGGGAGCTCTGATGGGTAGTGCCTAAGGCATTTGACTGCTAACCAGAAGGCTGGCGGTTCAAACCCACCAGCCACTCCTTGGAAGGAACATGGGGCAATCTACTTCCATAGTGATACCGCCTCGGAAACCCAAGGAGGGGTCGCTGTGAGTTGGGTCCGACTCGATGGCAGTGAGTTTGGTTTTTCTGTGACTTAATCTATCAGCTACGTCACTGAGGGCAGACTTGTGGGTGGAGGGGCAGAGAAGAGGGTGTTGTAGCCAGGGAGCCAGAGAGAAGAGGCAGGAAGAGTTCCCAAACCGAGCTGGGGACCTCTGGGGACAAATGCCACCAGTTTATAAGCTGGACTGCCTCTAGCGCGGCCTGTCAGTGCCCCGAAGATCTGTGACGAGGGTGTGGACCAGACAGCCACGAGACATGAGTCGGCCTGTGCGCCCTCCGGCCGGTCGGCAAGCACACGGCACACGTCTGTGATGAGGACGTGGACCAGACAGCCACGGGACATGAGTCGGCCTGTGCGCTCTCCGGCCGCTTGGCAGGCACGTGTTGAATAGCCTTTCGATGCTGCCCTTTGGCACAGCCAAGGCAGGGCCAGTTAGGCAGGCTGCCCGGCCAAGGAAGGCCCAGATGCCGCTTGACCTGCGCCCACACGAACATACGAGTCTGCGCCTAGCAAGCAGGGACCTCATCACCAGGCTCCTAACCCAACTAGTGGGGGTGAGGGAGGCCAGCAGAGGGAGTGGCCTTAGGGCCGAGACCTGGGAGAGGGGCAGCTGGTCCCAGGAGCGGGTGGGGACAAGAGCCACTCGGCAGGATACAGCTTCTGGCACCTGCTGGGCCCTCGGTGGCTTTTCCACGCTCGTGGCCAGATCTGCGTGTTCTGACTTCCTCGGGTGCCCTCTCCTCCCTCCCGCTTTGTGCCTTGCTGTCCCTGTCTGTTCTCCTTCCCTCACTGAGGGGGTTGGGTTTGGCGTGTCTTATTCCACTACGACCTCATTAACATAAGAAAAGGAAAAACGTATTTCCAAAAGGTGCCATTCAGGGGGCCAAAAACTAAGGCAGAAAAATCTTCTCATCAGGACTCCCTGTGTGCATGGCTGAACTTCTCATCAGGACTCCCCGTGTGCACGGCTAAGCTTGTCATCAGGACACCCCGTGTGCAAGGCTGAGCTTGTCATAGGGACTCCCTGTGACCTTTCAGGAATGGATCACCAGGCCTTCCTTCCGAGGCACCTGTGTGGCCTTGAACCTGCAACCTTCCAGTCAGCAGCCAAGCACTAACTGTGTGTGCTGCCTGGGGCGTCAGGTTACAGGAACCGGGGTAGGAGGCAGAGCGCCTGCTGTGGGGGACATCAGGGGACCCATACACTGACTCTTCCCCTCCGTGGCCCAAGGAAGAGCGGCGAGACCTCTGCGGTCGCGGGGCAGAAGGGCAGGTGCCCTGTTCTCCAAGCAAGTGGGCAGAGTCCCCAGCAACCTCGCTTCTCACTCCACCTCCGGACCGACCGGAGGTGTGTGCACTTGGGAAAAGCTCTGCTGGTCCCCAATGGCTCCTGGGCCCTTCACACTGCAGGAGGCAGAGACCTCAGGGAATGCAGGTGCATCTCAGCGGAGACGTGGTGGGAGCACTGCTGGGAGCCGCTTCAAACCCACACCGTGCAGGGCTCTGGTACCCTCACCCCAGAGGACCTTCCCCATCACCACTGACCGACCTGCCCATCACTGCCCACCTTCCTGTCACTCCTGGCCTTCCCCATCCACTCATCAGTTTGGTTCTCTCCTCATTTCAGGGTTTTCTTGTTTGCTTTTTAATCTGACAATGTGAGAACCCTCTCGTCAGCCTGTGGGCAGGTTAAGACCGAAGGAAATGGCTGTTGGGGAGGCTAGATTCTGACTCCCAGTGACCCCAGGTGACAAGCTGGCCTGCCCTGGAGGGTTTCCTGGCTTACGTTTGTTACGGGAGAAGGTCACCAAGCTCCCACAGAACTGTGAGTGGGTTTGAACCTCCAACCTTTCAGTTAGCAGCCAAGTGCTTAATCCCTTGAAGTAAAATCACGGGCTGCCATTTCCCCAGAGCACTTTTCAGAACACAGAGGCCCTCAGCCCCCCGCTTCTGAGCAGCTGGCACGAAGCAGAGAGATCCACTCCTGCGGGTCACCAACCGGAGAAGGGGCCAGCTCCAGGGCTGTTCTGGAATGTTCTGAGCAGACTCTTGTGGCCGGAGGTCCTGGGTGTTTTGGAGGAAGTAGCTCTCAGCTCCTTGCGCAGTGCGTTTTCAGGGGACGTTTTTCTTAACGACTTGACTCTGCAGGAACGCCTCGCTGTCAGGAGCCCCTCGTGTCGGGAGCTCTTCCTTAGCTTTCACGGGGAACGAGTTACCCTCGGTTCCAGTCAGATGCTCCTTCCAGCAACAAGTGTCTTTATTGTCAAGCTTGGAATCTCCAGAGATGAGGACCTACTCCTCCGTTAGCCATCACCGCTCCCCAGCCAGTTACAGAAAAATGCAGCCACGCACTGGCCCCCAGCCCCTGTCTGCCATCTTCCAGCCTCCATGTGCACAATGAAGGGCCCGGGACCAAAAAGTGGTGCATGTCACAGTTCCAGATGTCCACTTGACCCCAAGGCCCCAGTCACAGCCTGGATTGCATGTGGTGGAAGCCCAGGTCAAGCCAGCTTGCAAGAACACAGTGCAGGGGTGGAGCAAGCTCCGGGCACCACAGGAGTCAGGGGCTAGAATGATGTCACCAGGTTCTGTGCCTCTTTCTGTACCCTGGCTCTGCCCACGGTCACTTGGAACCAGCATGGTACCCTGTGAGGGGCCCACCCTTCCCAACCACCACGTGGGAGACCCTGGAAGCAACAGGGCTCTGATGGTCCAGCATAGATGACTTAGCTGTCCCCAGGACAATCCTTCCAGCCTCTAACCAGCCTATCCAGGGCCCCACGCCCACCCCGGTTGGTCCAGAGCGAGGGGAGGAGAGGACCAGCCTCTACCTAGCCACACAGGACCCAGCAGAAGGGGCAGGGCTGGGGCAGACCCTGCGGGACACCAACATATGTCCTCTGATGGGACCTGAGTGCCAGCTGCACAGAAGAGCAGGCCGGCCTGTCATGGGCGCTAACAAAGCACAGAGGTCTCCCTGCGGGGCCGGATGTTCGTCAAACGTAAGTGACATTTGGAAAGATGACAGCAGCTGGGCTGAGATTGGAGGGTCATTACGGAGGGAGACAGTGAGACGGACGCCGGCAGCCAGCGTCCCGTTACGAAATTACAGCAGCATGGTTTCTCTCTAGACGTCACACCCATTGTACTTGGGCATGTAAGATGAGACCGTGTGTGTGTGTGTGTGTGTGTGTGCATGCGTGTGTATGTGTGCACGCACGAGCACACGCGTGTAGAGAGACCAACAGACAGTGGGAGGGAAATGGATAAAGAGAGAGTCCCAGAGACAGGTGATGACCGGGATGATAATGTAAGCTGCTCAGGGCAGTGTGGGCTGGCAGCCAGCACAGAGCAAATCGACCGCGGTACCACTGAGTGCCTGGTACCACTGCGCGTGAGCTGCGGGTATCTGCGAGGGCAGGGCTGTGGTGCCCACACCCCTGCTGGTTATGTTTCGGCTGCTCACTTAAAGGGAGAACCACCTTCTTTATTCTATCAACCAGATTGCAGACACTGTTGCCAAGTGGAAGCGGCCAGCCCCCGCACTGCCGTTTGCACGCTTCCCAAGGGGTTAGCAGCACTGGGCAAGTGCCGAAGTGGGGTCTGGCGGCTCCCCGCCCCCCTGGCTCAGCAAGCCCAAGGCATCTCAGAGCCACCAGGGAGGGACGGAGCCCGGCCCCACGGAGCGCCCCAGCACGGGACTGCCAGCCTCTGGACTTGGGACTGTTTGAAAGCTGCCCACTTGTGGTGCTTTGGTTACAGCCACACTCGGTGAGCAAGACCCGAGTGGGACCCGGAGCCGCGAGGACCCCAGACAGGAAGTGTGCTGTTTATGGTCGCTGCCTGCGGTCATCTGTCATGGCCGCTCTGGGGGCAGCACAGTCGCAGGGGGCGGGTCACGGTGGGTGTCCCAGGGGCTTCAGCTCCCCAGAGAGTGTCCCAGCCCCGACTCCCTCCATTGCAGGTGAGTCCCAGGGGCCCTTGGCTGCTGCAGTCTGGCCTGTGTCCCTCGCCAGGGTCCCTGGAGAAGGTCAGTGGGAGCACAGCCAGGAGCCCCACCCTGTGGCTTGTTAATCCTGCAGGAGAGAGGACCAGTGGCGGCATGTCCCCCTCTGGCCCCTCTCTCGCCAGGCCCGCTGGCCACACACATCAGGTGGGTTCAAGCCCGGAGGACCCCAGGCAGGCAGCACGCTCGGGGCTCCACGGGGACGCCTAGGTCTGTGAGGCCAGCAGGTGGCAGGATTTCCTGCTCACTTGGTGGGCAGTTTCCAAGTGGTCCAGGTTGTCCTGAGTCAAGGCCAAAGCAGACCAGGGTGTGCCTCCCAGGGGCCACCTTGAAGACCGCAACTCATTTCCATGTGGAAACTCTGAAGTTGGTTAGACTGCAGGTTTTCTTGCAGCAGGTAAGCCCAGCTTTGCAAGCTCCTGCCACAAACATCTGTGTCCACAGAAACCCCTGCCTTAACCCCTCGATGTCTGCCTGGCAGAGGGGCTGGCAGGAGTCCTTCCATCTGATCGATCTGGGCCGAGAGGCCGGGCTCCCTGCCTGCAGCCAACCTCCGAGGGCAGAGCCAGCGTCTGGTTTAGTCCCTGGGCCTGACCGCTGCCTCTCAGAGACGGCTCCCCAGAGCCGAGTCCTCAGCCCAAGGCCCAGGGACAGAGCTCTGCGGTGTCCCTCTGGAGGGGAAGGCAGCACTGCTCCAGCCAAGGCTTGTCCCCTGCATGTGGCCACTGCCCACCGGGAGGGAGAGGGCGACCTGCGAGGCGCAGAGACCAACAGGCCTGGGGCACAGGCTTCCAGGACGGTCTCCAGACGAGCAGAGCGGGACCATGACGGGTGGGCCTGTGGTGCTGGCAGGCATGCGTCGTTGGAACGTGGCCACAGTCCATGCAGACTGGGCAGGGGCAGCACCTCTGCCTGTCAGAAGACATTTCCCTTCCCAACCTCCCCATGTGCAGCTCTGGCCACGAGCTCACAGGCAGCAGGCCTCGGGCTCCCACGGAGACCAGCCCACACTGGCCTCTGGTGACCCCTGGCCCTCGGGGTGGCCTGAAGGCTGCTGAAAGGAAGAGGCTGTGCTGGGAAGGGCTGGTCCAGCCTCCAGGAGGTGACCTCTGGGCCCTTGAAGTGTCCTGCCTGACCACAAGGTCTTTGTTAACCCAGGGCTTGGCCAGGCCACGTAGTCTGTGCTCACAAAGTGATTTATGGTGGAGGCTTCCAGCCACGTGGCATCAGCCTGATCCTTGGAGGCCTGGGGACTGAGGTCAGCCAGTCAGTGGTCAGCAGGCCTTTGTGACAGACCCCAATACAAGCCCAACACACCAGTGCCCCAAGGGGGTCCCCTGGTGAGCACCTCCTCCCACCCACCTGTGGGGGTGGGGCCAGCCAGAGAGTGAAAACCCCAATAGATCAGAAGTGTGCTCCTGGACTGAGAGAAGGCGTAGTATTTGGTCTTTGTCTGGGCAGCACAGGGGGCCCACACCTGGTGCGTGTGTGAAGGGAACGTTTACACTCAGTCATCCACCCTCAGCTCAAATAAGTCATTCTGTGAAAGGACAGTGGACAGTTAGACACACCCCTGAGCCACTCCTCTGAGCCCAGTCTGAGACGTGAAAGTGGGGTGCGTGGGGGCGGCTGCCCAGCTTGCCCCCAGGGATCACCCAGCCCAGCAGGGACAAGCCCATGGCTGGAAGGGGGCTGCAAGCTGCTTCCTGCTGACACACACCTGGGATCTTCACAGGGGACGGAGACCTGGGGACCAGTCCTGGAGGTGAAGGGACAGCTACTGCCACCAGACCCTCCAGCTCCACCTCTCGGGGCTCCTGCAAGGAGCTGGTTCTGGGCTGGGTGTCACGTGGCTGGTTCTGCTCCGCGGGGCTCTGGGCTGCCCTCACACCTGGTTTTCTGCCCACTGGACCCTGCTTTCCCGAGAGGGGGCTGTGGTGCCTGGTCCTTCACCCAAAACTGGGGAGCAGTCCTATAGAGTTGGCGGCAGCCCCTCTCAGGCCCACAGGTGACAGTGCCAAGCCCCCGGGCATGTGACAAAGCTCCTCAGACCAGCCCTCACGGATCCAGGGCTCCTAGGACTGCTCCAGGGCCTTGAGCAGTGGGTCTTTGTTCCACCTCAGAGAGAGCCAGGGAGGCAGGGGGTCCCAGGGAGGAAGGGAGGGAGGGTTGGGGGTGAGAGAGGACCAGGGAGGCAGGACAAGGATGTGGTTCCTGCTGGTTTGTGGCTTGGGCAACTCCCTGTGGCCTAAGATGACTGTTTAGCCCCCCAGTCCCTCACCATGCCCACTATTGGCAGCCAACAGAGGGCAGTGGCTGGCCTTGAGGGTGTAGCAGGGGGTGTGGCCAGCCTGGGGCATGGTAGGGGGCAGGGAAGCCAGCAAAGCAGGGAAGCCAGAGAGAGTGTCTTCTGTGGGTGCCATGTCCACATGGGAGACTTGGGGTGCAGGGGAGGAGAGACACAGGGTGCAGCACCTCTGCCTCCATGCTCCACAAGGCCAAGAGCACTGAGAAAAGCAGTGATCTCTTCTTTGGCCTCCACCTCGCCCCGGCCCAGATGTCACTGCTAGGGCCCCAGGCTTGTTCCGGTGCCTCAGACAGCTCCTTGGTCTGTCCTTGGAATGACAGTGACCCCTAGAACCTCAGGACAAGACTATTGGGCAAAGGGTCCTTGCAGAAGTCATTCATCTGATGAGGTCGTCTGGGGTAGGGTGGCTCCTAATCCCACAGTGGGTGTCCCTGTAAGAGGAGAGGGTGCTCCAACACGGGCAGTGGAGGTAGAGCTGGTGACATAGCCACAAGCCAAGGACTTCCGGCCACCAGCACATCCCCCCTCAGCACTTCAGAGTGAACCAGCCACCGCCTCCGGGACTGTGGACATTCCTGCTGTCAGAGGCCTCCGAATCTGTGGTCATTTGTTATGGCCCCGGGACACTCACAGATCCTCCAAACTCAGGCTGGCCCACATCTGTGGTAGTTCAGTTTGTGTGTCAGCTTGGTTGGGCCTGGTTTTGAGTGGCTGGGCAGCTGGATGAGACTGGTAATCAGCTCTCTGGTGGAATCTGCCAGAGCAGCTGAGTAGCTGTCTTGGGGATGTGGTCTGCTTCTGGGATATAAGAAGAAGCTTTAGGGCTCGGACTGGAGCTTTTGGCACGCTTGGACCCTGCATGTAGCCAAGTCATCGTTCAGCAGCCTGCCATGTTTCCTGCCGATCTTGGAACTGTCTCTGGACTTGAATTGGTGGCCTGCCATGTTGTTTGATAATCTTGGGACTGTGCCTTTTTCACTCGTCAGCCTGGGTTTGTCAGCCTCGGCAGCCAGCAGCTTCTGAGTGAAGAGAAGCCTCCAGCTCCAGTGGGCCAGAAGCAAGAGGCAGAGCTGAAGTCCAAGGTCGAGGGGCTTTCACACAGCCCCTAGAGTCTGGCTTGTTGAACTCGGACTTCTAGCCTCCTAGACTGCATGAGAATAAATCCCTGTGTGTTAATGCCATCCACCTGTGGTATATTCCTGTCAGAGCGGCATGAGGAACATCTCCCAATGAAACAACACCCCAGGCCCTCTGAGACCTCTGCAATTCCTATGCGACTCCTGTGATGGGTCACCATCAGCTAGCAGGTCCCCATGTGACTGGGAGTGGGTGGGTGGCCCTCAGCTATGGGATCCCTGTGTGACTTGGAGTGGGCCACTGTCAGCTAGCAGGTCCCTAAGCTGCCCCCTTGAGCATGCCCTTGAGTACAGCTCCACGGTGGAAGAGACAGGGCAAACAGCCCCTGGGTTTTATTTGGAGGATTTGTCCTCAGCCGCTACAAAAGCCAGGCTGCATTTTTCTCCTGTTGAAATATTTCTAAGCAACTGGTCCAGGCTTCAGCTGAATGAGCCCGTCTCTGCTCTTGGGAACGTCAGACAGGCCAGAAGCCCTGTGGATGCAAACTTGTCCTTCCCCCAAAGGAGGGCTTTCTGCAGACAGCAGACAGGGACGGTGACGGGAGGGGGCGGCCTGCGTGGGGAGGAGTCCTCGCAGCTCCTAGCCAGCCCACGCCCCCAGGTCTCCCAGCAGGGCCGCCCGGGTGCTGGGGGTCTAGTCCTGGGCACGCAGGCAGCATACTTCTAGGGAATCCGACACAGCCCCCATCTCTCTGACAATAATGACAGACTGGTATTAGCCCAGTGTGACCTGAGCTTGCAAAACGTAACCGCAAATGGGTAAATCTACAAGCTCCCAGGATTTACAAGCTGGCAGGCTGGAAGCCTCCCAGCACACTGAGCAGACGGGGCGTTTGCCCTCCGGCACTGAGCCTGCTGCGTGGGTCAAGAGCAAAATGAGAGCCTATCCCCAGGGCCACCAACTGGGGGCAGTCTTCTACCTAGACTGGCCTGGGGAGGGAGGGGCTCAGGAGCGAGGGGATGGGGGAAGGGAGGGGCTTGGGGAGAAGGAGGGGCTCAGGGAGGGAGGGGCTGGCTCAGGGAGGAGGGGTCAGGGAGAGGGAGGATGTGAGGAAGGATGGACATGGGTGAGGGTGGGTGTGGATGGGGTGGGGATGTGAGAGGGGTGGGAGGTTGGGAGGGGTAGGGGGTGGAAGAGGGGATGGAGATGGGTGAGGGGATATGGATGGAGTGGGGGTGTGTGAGAGGGATGGGTGGCTTGTGGTGGGTGGGAGGCAGGTGGATGAGGTGGGGCAGTGAGAGGGATGGGGGAATGGGCATGGGTGAAGGATATGGATAGAGTGGATGGGAGGGGGGATGGATATAAGGAGTGTGGACGGAGGGGGGG
>NW_006922056.1:1474789-1478143 GCF_000298275.1 Orycteropus afer afer | reverse complement strand
GCACGTGGGCAGAGGACCCCCTCTTCAGCAGGCTCAGAGCCGGTGGTCCAGCCGCACTGTGGCAGCCCCCTCTGTAGAGAGCCTGGAAGGAGCCCCTAGAGATGTTCCCAAGGGCGGAGAGGAAGCTGTGTGTGCAGGTGGGTCTTCTCTCCTTCCTTGGAGACGGCCTGTCAGACGCAGCGTTTCCCCTGAAGCCTCGCCTTGGCCGGCTCGTCCTGGAGCCAAGGCCCGAGCTCACCGCAGCTGCGTCACTGCCATCAGTCTGGTAAGAGGCTCAGCTGTCCTCAGCCTGCCTCTGGGAAAGCAGCTCCCCGAGGGCAGGAGGGAGGAGCCAGCTCTGTGAGCCCCAGTGTCAAGTCTATGACGAGTGGGGGGCTGGGCCAGCGGCTCACCTGTCTCTCCACTCTGAGAACAGGGGGGCCCGGGTCTCAGGAGGGGCCGGGGCCAGTGACCTGGGACATGGCATGAGAGGCTCTGCTCCCACTGATGGAGAAGTTCTGAGCCCAATACACAGGTGCATTTGCAGACACACAACACACATATGTACATGCATGTCCACACCACACATGTGCACATATACATGCATGCACGTCCAAACAACACTAATGCACACATACGTACATGGGAGCCCATGCCCACAGACATGCACACATACGTGCATGTGCATACACAGACCTGGACACTTGGGGTGCTGATAAGGGGTGACTGCTGTAGGTGTGTGTGGGCTCACGTCCCATTCAGCACCCACTCACTGGCACCCTGGAGACCAGTCTGTTCCGAACATGTGTTGCTCTATTTTTAAAACACCCCTCTGGAGTGCTGCCCATTCCGAAATACACACAAGTCCGCATTCGGTGGAAACCCACCACTCCGGCCCCAGGACACACACGTGTGGTCTGGGCCTTAGGACACATGCGTGAGGCACACAGGCTGTATGGGGCTGTGCACACACGGGCTGCATGCTGGCTTGCTCCATGCAGGCCACATGGCACACACCCTCTGTGTTGGCCTCACAGTACACACACTACATACCACCCCCACATGCAGCATGAGAAAATCAGCACTTCTCTCCTCCCCCGCTGCCCTGCTCCTGTGGCCTGGCCAGTGCTCGGGGTCCCTGCCCCACCCAGGACAGGTTCCCATCTTGGCCACAGTGGGAGAGCCTGCTCTTTCCTGGGCCTTTATTTCATTAAACCTGAAGCAGGTATGACGCCCCTGTGAGATGTTCTCCATCTTGGGTTTTGACCGTCCCCTTCCTCCAGGGGCAACCTCCTGTGAGAATATGTCCTTCCGGTTTAAGAAAAGCAGTCCCACCCAGAAGCTAGAAAGGAGTTGGCAGAAAATGGCCAGTGTGCCTGCGCCGTGGGTGCAGAACCACAACCTCACTGAGACTGAGGTTTGGGAAGGAAGTCTGTGGCCTGGTTTTTGGGGCCCTCCATGGTGGGACCTACCTCCAGGGAGAGGAGTGATACAGATCACCCTAAAATAAAAGAATAAAAAGACAGTGGGGTCCACGCCTCCGAGATGGGGCCCATGCCTCCAAGATGGCAGGAACTCAACAGCCTCTGTGACTCCAAGAACTGGATTCTTGTTGGTAGCAAAGTGACTCTTCACAAACTTGGTCCCTTACCTGGCCAGCCACTCTCCTTCTCAATGACTAAGCTCCCCCTCACCCCCCCCACACACACACAACCCTCCTGTTCCTGCAGTTGGAGCTGTGGCTGTGGTGGTGGCGCAGGTCAGCCCCAAAGGTTCTGGCTCCTGAACGCTGCTGTCTGGCATTTATGCCCCCATTGAGAAAACAAAATGTTGGCATCTCACATTCCTGTTTGTATAAAAATCTGTTGCCCTCAAGAGAAACCCACAGTGACACTACAGGAAAGAGTAGACCCTCCACCTTCCCAAGCACGACATCCTTCTCCAGAGAGTGGTCCCTTCTGACAACATGACCAAAGTAGGTGAGACGAAGCCTGGCCATTCTCGCTTCCAAGGAGCATTCTGGCTGCACTTCCTCCAGGACAGACCTGTTAGTTCTTTTAGCAGCCCACGGTACTTTCAGCATTCTCCACCAGCACCACAACTCAAAAGCATCAACTCTTCTTCGGTCTTCCTTATTCATTGTCCAGCTCTCACACGCATACGAGGCGAATGGAAATATCATGGCTTGTGTCAGGCACACCTTAGTCGTCAAGGAGACACCTTTGCTCCTCCAGACTTGAAAGAGGTCTTTTGCAGCCAACTTGCCTAATGCAATATGTCCTCTGATGTCCTGGTTCCTGCTTCTATTGGCATCGATTGTAGAACCAAGTAATATGAAGTCTTTGACAACTTCAATCTTTTCTCCATTTATCGTGATGCTGCTTAGAGGTCCAGTTGTGAGGATTTTTGTTTTCTTGAATGTAATCCATACTGCAGACTGTATTCTTCGATCTTCATCGTAAGTGCTTCAAGTCATCGTCACTTTCAGGAAGCAAAGTTGTGTCGTCAGCATGTCGTAGGTTGTTAATGATTCTTCCTCCAATCCTGATGCCACGTCCTTCTTCCTGTAGTCCAGCTTCATGGATTATTTGCTCAGATTATTATTTGATGGAGTCATGGTGGCAGCTGGTGGGTTCAAAATGTGAACCTTTCTGTTGGCTGCTAAGTGCTTAACCACTGTGCCACCAGGGCTCCTCCTGTCATTCCATTTCTTCACTTCATTCAACACCATCCTTCGAGCTCCTACCACCTAGTAATCCCCCCCGCGCAGGGTTTGTGCTAAATTAGCAAACCAAGCAAAAAAAGAATCCATCTTCGGCCTTCCTTTCAGCTTTGTTTTGACCCAGGACCCAGAGTCACCCATGTTGCAGGCGGGCACTGCCACCACACACGGGAGGTCACAGATAGCTGGAACCACCACCATACTACTGCCTGCTAAGCCCACACCCCTTCCAGACATCCAAGACCTGGGGATCTCCGGCCAGCTCTGCCCCAAAGTCAACATTTGCGTGCTGACCAGGGGGTGGCTGGTCACCAGCAGGCACCCCAGCTATGGCTCTCATGCCCCCTTGCTCCCCTAGCTTTTTCTTTAAAGGGTCTCACGTCTGGGGAACTGGCTCTCCGCAGCACTCATGGTTCTGGTGAGGCCAGAAGTACCCTACGAAGGTCACCAAAGACCCAACCCTTTGTAGAACAAAGCCTTCAGAGTGATATTTTCCTAGGTGGTTTTACACAAATGCCTAGTCATAATATTTGCGGTAAGCTGCCTTTTATGAGTCTTTAAGCCCCTAGGCAGCTCAAACAGAAGCCTTTGGAAAGAAGGCCCGCTCAGCCTAAAGGTCAGGGGCTGGCAGGCAAACAGGGGCTTAGGCAGCA
>NW_006922056.1:1464072-1474459 GCF_000298275.1 Orycteropus afer afer | reverse complement strand
CAGTCTGTGGAAGGTCCCGAGGTTGGGGGGGCTGTCGGCTGAGAACATGACGACCAGACACGTCAGCACCATCCCCACTTAATTTTTTTAAATGTGCAGTAAATGTGCATGTAACAGAAGAGTGGTCACTTCAACGTCCTTCACACGTGTGTCGTGTCAGCGTCCCTCACACGTGTGTCGTTCCAACATGCCTCACACGCATGTGGTTGTTGTTAGGTGCTGTCAGTCGGCTCCGGTTCACGGCAATCCCACATACAACGGAACGAAATCTGCCCGGTCCTGCGCCGGCTGCACGTGTGCACTTCGGTGATACCAATTACACTCATGCTATTGGCCAACCATCACCCTCACCACCTCCAGCACCGTCCAGCTCCCTCAACAGAAGCCTAGAGGCCCCTAAGCAGTGAGGCCCCCTCTCTCACCCTCCCTATCACTTATTACCTCACGGATGCTCAGGTCCGAGTCCCAAGACACGTTTACCCAACTGGGGTCTCGTCTTCCCGAAAACAAACTGTCCAGCCATCCTCTGTGGGTGTCTCCTGTGAGGGGGCACGCCCTTCATGCCCCCCAAGGTCAGCCCAGTCCCCCAACCCCCATTCCCCAGACACTCGCCAAGTGCCCCCACACACCCACCCTGCCCTGGGGGCATGCATCCAGGCCTGTCCCCATGTTCCGGGGGCCTCAGTCGCGGTGCAGAAACATTAAAATAGGTCCCCAAACCTTAAGTAGCAGAGCAGCTTGACAGCGCAGTAGCAGACCTGAGGCCTCAGGGCTGGCTCCAGCAGACGGGCCACATCTGTCTGCCTCAAAGGCTCAGGTTCTCAGCGCATGTTTTCATGTGTGAAGACCTCCCATGGGTATGTCAGGTTGCAGCTGAGTGAGCCCAAAGCAGGCTAAGAACACATGACAGCACGGGACCACCGCCACCTTCATGCTTAGAGAGAATCGGCCCCTCCGTGCCCGTCCTGCTCTGGGCAGGTTGACCCCCTCAGCCTTCATGCAGGACCTTGCGACCACCATCTCCCCCACACACACCTCAGGTTCCTAGGGCGCAGATGCCACACCAGCGAGGTCCTTGCAGGGGTTGTGACTGTGTGGGTGGCAGGGAGGGAGGGGTGGTGAAACAGAGCAGGGAGCCCCAGAGAGGGGACCGCTGTGCTCCCCTTCCGGGGCCTGGAAGCTCAGAATGGGGGCAGCAAGCCTGTGCCCAGGCCTTCCCGGCCCCCGCCCCCTCCAGCGCTGAGGGTGGAGGACGAAGCCCTGCCCTCAGAGGACTCACAGACTGGGGTTGGGGGTCCTGGAGAACCCTGGGCAGGTAGTGTCTGCACAAGGGGCCCAGACTGCCCCATCACACACCCCTCTCCAAGCCCTGCCCTGGCGGGTCACTGTGACCACAACCACAGGGTGACAACTGCTGAAGACACTAGGGGACTTGTGGGCCAGAGTGGGGCCCAGGCAGACGCTGCGGTCCCAGGGCCTCATTGTGGCACGGCCTGCACGAGGTGATGAGGTGACGGTGCTGCTCTGCCAAGCTGCTCCCTGGTCTCCCACCTGCACTCAGCGACCTGCAGCCCCGCTCTGGCACCCATGGGGCCCTGAGGAGAGAGGGGGCCAGCCAGCTGTGTGTCACCCAGACATCCCAGAGGCGGTGCCTGCGGCCTTCTGACCCACCCTCCTCAGCACAGTCTAGCCCCTGCCCAGGCACCCTGGGAATAGCTTCCTGGGAAGGGAGCATGAGCCCAGTGGAGACCAGAGAAGGGGACGCTGTGCTGGAGGGTGGCTCATCCATCCAAGACCCCCCACTCTCCCCACGACCCCACCACCCCCAGCCCGGGATCCTGCTCCCTGGGGTGCCCATCCCAGTCCGATTGCCCCTGGGGGGCGGGGTGGCGACAGAGCTGGGGCCGCCTCCCCGTTCTGTTGGGCACGCCAGGAATCCCCCAGCCCAGTGCGCCGGGGCGCGGGCGCGGCGGTGTACAGAGGGGTGTGAGGGAGGGGGTGTGCGGAGGGGTGTGCGAGGGCGGGGGTGCGCGCAGGGGTGTGCGCGCAGAGCGCGAGGGAGGAGCGGGAGCCAGAGAGTCGCGAGCAAGCCAGCAAGCGAGCCGGAGAAGCGGTGCGCGCCGGTAGCAGGGTGTGCGCTCGGTTCAGCGCCACGGTCTCCCTGCGCAGCCCAAGCCGGCCGGGCACTCTCTGCCGGGAACAGCGCGGCTGCCCAGAGGCCAAGGAAACACAGCGTGCAAAGATCGAGGGAGCCTGGAGCCCGGGTGAGCGCGAGCCCAGAGCGCTGCCGGGGAGGCTGGGCTGGGTCGGACGCTTTCCAGCTGCACCGCGCCTCGAGCCCTTCCCTCCACTTCCTTTCTTCCGCCCCCGCCTGGAGACGTGCCCACCGTTGCCCCCGAGTCCACCATGCGCCTCAATAGCTCTGCGCCTGTAATGCTGGGTGCTCCGGGGAGCGACTCCTTCCCTCTGCCGCCCTCGGGGCTGGAGGCGGTGCTGCTGGCCCTGGCCTCCAACAATAGCTTGGCCAATGCAACCCAGCAGGTCCTGGCAGGGCCTAGCAGTGACCTGGACGTGAACACGGACATCTACTCCAAGGTGCTGGTGACAGCCGTGTACCTGGCGCTCTTTGTGGTGGGCACGGTGGGCAACTCAGTGACAGCGTTCACGCTGGCACGCAAGAAGTCTCTGCAGAACCTGCAAAGCACGGTACACTACCACCTGGGCAGCCTGGCCCTGTCCGACCTGCTCATCCTGGTGCTGGCCATGCCCGTGGAGCTGTACAACTTCATCTGGGTGCACCACCCCTGGGCCTTTGGTGATGCCGTGTGCCGTGGCTACTACTTCTTGCGAGACGCCTGCACCTATGCCACGGCCCTCAATGTGGCCAGCCTGAGCGTGGAACGCTACCTGGCCATCTGCCACCCCTTCAAGGCCAAGACGCTCATGTCTCGGAGCCGCACCAAGAAACTCATCAGTGCCATCTGGCTGGCCTCGGGGCTGCTGGCCGTGCCCATGCTCTTTGCCATGGGTCAGCAGAACCGCAGCGCCGATGGCCAGCACCCCGGGGGCCTGGTGTGCACACCCGTGGTGGACGTGGCCACCGTCAAGGTCGTCATCCAGGTGAGCGACTGCGGGGAACGGAAACCAGGGACACCAGGCCAGGGGCTCGACTGCGGGGCTCAGTGCGTCTCTTCTCCTCACGTCCAAAGTTCTTTCGGGTCTGGGTGCCCGGGCGCCCAGCAAGCTGAATCTCACCCGTGGGCAGCTGGGAAGGGGAGCAGGGTGCGGTGCCGGCACTGACCCTGGCCTCACCTCCCTCCTTCTTCCCACCAGAGCTGCTGGGTCCCCACCTCCTCCCATTGCCCAGTAGGGGAGCAGCTGGAGCCTGGGCTCCCCAAAGTCCCTGCTAGCAGATGTGACATTGTGTGGCTGCTGTCACTCCGTTCATCAGTTTCTCGAAGGCTTTATGCCTCCAAAGGTTATGTCCACTCCCCTGCATCTGAGCCGCCCAGCTGGGCCCTCCTCCCCCCACGGTGTCCAGGCAGGCCTGGGAGCTAGAGAGGAGCCTGTTGGCCTCCTGGGAGCCTCAGTTTCCCCACTTGTAATGTGAAGTAGTCACACACCAGTCTCAGAAGGTACCGGGTCAGGACAGAGCACACGGGAGGCGAGGACTGGCCCCTGGCATGGAGAAGGCACCCAAAGGTCCCTTTGGTGGTGGTGACGATGATGTTTCTACTGGGAAGATGGCAGATGATTTGGGAGATGTAGGCCTAGGGTCCCTGCTCTGCCCTCTGAGGGTCTGAGCACAGTGCCACAGCCGCCCAGCCGGGATCCCTCCCTGGGCCGCTTGGACGGGCTGTGGGGGGGCCAGGCATCTGGGGGCTTGGCAGGCAGGGGCTGCACTGGCGCCGAGGTGAGAGGAAGGCATCCATCACAGATAGAGCAGAAAAGACCCTTCGTGCCCTGGCCTTGGGATGCAGGTGACCGCGGGTGGCCATGAGGACATGACATGGGGCTTCCACCCCAGGGTGGGCTGAGGAGGGCAGAGGGAGGAGTGGGGCAGGGTCTGCACGTGGACGAGCCAGAGAGGGGCCGGGCTCCCAGCCGCTGCCACCTCCGGCAGAAGGAACTTCTGCTCCTTCAGCCAGAGAGTGACAGTGACTGACGTGGTGGGGACCGCAGCATCAGGGCAAGAGCTGGTGCCCTCACGCTGATTCCCGGAATGGGATTGACAGCACAGGACCCCACAGAGAAACCTTGAGGAGGGTCCTGTGGTGCCCCGTGGCCACACTGAGGGGCTGTGGCTGCAGGGGTCCCCGTGGGGAGCAGCCCCTCCCCCAGCAGAGATGAGTCGCGCGCCCCCGCCCTGCTCAGGGAGCACACAGCTGCCCGCGGCCCAGCAGCCCTCCTCTGGTCTTGCAGGGACTTGACTCAGGGGATCCCCCCACCACATTGCAGGGAATCGAGGGTCAGCAGTCACCCCCAGTCTTGCCCTCCTCCCCCCAGCTCCCACAGACTCTACAGGTGAGGCTGGCCTTTTGGCATCACGCTGGGGGGCAGGGCTTACCCTCAGCCCAGCCCCCTTCTCTTCCTCCTGCAGTGCCATGGCTCTGTTGGCCCCACGTAATCGGGCCCCGACCCCATCATTCGTCTGAGTCCTGTGACTCGAGTCGTAACCCTGGGGTGGCCGATGGCACCCTGGTCACTCGTCCACTCTGAGTGCCTGCTGCGTGTCGCCCTGGTACAGCTGTGCCCCGCACACCTGGCTCTGGCCGAGCCTTACTGGACACTCCCTGAAATCTTCACCACGTCAACAAAGCAGCTCCGAGTTTTCTTGGAAGACTCAGCTGTGTGCTTGCAGGTGCAGGGACAGGGAGGCTTAGCCCCGTGGACGCCGACGGCTTGGACAAGGCTTGCCAGGGCCGTGCTGCCCAGCTCCATGAACTTGGAAGGCACACCCTTACAGGGCTGCCTGCCGCCCAGCCGCCACCGCCATCTTAAGAGATTCCTGGGAGAGGGGTTGTCCCCGCATCCCCCGGCCTTTGGGCTGTGGAGACGGGGCAAGCTTCCCTGGTTTTAAACAGGGGTGTCTTGCTGAAGGGGGGCTGGGCACTCTTGTCCACTGTCTCCCCGTTCATCCACCATGTTTGGAGGTATCAAGGCATTGGCCGATCAGAATGGCCCCCCTTTTCCCTCCTGCCATGGCCCCCCACATCTGTGAGATCCATCTGGACTCTTGCAAACAGAAGGCATGTAGCAATGAGGTGGTTTGGGAGTACTTTGAGCAACTTCGGGTAATTGTGACTTTAATACAGCCAGACACTTTCTGAGAGTGCGTCCCCAGGGCAAGGTGGGCTGTGACAAGCCAGCTGAGGGCAGGGCAGGGTGTTCCCACCCAGACCCTTGCCAAGGCGCAATCCTAGCCTGGGGTGAGCAGGGGTGAGCAGCGCCATGGCGGAGGAGGGCTGGGCAGGACCTGCTGCTCAGAACGGCTGTCCTTGAAGGGGTCCCCGCGCTTCCTTAGTGGTGTCCTGTCCCTCCACCAAGCCAGGCGGGGCCAGGGCCAGATCCCCACCCAGCCTGTGTTTCCAGTGAAGACCGCGGGGCGGGGGCCGTGTCTGTGCTACTGCACAGGCGGCTGTTGGGAGCCCTTGGTGGCGTCTCACTGCTTCGTCCGCCACCGCCTGCTCCAGCACCCATTTCACAAGCTGGGTCGTGCCTCCGTGGAGTGGACAGTGAGTGGCCAGTGCTCTGCTGGAACTCACACTGCCTCAGATGGGTGTGGCTCATTGAGGGGACGCGTAGGGGGTAGCAGCTACCCTAATCCAGCTTCAGAAAGCTCTGACCACGGGCGGGACGTGGGCCTCGTGTCACAGATGGTACATTGGCTTCGGGGCTGGTGGGTCGAGCCATGAACACATGGTGCTCATCTGCGGTGGTGGCAGGTGGCGGGGGAAGACGTGTGTCCGGCACATCAGCCAGAGTCTGGGGACGGTGGCTGGCTCAGTCTGACCAAGGCCAAGAGCTCATACGGCGCGTCTCCCCCAGCAGGCCCCAGCCCAGACCCGGCCGAGTCTCATCTGCCTGCCTGTGGGTGGCCCCTAACTCACCTCACCAGCTTCGAACACCAAGGTCACGGCCAGCGGCTGCTGTGTGTCGAGTCTGCTCTGAGCCCTCAGCTCTAGACATATCCAGTATCCCGGTCACAAAAGGAGGGTGGGAGCAGCGACCACTTCCAGCCCAGCATTCTGAGAGCCTGGACACTGTACCTGTATATATGTGCATAATGACACATGTCACACATGGGCATATGTGTTACACATGTGCACACATACCCACATCACACGGAGAAGCCCACATAGATACATATGCACAAAAATACATGTATACAAGTGCATACACAGAAACACACAGAGACAACAACAGGTGTGCACAGATAGGCATACATGCACACACATGTGCACAGGGACACATATGCATACACAGCCTCGCATGTCCACACGCACACTTGCAAACATGTACACAGAACACACGTGCACACATGCACGTGTATAGGCTCATGTGTACCCACACATGTGTACATGTGTGCACAGGGAAATGTACACAGACACACGTGCGTAGACACAGAAGCACACCCTGACATGTAGCTACATGGTGCTGTGCCAGATGAGCGGAGAGGGAATCTCAGAGCCTCCACAGACCAGAGGTCAGCGACTCTGAGAGCTGACAGGGGTAGGGCAGGCAGGGGCAGGCAGGGAGGTGGCAGTGTTATTTTCACGTTGCCCTAGAAGTACCTCTACTGTGTCCTACACGGTCACAAACCCTCAGCTGCACGCCTCCAGCCTCGCAGCACCTCCAGGGCTGGGGGACCTACCCAGGGGGCTCAGCCACTCATCACCTGCCTCCTGAGGACCTCTCTCCTATTCAGTGTTTACACAGTGCTCTGAGCTGGGATTGGATGGGGTAGCCAGCCTGGGTGGGGGTGGGGATGTGCTTGCATCCCAGGGCATCTCGAGAGACCAGGGCCTTTTTTGATCCACATCCACCTGCTTCACATCCTGCAGCAGATTGATTGTAGAGTGGCTATGTGGATGCCCAGACCACTAACCCTTTCATGATTCATGGGACATATAGTGCCCACCTATGTTTTCTGCCTCTGGAGTTTAATGGGAACTGCTATCCTAGTTTTACTGCATGCTGCCATCTGGTGGAAGGCTGTATAATTGCATGAATCTGAAGAAGTGAGGCTCATTCCACAAACTCCAGCACTAAAGACCCCCTGGGACATATGTGTCCCACTAATTGTATCAAATTCCACATTACCTAAAAAAATTTTTTTTTTACTTCATTCAAAATGCTTTCCATTACTGATAACACATGGGCTCAACAAAAAAGTCAAATCAGAAAAGAATTTGGTCTTGAAAGGGTCAAGGGCTGATGTGATTCACAGGGGGGTAGGTGGCCAAACCCAGCAGCCACAGAGGGGAAGGAGATGGGTTCCCACAAGATCAGCATTGAGACCTTTCCTGCTTTGCCCTGAGGCTCCGTGCCTCCAGGAGCTGCCTGGGGCCTCGCGCCGTCATTCCTTCACCCGCTTCATTCTTCCACCTGCCCCTGTGGCTCAGTAACTTTCTCATGAGTGCACAGCAGACCCCATAGACAGGCCAGCCCTAGGGGGAAGACGTTTGACTAGGGCCAGGTACCCCCATAGTCTCACATCTTCCCACAGAACACCTATTAACTGCCAAGGAGACGGCGGCTTCACAGTGGCCACTGTTTGAACCAGGTGGGCCAAAGCCAACACCACCCAAAGGCACCATTATGCACCCCTGATGTGACTCACCAAGGACACAGTACCCCCTCTGGGGTCTTCCTGTGCAAGATCCAGTCACGAGGATCGCAGGTTGTTCCCTAAAGTGTCTAAACCAGCCGCCTGCACCCCAAATGCCTCAGGGTTGTGACAGGGAAGACACACTGGTGGGCTGCTCCATGTCCCGGGCTTGACAAGAAGTACCGCGTGCACGCAGGCCAACAGTGCAAGTCCTAGTGGGCACCCACAGAGCCGAAGGCAAGGACTCTGATAGACATGGGTGCTCTATGTGTGCTCAGAGCAGCACGTTCTCCGTCACCAAAAGGTGGAGACCACCCACGTGACCATCAGCACATGAACAGGTAGACACAGTGGGGTCTGTTCCTCCCATGGAGTGCGACTCAGCCCAGAGGAGAGACAAAGCCCTGTGCATGGCAGGAGGTGGCTGGGCCTCCAAGACACTGTCTGGTTAAAGAGGCCAGACACAAAAGGACACACGGTGGGATCCCACTTCTGTGGGGCATCTAGACGTTCTGTGGGGGCAATGGCATAAACACAGAAGCTAACTGGTGGTTGCCAGGGCGCAGGTGGGGTGGGGTGATGACAGTGGGCACCTGCGAACTTTGGGGTGATGGCAGTGCTTCGTGTGCTGATTGCAGTGGTAGTTGGACGGCTAAGTCCTGATTGAAGCTTGTGGACCAGGATGGCGTTTGGTGTGTATAAGTCTCTCTCATGAACCTGTCTAAAAGTAGCAGACGTGGAAAGCTCCCACATCTTCTTCCTACATAGGCCGTCGGGGGTGGCGAGGTCCTCTTTCGGGAGCCTCACAGGCCCATGCCCTGGGCAGCCGTGAAGTCCTCGGTGGCCCCAAAGGACCCCAAGCTCCGAAGATGGCTGATTTGTCTAGCCAAGCCCTCAGAAGCCACAGAGCCCCCTTTAAAGCTCTCACAGCTGCCCTGTCACCAGCTGGCTGGCAGGCAGGTGCCTATAGAGTGCCAGCTGGGCAGCGGGCAGGCAGAGTGGGACAGAGGTTCTGTCTCGTAGTGCCAGGAGGAAAGTGTGGCTAGGTCCCAGCCGTGGGATCTGCTGGCCCCAGGGACGTCCATTCCCAGCAACACGTGGCATTCTCCACCCCGCCCCCACCTTCCAGTGAAGGCACAGCCACCAGGGGGCTACCATGCCCCACCCCCACGATCTCATGTCCTTCTGAGGTCCCTCAGAAAGGCGCAGCATGAGAGGACCCTCCAGGCTCCTCAGGACTCAGTGAGGAGATGAGTACAGACCCTTGCCTGCTGCCCACACCAGTGCTGACCAGGGGCACCACCTGCTTGGCAAGCCAGCCATGCCCATGGTCAAGGAGAAAGGAGGGCAGCACGCCCAGCAGAGATGACTGGTGCTGTGGCTCCGTGTCAGCGCAGCGACTTTGTTCACTGTGCTATGGTGGGGAGGGGGGCGTGCCTTGTCGATACAGTGCTAGGCAGTGGGGAGGCAGCCAGCGAGAGGGGGGCCTTGGGGTGTACGGCACGCCACGGGGATGCCGGGGCTCTCGGCAGTGGGGGTGTGGAGGCCAGGCCCAGACTCAAGGCTCAGCCTCGCCACCAGCCAGCCGCTGGACCTGCAGCAAGAAGCTGGGCCTCTCTGGACCTGCCTCCCCCCGTGCCAGGTGGCCTTCTGAGGCACCAACACTGCCAGCAACGGGACAGCAGCAGTGAGGAGAGTCGGGGTCCTCAGCTGCGCTGTTTCAGGGTAACGAGATCTATCCACACCACCACCGTCCAGGCTCAGGGGCTCACTCAGTGCCCGGGTGTGGTTCCCACATCCATCGTGTCTTGGAGCCATCGACATCCCGTCCACCTCTGTCCACCTCCGTGAGGAGCCGGCCACCTAAGGCCAGGGTTTGAGGGAGCTCTCTGGTGCCCGGGTTTGAAGAATTCTCTGTGAGTGTCTCTGTGTGATGAAATGAGTCCTTTTCTGTGGCCCTTTGCTTGGTTCCTTGGGAAAATGCCCATGAGATTTCTCCCCTGAGGCCTGAGGACTTGCCTTTGCCCTGGGCTTCTACCCCAGAGGGTCTGTTACGTTTGTCCAGGTTGAGTGATGTTTCCTGGGTAAGCGGCAAACAGCCTGTGGTTTGATACTTTTTGTCTGCCCCTGGCCTGCAGTCTGCCCTAGGATGGGTATGCACTTTGCAGGCCTTGGTCAATAGACTGTGCAAAGGAGGTGAGCTGCAGCCTGCTATGCAAACGATGTGCCTGTGGCTTCCCAAGGAGGACTGGTGGATTTGTGGCCCTGGTGGGAGTGCCATGCCTTGAAATTGACAAGGAGTTTACAGCTCCAAGACCAGCCCCCCAGAGGTTTATTCAGACAGAAGTGGAAGGGACAGAGAAGCCTCAGGAGAGAAACCTCCTAGAGGGCCGTGACGTGGGCCAGGGGCTGTGGCGTGGGCTGAGGGCTGTAACACTGAAGACGGGGAAGGCTGTAGTGTGGGCCGAGGGTCGTAGCGTGGGCCGAGGGCCGTAACATGGGCCGAGTGTGGGCCGAGGGTCGTAGCGTGGGCCGAGGGCCGTAACATGGGCCGAG
>NW_006922056.1:1463340-1463972 GCF_000298275.1 Orycteropus afer afer | reverse complement strand
GTGGGCCGAGGGTCGTAGCGTGGGCCGAGGGCCGTAACATGGGCCGAGTGTGGGCTGAGGGCTGTAGCGTGGGCCGAGGGTCGTAGCGTGGGCCGAGGGCTGTGGCCCTGAAGGCGGCAAGGCCTGGAAGGGGCCCACCAGCACAGCCAGTGGTGACATGCCCAGAAGGGGCCCGGCGACAGATTCGCTGCAGAGACACTGGCATCGAGGGGAGCCTGTCCCGAGGGGGCCGGGAGGAGGCCTGCACGGGCGAGAGGAGCCAAGAGCCGTCCTGCACTGAAGAAGGGAGACCCTGTCCTGATCCTGATCCTGACCCCAAGCTGTGCCCGGTCCCGTGATAAGCCATTTAACAGTAAGCACAGCCTGTGGGCTCTAGGTGGCCACTGCAACGGGTATGGAACCCAGAAGAGAAGCAGAACGTGTCCCAGGAAGGACGGCAGTGTCATAACTGTGACAGTGTCGGAGTGGAGGTCTGTCTGACTCCACCTTGTGGGAAGCACCCTCCGCTGCTCTTGATTCACGTCATCTCCCCTCCAGTTCCACGGCTTCTGCTGCTGCTCCCCTACACAGGCTGTGATGGCGTCCCCTCCCTCCTCCTCCCTGGCTCTTCCCTCAGTCCTTCCTCTTTCTCT
>NW_006922056.1:1455125-1462379 GCF_000298275.1 Orycteropus afer afer | reverse complement strand
TTTCCTCTTGCTAAGGTCTGTTTTCAAATTTACGTACAGTGGAATTCACCTTCCAGTTTACACCTGAATTGGATAAAGGTGAGGAGCCCGGGAACCACACTGCGAACGGGGAGTACGTAGCTGTCACCCCAGAGCCTCACCTTGTGTTGTTGCTGGGCGGTCAGCCACACCCCCAGCCCCAGTCACTCGCAGCCACCAATCTGTTCTCCTTGCAGTTTTGCCTTTTTCCGAATGCCTGGTAATTGGAGCCATATGGGAGACAGCCTTTTGAGTCTTCACTCGCATAATGCGTTTGGGATCCGTCCCTGCTGCCAAGTTCATTCCTTTTTTTTGTGGAACAGGATTCCATTGTGAGTGCATCACCAGGTGTTTTCCACTCACCAGTTGAAAAATTGGGGTTCTTTCTGATTTGGGGGGACTGTGAATACTGTGTGGACATAGCTTCCATTTCTGCTGGGTGAATACCTGGAAGTCGGATAGTTGAGTCATAGAAGAAATAGAAACAAAACATAAAGAAAACCGAAATCCTGCTGGGCTGATCAAGTCTGGGGGAACCTCTGAGACTATGGCCCCTAGCTGCCCTAAGGTCTGGAACTGAACTCACTCCTGTGACTTCCAGCCAAACAAAAGACAGGCATATGAGCTGAACATTTACATTAGGTAGATACACTCCTTAGAGAGATCAATCATGGGAGAATAGAAGGCCTATGTATGCACAAGGAGACAGCTCGGGGGGCAGGAGTGCATGGAAGGAAGGACACAGAGAAGAGGTGGCTGTGGGGAGCAAGTGGGAGGGGAGCTGTTGCATTGTGGGAAATTGTAGTCAATGTCGTGAGACAGTGTATGTGAGCTGCTGTCTGGAATGTGAATTTGCTCTGTCAACTTTCACCCAAATCACAATAAAATAGTAATAATAATAATAAAGAAATCCAAAATCCTCACAGCTGGACCAATAAACAGCATCACGATAAATGGAGAAAAGACTGAAAGTTGCCAAGAATTTCATTTTACTGGGATCCACAATTGAAGCTCATAGAAACAACGGTCAGGAACTCGAACAATGTATTACACTGGGCACATCGGCTGCAGAAGACCTATTGAAAGTGCTAGAAAGCCAAGATGCCTCCTGGAGGACTAAGTGTGCCTGACCCAAGCCATGGGATTGGCCGTCGCTCGCGGAAACGCACACGGATAAGGAAGATCCAGGCAGAGTGATGCGTCTGAGTCCTGGCGTCATCGGTGAGGAGCATTGAGCGTGCCGGGGTCTGTCCCGGGGACGTGTTGTCAGGAGGGACGGTCCCTGGAGAAGGCCACAGGCTGGTGAAGCAGAGCGTGGGCGAAGAACAGGCCGACTCTCGTCGGGATGACACAGCGGAGGTGGCGCGGCGCTCGCCCGGCCACCGTTTCGTTTCCTTGGACGTGCCGGGCGCGCCGGGAGGGTCCCCGGGAGGCAGCAGCCCCGGGTGCTGGTGGTGTCTGGTGGTTTCGGTGGCGTTTCCCCGGCGACGAGTGGTGCTGGGCGTCTTTGCATGTGTTTGCTGAGCGTTAGTGCGTTGTCTTTGGTGAAGTGTGTTAGGGTTGTTTCCTTTTTTAAATCGAGCTGTTAACTTTCCTGTTGTTGAGTTTGGAGAGCTCTTTGTATACCCTGGACAGAAGCCCTTTGTCAGGTATGTGGTTTGCAAACATTTTCTCCCTGTGGTTTGTCTTTTCGTTCTAACAGTGTGTCTCACAGAGCAAACATGCTCATTTTGATGTGGCCCAGTTTGCGAATTGTTTTTCGTTTATGGATTTTACTTTTGGTGTTGTTTCTAAGACCTTATTACCTAGCCCAGGGTCACAAGGATTCCCCTGTTTTCTTTCCAGAGTGTTGCTGTTTTATGTCCAACATTCAGTTGCATGGTCCACTCCGGGTTCCTCTGCCTGGAAGTCTGTGCTGTTTGTGCTTTTTTGCATCAGGATCCCCAGTTGTGCCTGCACCGTTCAGACAGACTTTCTCCACTGAGTGTTCTTTGCATTGGCCAATTGGCCATGTTTGAATGGGGCGATGCCTGACTCTGGGAGTTCTGGTGGCATAGTGCCTAAGGCACTTGACTGCTAACCAGAAGGCCGGCGGTTCAAACCCACCAGCCACTCCTTGGAAGGAAGGTTGGGCAATCTACTTCCATAGTGATACCGCCTCGGAAACCCAAGGAGGGGTCGCTAGGAGTTGGATCCGACTTGACGGCGGTGCGTTCGTTCTGCCTGGTTCTCAGGCTCCTTTGAGCCGTGGGGTCCGTTTCTCCAGTACCGCTCTGTCTTCACGGGCCTTACAGGGTGTGCGAGTGCTCCAACTTGGTTCTTTTTCAGAATTGTCTGGTCGGTTCAGTTCCTCTGCTTTTCACTTAAATTTTAGAATCAGATAGTCCATCTCTACAAAAAAAGCCTGTTGGGATTTCACTGGGATTGTGTTGCTCAGCAGGTCAACATGGGGTGACCTAGCATCTCCACAGTTCTGAGTCTTCCAGCCCATGAACATGGCATCTCTCTCTGTTTATTGAGTCTTTGATTTATTTCACCAGAGGAGGTTTCCAGCATGTATATCCTGCGAGTATTCTGTTAGATTAGCATGTCATTATTTCCTGCTTTGGTGCTTTTTTTTCTATTCCCGGTCACTCATGGCTGGCATATGAAAGATGATTTTTGTGTTTGTACACTGAACCTGTGTCTTGCAGCCGGGATAAGCTCTCTTCCTGGTTCTCATACTCTTCCGTGGCTCCCTTGTGATTTTTTGCAGACAGGCATGTTGTCTGTGGTTAGAGACAGTCTTACTTCTTCCTTTCCAATATGTATACTTATACTTTTAATTTCTTTTTCTCACACTAATGCCTTGGTTACAGCTTCCAGTATGGTGTGAGGAGGAGTGGTGACAGCAGACACTCTTGCCTTGTTCCCGATCTTAGCAGGACACCTTCGGTGTCTCACAGTTAAGCATGATGTGAACTGTAGGCTTTTAGTCAATGCTATTTATCAGGTTAATAAAGTTTCCTTCTCTCCCTAGTTTTCTGAGAGTGTTTATTGTGGAGGGATGTGGGGTCCTGTCTAAGGCTTCATCTGCATCTGCTGCTATGGTCAAGTGATTTTTCTTCCTTAGAAAATATGTTGGTATTAGTTAGCATGGTGAATTATAGTGATTAAGTTTTGATGTTAAACCAGCCCTGCATCCTTGGGACAAACCCCACTTGGTCACGTACTGCCCTTTTTATGCTGCTAGATTGCTCGTTTTGTTGGGAATGTTTCATCTGTGTCTACAAGGCATATTGGTCTCTGGCTTTATTTTCCTGCTCTGTCTTGGCTGGTGTTGGTATCAAGATACCACTGGACCCATAAATGGGTGGGGAAGTAGTTGTGCCTTTTCTGTTCTCTGGGAGATCTTCAGAGGTTCAGAAGACTGTCCCAGTGAAGCCACCTGGGCTTGGAGTTCCTTGGGAAAGTTTCTACCTGCAGACTGCAATCCTTCAGTAGGTGTGGATTGTTCCGGTTATGCGTTTCTTCTTGAGTCAGTCTTAAAGCTTTTGCTGTGCTGTTCAGTTCGGCCCCTTGCATGCACCCTTTTGGACTTAATGTTGGGTCTGGGAGGTGGTTTGTATCATGGTTCAGTTTTCACAGCCTTTGCCGTTTCATGCATGCCCAGCTCAGGGGTAATCGCAGGACTTGTGTTGATTCACCTGCAGACCCTTTTCCAGCTGTCTGCGCTCTGGGATTTCTCCCACACCCCACTTCCCAAAGATCCTCCTCTTCGAGCTCTGGCTGCAAAGCCTGAGTATTCCATTTTGTTTCTTCTACTGGCTTTTTCAGACCTGCCTCTGTCTTTGCTCTGCTAGTGGTTGCTCTAGGGCCGACATCAAGCATCTTTAGCATATCAGAGTCTAAGAGTTAGTATGGAGCGTTCACACCTGACACTTCCCACTTCTCAATGGTCCATTTTGAAGTCTGTTTCTATTGACTGTTTTTTCTCTTGACTGTGGCTCATGTTTTCCTATGTCTTTGCACACCTCGTCATTGTGTGTTGCATACTGGGCATTGTGGATGACACATCCATGAGAGACCGATTCTGTTATCTTCTGCTGAAGAGTGCCGAGTCCTGCTTTAGCATGTAGTCAGTTGGCTGACTGGTCATCTTGAACTTGTGTGGGCTTGGCTTTATGCTGTGTGGGTGCAGATCTGCGAGATACTCAAGGTGTTTCTGTGCCCTTCTAACTTGGCAGGACGCAACCTCTAGAAGAAGCCTCCCCGGTGAGCTTTGTCGGAGTCTGGTTTTCAGGCTTAGTTGGGGCAGGTCTGTGTCCCTGGTGGTGTTGGCATGCTTCTCTGGTTACTGAAAGCTTGGCCGTCCCAGTCTACGCAGGGGTGCCTCAGGAGAAGAATCAGCCACTGGAAACTGAAGGAGCACGGTTCCACTGTGTGTCGGGTCAGCCTGGCTCTGGGCGTGGCCCTTACTCCTCTGGTGTGGATACCCCATGTGACGAGGCTCCGGTTCCTGGAGGCTCCCACTCCAGCCTCCTGGAGCTCCAGCCTCTCCCAAGTGAGCCGTGTGAGGTCTCCTTCCACACACGTGCAGTCCGGCCGGCTCAGAGCTCATTGGAGCACCCCTCGTAGGCGTCTGAGGACCCTGCCGTGAAGATCCCTCTCTGGCACTTTGCCACTTCCACTGCCCCAGTCTCTGAGACAGCTCTGCCTCCTAGCTCAGCCAGATAGCTAGCTCTCCATAGGAATCAGACTGTCCCCAGGCCAAGCCGAGTGGTTGTGGGCTCATCTTGGGAGTGACCCTACTTCCAGGGAACAGACCCTCAAACCAGGGCTTGTGTAGTGTCTGAAACAATTGCCGAGACATCATGTCCACTTTTTATGTAGCTGTTGATAGAGGGGAAAGCTGGCCCAGTACTCCTTCTCTTGCCAAGTGGATGTCATCTGTAGATTTTTAAACACTACCCACTTCAAAAACATCCCAGGCAGTTCATGATGAAAGACTTTGCTTCAAAGAAATTATTAAAACAATGTTGCAAAGAGTACTACTAGCAAGCTAGCTAGCTAATCCTAGAACTGGTGAGGAGGGCACCCTGCTTCAGTAAACCCTACCCCCTGCTTAGAGAAAAAAGCAACATTATTTGGACTTAAATATTTTTAGCTCCTGGTCTGTTAAAAGGTGAATTGATTGTAAATTCCAAGAAGTCCCCTTTGACATATTTAAAGGTTAGGAGCATTCCCGGGGGCTATGTGCTCCTAGCTCAGAACAGAGCCTCTATTTAAGGAACAGGCAGCTTCTCAAACACCTTCAAAGCGGGGTTGTTTGGGGCTAATTCCCATTGAGGGTACCTGACCATCCTGTGCCAACAAGCTGGGGGTGCTATTATCTACAGCACAGTTTCCAGTTGCTGGCAGGACCCCGAAGCCTCCAGCTCCCAGGGGTCAGGAAGTGAGGGAGAGGGTGCCTGGGCCAGGTCCTTGGAGCCGAGCTCCGGGCCATGCAGGACGCTGGCGTGGACCCAAGATCCCAGCCCGGCCCCTGTAAACTCTCTGCTTTGGGCACGGTGCCCGACAGGATGTACACAGTAGGAAGCCCTGTCTCAGGTCACTATTTATTGCCCGGAGATGAGGGAGAAGCAATTACATCTGTCCTGACCCCCTTCCGGGGGCTGCTGGTTCCGGCTCGCCCCAGCCTGGATTCAGGGCAGCCCCACTCCCTCTGCCCCACCCCAGGTGCCCTTTAGGTACTGAAGTGCCAAGGAGGGCAGAGGGCTTTCCAGCCCAGGGACCCTCTCAGACCGGACAGCTGACGCTCTCTGATCCTGTTTCAATCTCAGACATAGTTGGGGGAGGGGCATCTAGGAGCCCTGGTGGCGCAGTGGTTGAGCACTCCGCTGCTAACCAAAAGGCTGGGGGTTTGAACCCAGCGGCTCCTCCGTGGAGAAGGACGTGGCAGTCTGTTTCCGTAAAGATGGCAGCCTAGGAAACCCTGTCAGGTAGGAGAGGGGAGCGACTACAGGCCTCTCTGTCCTCCGCGGGCCTGGCGTGAAGCTGGGCCCTGACCCTTGCCGGTTCTGAGGCCTGTCCTGCTGGGGTGGACTGTCCCCAGCTGCTCAGAGGACAGCTGCTCAGCCTCAGACCTGGACTTCGTCACGATGAGAGCACAGGAGGGTGCTGTCCGCCCCCTGCCAGGCTTGACGGGCCCTGTTTCAATCGCAGCCTTGGGGCCCACCCCCATGACACCCTCCGAGGCCCAGAAGCTGGGGACAGGCACCAGCCTGCTGTGGCCAATGCCATTGAAGATTGGGCGGTGACCCAGGATCAGGAAGCTATTTTAGAGTCACGGACCCAGCGTGTAGAACAGACGTGGGCGGGTGAGTGTGGGGCCCACAGACAGCAGACATGGCGGACTGCCTGCCATTAATCCTCCTGTCAGCCTGGTGAGCAGGCGCCAGTCGGGCATACCGAATACCTGCGCTATGTCAGGGCCTGAGACGGCTCGCAGGCACCAGATAGCTCCAGCCAGGCCCGGCAGGGCTTGTGCTTGGGGGGCTCTTGGCCCCATGTGCCTTTTGCACTCCTGCCATCACGGGGCTGAGGAGGCCCAGGAGGTCTTGAGATTTCAGTGTGAGGGAACCCCAGGCTGGGGTGGGCCTCGGTCACCACACAGTGGAGCCCAAGGCTGGGGTTAGAGGGACAGGAGGGCCCCTAGCTTGTGTCCCAAGTGGCCCAGTGCTGGGTTACCTCGCAGAGGCTGGTCATCTGGAGGGGTGGGACACCGGTCCCCAAACCATAGCTGAGTATGGCCAGCATGCCCAGGGTACGCAGCTGCTGGTCCTGGGAAAGATGGCCAGGCCACAGTTGTGCGTCCCCTGGAGCTGGGCAGCCCCTTTCCTGTATCCACGGGCCCAGGGACAGCCCCTTGAGTCCTCGTCTGGGTTCCTGCCATGCCCTGGCACCCCAGGTCCCCCATGTCTGTCCAGCAGTCTGGGATCTTTGCAGGAACCTCCAAGGGCGAGGGAGGCCTCCATGCCATGCGCACTGGGACCTCTTGGCCCGTGGGGAGAGGAGGGGTGAGGAAGCCATGGCGGAGCAGCCTAGGAGTTTCACAGACCTAGAGGGATTGGGGCGCAGCCAGGCTGCCACATGGACCTGTGCCTCAGTTTCCCATCTGTGAAACGAGGCAGAGGGTTCCAGGGTGACTGGAGGCTGATGTGTTAGCAGAGGGGCAGTGAGAAGGAAAGAGGGGTC